>NC_139156.1:86051007-86489705 GCF_964270905.1 Leucopleurus acutus | reverse complement strand
CCTACTTCCATAAGTTGATTCAGAGAAGGAAACGTAGGGTAACCAGTGTCTCTTGGGACTCGTTAGAAGCCACAGGGATGTACGCTGAATGTTCCCATGAAAACGGGGGCCGCTGGAACTAGCCCTGCTTTCCCATTTTGAGGGCTGCATTCATGCCTGCCTTGAAGCTACCTGACATTCCCGGCTCCCGACAGGCCAGTGAGCCCTGGAAGAATGCTTCGGGGAAAATTATGAGTTTGCTCTCTCTAAAGCAGGGGCTTACGTGGCCGCGGCGGCGGTCCACATGACAGACTCTAGAGCGAAAGGGAACCTCGACGTGAGAACTCGCCTCCAGGTTAGGCCCTGAGTAGCCGTGCAGAAAGGGAGGCATGCAGCTGTTTCCATGAGTTCTCAGTCGCTTATGTGCTTTATTTTAAAGGAAGTACACGTCCGGGGACTCCTGGGCCCCACGGGTGTGCATCGTTTTCCCTCCGAGGTCACTGAGTGCCTCCAGACACCTGTGGGCCTCAGAGCAATGTCGAGGTCCATTTGTTGATCCCCCGGGTGACCTCTGTGCCTGCTGAGTGCTGGGCAGCAACACACTGCGCGTTCCTTGAGCAGCGCTACATCTCCAGAACCCTCGAACGCACTCAGGACAACATGGCTGGTGAGTGCGAAGTGCCCAGGAAGACTCTGTCATGGCCCTTGTGTGAGCTGCCGTGAGAGACCACTGTGCTTGGAACACTGCGAGGCGCGCCCTCGTACCTGAAGTCACTCTGCTCGAGGAGAAAGTCAGCATCTTAGCACGCTGTGTAGCTACTGGCACATCCAGCATGAACCCATGCCTGGAAGTAATGCCCTGATTCGCCGGGCAGAAGCGGAGGCGTGCTGCAGCTTCCAGGAGTCGGTGGCCTCTGCTCTGCATGCCTTTATCGGCAGCACAGCTTTCTGGACACCTGCGAGGCTAGCCGGGGCACCCTGCTCCCGGCAGGAACACTGAGTACCCCAAAGTGCACCTGGGTCTGCTAAGCAACATCCAGGCCCGTAGCCCTTCAGAGCCCCCTCTGTGCACTGTGAGCGTAGGGAAACACACTGCCCTCTCCAACGGAGCAGCTTAATTTCCCCTGCACTCGCACACGTTCGCGAACACCATTCTGGCACGTCCCTGGTGGCGCGGAGGTCTTATGCGGTGCCCTAATCGGAGCTGCCCTCAGAGGAGCCCTCGTCTTCGCGTTCCATCCAGGACCTCCTTACTGAAGTCACCGTGCCTCCTAGAGGACGGTGGCTTGGGTTCTTACTGCACTTTAAGTCCTGTTCCTTCTGTGGCACTGCAGGCAGCCCCAGGCCCAGAGGAGCAGCTCCGGCGTTCCTCGGTTGAGACAGTTCGCTGGATGCGGGACTCCCTACTTCCATAAGTTGATTCAGGGAAGGAAACGCAGGGTAACCGGTGTCTCTTGGGACTCGTTAGAAGCCACAGGGATGTACGCTGAGTGTGCCCATGAAAACGGGGGCCTGCCGGAACTAGCCCTGCTTTCCCATTTTGAGGGCTGCATTCAGGCCTTCCTTGAAGCTACCTGACATTCCCGGCTCCCGACAGGCCAGTGAGCCCTGGAAGAATGCTTCGGGGATAATTATGAGTTTGCTCTCTCTAAACCAGGGGCTTCCATGGCCACGGCGGCGGTCCGCATGACAGACTCTAGAGCGAAAGGGAACCTCGACGTGAGAACTCGCCTCCAGGTTAGACCCTGAGTAGCCGTGCAGAAAGGGAGGCATGCAGCTGTTTCCATGAGTTTTCAGTCGCTTATGTGCTTTATTTTAAAAGAAGTACGCGTCCGGGGACTCCTAGGCAACACGGATGTGCATCGTTTTCCCTCCAAGGTCACTGAGTGCCTCCAGACACCTGTGGGCCTCAGAGCAATGTCGAGGTGCATTGTTTTATCCCCTGGAGCACCTCTGTGCCTGTCGAGTGCTGGGCAGCAACACACTGCACGGTCCTTGAGCAGCGCTACATCTCCAGAGCCCTCGAACGCCCTCAGGACAACATGGCTGGTGAGTGCGAAGTGCCCAGGAAGACTCTGTCATGACCCTTGTGTGAGTTGCCGTGAGAGAACACTGTGCTTGGAACACTGCAAGGCCCACCCTCGTACCTGAAGTCACTCTGCTCGAGGAGAAAGTTAGCATCTTAGCACGCTGTGTCACCACCGGCACACCCAGCATGAACCCATGGCTGGAAGTAAGGCCCTGATTCGCCGTGCAGAAGCGGAGGCGTGCGGCAGCTTCCAGGAGGCGGTGGCCTCTGTTCTGCATGCCTTTAACGGCAGCACAGCTTTCTGGACACCTGGGAGTCTAGCCGGGGCACCGTGCTGTCGGCAGGAACACTGAGTACCCCCAGGTGCACCTGGGTCTGCTAAGCAACATCCAGGCCCGTAGCCCTTCAGAGACCCCTCTGTGCACTGCGAGCATAGGGAAACGCACTGCCCTCTCCTTTGGAGCAGCTTAGTTTCCTCCGCACACGCACACGTTCGCGAACAACGTTCTGGCACGTCCCACGTGATGTGGAGTCTTCCGCGGTGTTCTAATCGGAGCTGCCCTCGGAGGAGCCCTCGTCTTCTCGTTCCATCCAGGACCTCCTTACTGAAGTCACCGTGCCTCCTAGAGGACGGTGGCTTGGTTTCTTACTGCACTTTAAGTCCTGTTCCTTCTGTGGCAGTGCAGGCAGCCCCAGGCCCAGAGGAGCAGCTCCGGCGTTCCTCGGTTGAGACAGTTCGCTGGATGCGGGACTCCCTACTTCCATAAGTTGATTCAGGGAAGGAAACGCAGGGTAACCGGTGTCTCTTGGGACTCGATAGAAGCCACAGGGATGTACGCTGAGTGTGCCCATGAAAACGGGGGCCTGCTGGAACTAGCCCTGCTTTCCCATTTTGAGGGCTGCATTCATGCCTTCCTTGAAGCTACCTGACATTCCCGGCTCCCGACAGGCCAGTGAGCCCTGGAAGAATGCTTCGGGGAAAATTATGAGTTTGCTCTCTCTAAACCAGGGGCTTCCGTGGCCACGGCGGCGGTACGCATGACAGACTCTAGAGCGAAAGGGAACCTCGAAGTGAGAACTCGCCTCCAGGTTAGACCCTGAGTAGCCGTGCAGAAAGGGAGGCATGCAGCTGTTTCCATGAGTTCTCAGTCGCTTATGTGCTTTATTTTAAAAGAAGTACGCGTCCGGGGACTCCTAGGCACCACGGGTGTGCATCGTTTTCCCTCCAAGGTCACTGAGTGCCTCCAGACACCTGTGGGCCTCAGAGCAATGTCGAGGTGCATTGGTTTATCCCCTGGAGCACCTCTGTGCCTGCCGAGTGCTGGGCAGCAACACACTGCGCGTTCCTTGAGCAGCGCTACATCTCCAGAGCCCTCGAACGCCCTCAGGACAACATGGCTGGTGAGTGCGAAGTGCCCAGGAAGACTCTGTCATGGCCCTTGTGTGAGCTGCCGTGATAGAACACTGTGCGTGGAAGACTGCGAGGCCCGCCCTCGTACCTGAAGTCACTCTGCTCGAGGAGAAAGTTAGCATCTAACACGCTGTGTCGCTACCGGCACACCCAGCATGAACCCATGCCTGGAAGTAAGGCCCTGATTCGCCGTGCAGAAGCGGAGGCGTGCTGCAGCTTCCAGGATGCGGTGGCCTCTGCTCTGCATGCCTTTAACGGCAGCACAGCTTTCTGGACACCTGCGACGCTAGCCGGGGCACCGTGCTCTCGGCAGGAACACTGAGTACCCCCAGGTGCACCTGGGTCTGCTAAGCAACATCCAGGCCCATAGCCCTTCAGAGCCCCCTCTGTGCACGCCGAGCGTAGGGAAACACACTGCCCTCTCCTTTGGAGCAGCTTAGTTTCCCCTGCACTCGCACACGTTCGCGAACACCGTTCTGGCACGTCCCTGGTGGCGCGGAGGTCTTACGCGGTGCCCTAATCGGAGCTGCCCTCAGAGGAGCCCTCGTCTTCGCGTTCCATCCAGGACCTCCTTACTGAAGTCACCGTGCCTCCTAGAGGACGGTGGCTTGGGTTCTTACTGCACTTTAAGTCCTGTTCCTTCTGTGGCACTGCAGGCAGCCCCAGGCCCAGAGGAGCAGCTCCGGCGTTCCTCGGTTGAGACAGTTCGCTGGATGCGGGACCCCCTACTTCCATAAGTTGATTCAGGGAAGGAAACGCAGGGTAACCGGTGTCTCTTGGGACTCGTTAGAAGCCACAGGGATGTACGCTGAGTGTGCCCATGAAAACGGGGGCCTGCTGGAACTAGCCCTGCTTTCCCATTTTGAGGGCTGCATTCATGCCTTCCTTGAAGCTACCTGACATTCCCGGCTCCCGACAGGCCAGTGAGCCCTGGAAGAATGCTTCGGGGAAAATTATGAGTTTGCTCTCTCTAAACCAGGGGCTTCCGTGGCCGCGGCGGCGGTCCGCATTACAGACTCAAGAGCGAAAGGGAACCTCGACGTGAGAACTCGCCTCCAGGTTAGGCCCTGAGTAGCCATGCAGAAAGGGAGGCATGCAGCTGTTTCCATCAGTTCTCAGTCGCTTATGTGCTTTATTTTAAAGGAAGTACGCAACCGGGGACTCCTAGGCCCCACGGGTGTGCATCGTTTTCCCTCCGAGGTCACTGAGTGCCTCCAGACACCTGTGGGCCTCAGAGCAACGTCGAGGTGCATTGGTTTATCCCCCGGAGGACCTCTGTGCTTGCCGAGTGCTGGGCAGCAACACACTGCGCGGTCCTTGAGCAGCGCTACATCTCCAGAGCCCTCGAACGCCCTCAGGACAACATGGCTGGTGAGTGCGAAGTGCCCAGGAAGACTCTGTCATGGCCCTTGTGTGAGCTGCCGTGATAGAACACTGTGCTTGGAAGACTGCGAGGCCCGCCCTCGTACCTGAAGTCACTCTGCTCGAGGAGAAAGTTAGCATCTTAGCACGCTGTGTCGCTACCGGCACACCCAGCATGAACCCATGCCTGGAAGTAAGGCCCTGATTCGCCGTGCAGAAGCGGAGGCGTGCTGCAGCTTCCAGGATGCGGTGGCCTCTGCTCTGCATGCCTTTAACGGCAGCACAGCTTTCTGGACACCTGCGACGCTAGCCGGGGCACCCTGCTCTCGGCAGGAACACTGAGTACCCCCAGGTGCACCTGGGTCTGCTAAGCAACATCCAGGCCCGTAGCCCTTCAGATCCCCCTCTGTGCACTGCGAGCATAGGGAAACGCACTGCCCTCTCCTTTGGAGCAGCTTAGTTTCCTCCGCACACGCACACGTTCGCGAACAACGTTCTGGCACGTCCCACGTGATGCGGAGTCTTCCGCGGTGTCCTAATCGGAGCTGCCCTCGGAGGAGCCCTCGTCTTCGCGTTCCATCCAGGACCTCCTGGCTGAAGTCACCGTGCCTCGTAGAGGACGGCAGCTTGGGTTCTTACTGTACTTTAAGTCCTGTTCTTTCTGTGGCACTGCAGGCAGCCCCAGGCCCAGAGGAGCAGCTCTGGCATTCCTCTGTTGAGACAGTTCACTGGATGCGGGACTCCCTACTTCCATAAGTTGATTCAGGGAAGGAAACGTAGGGTAACCAGTGTCTCTTGGGACTCGTTAGAAGCCACAGGGATGTACGCTGAGTGTTCCCATGAAAACGGGGGCCTGCTGGAACTAGCCCTGCTTTCCCATTTTGAGGGCTGCATTCATTCCTGCCTTGAAGCTACCTGACATTCCTGGCTCCCGACAGGCCAGTGAGCCCTGGAAGAATGCTTCGGGGAAAATTATGAGTTTGCTCTCTCTAAACCAGGGGCTTCCGTGGCCGCGGCGGCGGTCCACATGACAGACTCTAGAGCGAAAGGGAACCTCGACGTGAGAACTCGCCTCCAGGTTAGGCCCTGAGTAGCCGTGCAGAAAGGGAGGCATGCAGCTGTTTCCATGAGTTCTCAGTCGCCTATGTGCTTTATTTTAAAGGAAGTACGCGTCCGGGGACTCCTAGGCCCCACGGGTGGGCATCGTTTTCCCTCCGAGGTCACTGAGTGCCTCCAGACACCTGTGGGTCGGCGGAGCAACGTCGAGGTGCTTTGGTTTATCCCCCGGAGGACCTCTGTGCTTGCCGAGTGCTGGGCAGCAACACACTGCGCGTTCCTTGAGCAGCGCTACATCTCCAGAGCCCTCGAACGCCCTCAGGACAACATGGCTGGTGATTGCGAAGTGTCCAGGAAGACTCTGTCATGGCCCTTGTGTGAGCTGCCGTGAGAGAACACTGTGCTTGGAACACTGCGAGGCCCGCCCTCGTACCTGAAGTCACTCTGCTCGAGGAGAAAGTCAGTATCTTAGCACGCTGTGTCGCTACCGGCACACCCAGCATGAACCCATGCCTGGAAGTAAGGCCCTGATTCGCCGGGCAGAAGCGGAGGCGTGCTGCAGCTTCCAGGGGGTGGTAGCCTCTGCTCTCTATAGCTTTAACGGCAGCACAGCTTTCTGGACACCTGCGAGGCTAGCCGGGGCACCCTGCTCCCGGCAGGAACACTGAGTACCCCCAGGTGCACCTGGGTCTGCTAAGCAACATCCAGGCCCGTAGCCCTTCAGATCCCCCTCTGTGCACGCCGAGCGTAGGGAAACGCACTGCACTCTCCTTTGGAGCAGCTTAGTTTCCCCTGCACTCGCACACGTTCGTGAACACCGTTCTGGCACGTCCCTGGTGGCACGGAGGTCTTACGCGGTGCCCTAATCGGAGCTGCCCTCAGAGAAGCCCTCGTCTTCGCGTTCCATCCAGGACCTCCTTACTGAAGTCACCGTGCCTCCTAGAGGACGGTGGCTTGGGTTCTTACTGCACTTTAAGTCCTGTTCCTCCTGTGGCATTGCAGGAAGGCCCAGGCCCAGAGGAGCAGCTCCGGCGTTCCTCGGTTGAGACAGTTCGCTGGATGCGGGACTCCCTACTTCCATAAGTTGATTCAGGGAAGGAAACGCAGGGTAACCGGTGTCTCTTGGGACTCGTTAGAAGCCACAGGGATGTACGCTGAGTGTGCCCATGAAAACGGGGGCCTGCCGGAACTAGCCCTGCTTTCCCATTTTGAGGGCTGCATTCATGCCTTCCTTGAAGCTACCTGACATTCCCGGCTCCCGACAGGCCAGTGAGCCCTGGAAGAATGCTTCGGGGAAAATTATGAGTTTGCTCTCTCTAAACCAGGGGCTTCTGTGGCCGCGGCGGCGGTCCGCATGACAGACTCTAGAGCGAAAGGGAACCTCGACGTGAGAATTCGCCTCCAGGTTAGACCCTGAGTAGCCGTGCAGAAAGGGAGGCATGCAGCTGTTTCCATGAGTTCTCAGTCGCTTATGTGCTTTATTTTAAAGGAAGTACGCGTCCGGGGACTCCTAGGCCCCACGGGTGTGCATCATTTTCCCTCCAAGGTCACTGAGTGCCTCCAGACACCTGTGGGCCTCAGAGCAATGTCGAGGTGCATTGGTTTATCCCCTGGAGCACCTCTGTGCCTGCCGAGTGCTGGGCAGCAACACACTGCGCGTTCCTTGAGCAGCGCTACATCTCCATTGCCCTCGAACGCCCTCAGGACAACATGGCTGGTGAGTGCGAAGTGCCCAGGAAGACTCTGTCATGGCCCTTGTGTGAGCTGCCGTGAGAGAACACTGTGCTTGGAACACTACGAGGCCCGCCCTTGTACCTGAAGTCACTCTGCTCGAGGAGAAAGTCAGCATCTTAACACGCTGTGTCGCTACCGGCACACCCAGCATGAACCCATGCCTGGAAGTAAGGCCCTGATTCGCCGTGCAGAAGCGGAGGCGTGCTGCAGCTTCCAGGAGGCGGTGACCTCTGCTCTGCATGCCTTTATCGGCAGCACAGCTTTCTGGAGACCTGCTAGGCTAGCCGGGGCACCGTGCTCCCGGCAGGAACACTAAGTACCCCCAGGTGCACCTGGGTCTGCTAAGCAACATCCAGGCCCGTAGCCCTTGAGAGCCCCCTCTGTGCACGATGACCGTAGGGAAACACACTGCCCTCTCCTTCGGAGAAGCGTAGTTTCCCCTGCACTCGCTCACGTTCGCGAACACCGTTCTGGCACGTCCCTGGTGGCACGGAGGTCTTACGCGGTGCCCTAATCGGAGCTGCCCTCAGAGGAGCCCTCGTCTTCGCGTTCCATCCAGGACCTCCTTACTGAAGTCACCGTGCCTCCTAGAGGACGGTGGCTTGGATTCTTACTGCACTTTAAGTCCTGTTCCTTCTGTGGCACTGCAGGCAGCCCCAGGCCCAGAGGAGCAGCTCCGGCGTTCCTCAGTTGAGACAGTTCGCTGGATGCGGGACTCCCTACTTCCATAAGTTGATTCAGGGAAGGAAACGCAGGGTAACCGGTGTCTCTTGGGACTCGTTAGAAGCCACAGGGATGTACGCTGAGTGTGCCCATGAACACCGGGGCCTGCTGGAACTAGCCCTGCTTTCCCATTTTGAGGGCTGCATTCATGCCTGCCTTGAAGCTACCTGACATTCCCGGCTCACGACAGGCCAGTGAGCCCTGGAAGAATGTTTCGGGGAACATTATGAGTTTGCTCTCTCTAAACCAGTGGCTTCCATGGCCGCGGCGGCGGTCCGCATGACAGACTCTAGAGCGAAAGGGAACCTCGACGTGAGAACTCGCCTCCAGGTTAGACCCTGAGTAGCCGTGCAGAAAGGGAGGCATGCAGCTGTTTCCATGAGTTCTCAGTCGCTTATGTGCTTTATTTTAAAGGAAGTACGCGTCCGGGGACTCCTAGGCCCCACGAGTGTGCATCGTTTTCCCTCTGAGGTCACTGAGTGCCTCCAGACACCTGTGGGCCTCAGAGCAACGTCGAGGTCCATTGGTTGATCCCCCGGAGGACCTCTGTGGCTGCCGAGTGCTGGGCAGCAACACACTGCGTGTTCCTTGAGCAGCGCTACATCTCCAGAGCCCTCGAACGCCCTCAGGACAACATGGCTGGTGAGTGCGAAGTGCCCAGGAAGACTCTGTCATGGCCCTTGTGTGAGCTGCCGTGAGAGAACACTGTGCTTGGAACACTGCGAGGCGCGCCCTCGTACCTGAAGTCACTCTGTTCCAGGAGAAAGTCAGCATCTTAGCACGCTGTGTTGCTACCGGCACACCCAGCATGAACCCATGCCTGGAAGTAATGCCCTGATTCGCCGTGCAGAAGCGGAGGCGTGCTGCAGCTTCCAGGAGTCGGTGGCCTCTGCACTGCATGCCTTTAGCGGCAGCACAGCTTTCTGGACACCTGCGAGGCTAGCCGGGGCACCCTGCTCCCGGCAGGAACACTGAGTACCCCAAAGTGCACCTGGGTCTGCTAAGCAACATCCAGGCCCGTAGCCCTTCAGAGCCCCCTCTGTGCACTGTGAGCGTAGGGAAACACACTGCCCTCTCCAACGGAGCAGCTTAATTTCCCCTGCAATCGCACACGTTCGTGAACACCTTTCTGGCACGTCCCAGGTGACGCGGAGGTCTTACGCGGTGCCCTAATCGGAGCTGCCCTCAGAGGAGCCCTTGTCTTCGCGTTCCATCCAGGACCTCCTGACTGAAGTCACCGTGCCTCCTAGAGGACGGTGGCTTGGGTTCTTACTGCACTTTAAGTCCTTTTCCTTCTGTGGCACTGCAGGCAGTCCCAGGCCCAGAGGAGCAGCTCCGGCGTTCCTCGGTTGAGACAGTTCGCTGGATGCGGGACTCCGTACTTCCATAATTTGATTCAGGGAAGGAAACGCAGGGTAACCGGTGTCTCTTGGGACTCGTTAGAAGCCACAGGGATGTACGCTGAGTGTGCCCATGAAAACGGGGGCCTGCTGGAACTAGCCCTGCTTTCCCATTTTGAGGGCTGCATTCATGCCTGCCTTGAAGCTACCTGACATTCCCGGCTCCCGACAGGCCAGTGAGCCCTGGAAGAATGCTTCGGGGAAAATTATGAGTTTGTTCTCTCTAAACCAGGGGCTTCCGTGGCCGCGGCGGCCGTCCGCATGACAGACTCTAGAGCGAAAGGGAACCTCGACGTGGGAACTCGCCTCCTGCTTAGGCCCTGAGTAGCTGTGCAGAAAGGGAGGCATGCAGCTCTTTCCATGAGTTCTCAGTCGCTTATGTGCTTTATTTTAAAGGAAGTACACGTCCGGGGACTCCTAGGCCCCACGGGTGTGCATCGTTTTCACTCCGAGGTCACTGAGTGCCTCCAGACACCTTGTGGGCCTCAGAGCAATGTCGAGGTGCATTGGTTTATCCCCTGGAGCACCTCTGTGCCTGCCGAGTGCTGGGCAGCAACACACTGCGCGTTCCTTGAGCAGCGCTACATCTCCAGAGCCCTCGAACGCCCTCAGGACAACATGGCTGGTGAGTGCGAAGTGCCCAGGAAGACTCTGTCATGACCCTTGTGTGAGTTGCCGTGATAGAACACTGTGCTTGGAAGACTGCGAGGCCCGCCCTCGTACCTGAAGTCACTCTGCTCGAGGAGAAAGTTAGCATCTTAGCACGCTGTGTCGCTACCGGCACACCCAGCATGAACCCATGGCTGGAAGTAAGGCCCTGATTCGCCGTGCAGAAGCGGAGGCGTGCTGCAGCTTCCAGGATGCGGTGGCCTCTGTTCTGCATGCCTTTAACGGCAGCACAGCTTTCTGGACACCTGCGACGCTAGCCGGGGCACCGTGCTCTCGGCAGGAACACTGAGTACCCCCAGGTGCACCTGGGTCTGCTAAGCAACATCCAGGCCCGTAGCCCTTCAGAGACCCCTCTGTGCACTGCGAGCATAGGGAAACGCACTGCCCTCTCCTTTGGAGCAGCTTAGTTTCCTCCGCACACGCACACGTTCGCGATCAACGTTCTGGCACGTCCACGTGATGCGGAGTCTTCCGCGGTGTCCTAATCGGAGCTGCCCTCGGAGGAGCCCTCATCTTCGCGTTCCATCCAGGACCTCCTGGCTCAAGTCACCGTACCTCGTAGAGGACGGCAGCTTGGGTTCTTACTGTACTTTAAGTCCTGTTCTTTCTGTGGCACTGCAGGCAGCCCCAGGCCCAGAGGAGCAGCTCCGGCGTTCCTCGGTTGAGACAGTTCACTGGATGCGGGACTCCCTACTTCCATAAGTTGATTCAGAGAAGGAAACGTAGGGTAACCAGTGTCTCTTGGGACTCGTTAGAAGCCACAGGGATGTACGCTGAATGTTCCCATGAAAACGGGGGCCTGCTGGAACTAGCCCTGCTTTCCCATTTTGAGGGCTGCATTCATGCCTGCCTTGAAGCTACCTGACATTCCCGGGTCCCGACAGGCCAGTGAGCCCTGGAAGAATGCTTCGGGGAAAATTATGAGTTTGCTCTCTCTAAAGCAGGGGCTTACGTGGCCGCGGCGGCGGTCCACATGACAGACTCTAGAGCGAAAGGGAACCTCGACGTGAGAACTCGCCTCCAGGTTAGGCCCTGAGTAGCCGTGCAGAAAGGGAGGCATGCAGCTGTTTCCATGAGTTCTCAGTCGCTTATGTGCTTTATTTTAAAGGAAGTACACGTCCGGGGACTCCTGGGCCCCACGGGTGTGCATCGTTTTCCCTCCGAGGTCACTGAGTGCCTCCAGACTCCTGTGGGCCTCAGAGCAACGTCGAGGTCCATTTGTTGATCTCCCGGGTGACCTCTGTGCCTGCTGAGTGCTGGGCAGCAACACACTGCGCGTTCCTTGAGCAGCGCTACATCTCCAGAACCCTCGAACGCACTCAGGACAACATGGCTGGTGAGTGCGAAGTGCCCAGGAAGACTCTGTCATGGCCCTTGTGTGAGCTGCCGTGAGAGAACACTGTGCTTGGAACACTGCGAGGCGCGCCCTCGTACCTGAAGTCACTCTGCTCGAGGAGAAAGTCAGCATCTTAGCACGCTGTGTAGCTACTGGCACATCCAGCATGAACCCATGCCTGGAAGTAATGACCTGATTCGCCGTGCAGAAGCGGAGGCGTGCTGCAGCTTCCAGGAGTTGGTGGCCTCTGCTCTGCATGCCTTTAGCGGCAGCACAGCTTTCTGTACACCTGCGAGGCTAGCCAGGGCACCCTGCTCCCGGCAGGAACACTGAGTACCCCAAAGTGCACCTGGGTCTGCTAAGCAACATCCAGGGCCGTAGCCCTTCAGATCCCCCTCTGTGCACGCCGAGCGTACGGAAACGCACTGCACTCTCCTTTGGAGCAGCTTAGTTTCCCCTGCACTCGCACACGTTCGCGAACACCATTCTGGCATGTCCCTGGTGGCGCAGAGGTCTTATGCGGTGCCCTAATCGGAGCTGCCCTCAGAGGAGCCCTCGTCTTCGCGTTCCATCCAGGACTTCCTGACTGAAGTCACCGTGCCTCCTAGAGGACGGTGGCTTGGGTTCTTACTGCACTTTAAGTCCTGTTCCTTCTGTGGCACTGCAGGCAACCCCAGGCCCAGAGGAGCAGCTCTGGCGTTCCTCGGTTGAGACAGTTCGCTGGATGCGGGACTCCCTACTTCCATAAGTTGATTCAGGGAAGGAAACGCAGGGTAACCGTTGTCTCTTGGGACTCGTTAGAAGCCACAGGGATGTACGTTGAGTGTGCCCATGAAAACGGGGGGCTGCTGGAACTAGCCCTGCTTTCCCATTTTGAGGGCTGCATTCAGGCCTTCCTTGAAGCTACCTGACATTCCCGGCTCCCGACAGGCCAGTGAGCCCTGGAAGAATGCTTCGGGGAAAATTATGAGTTTGCTCTCTCTAAACCAGGGGCTTCCGTGGCCGCGGCGGCGGTCCGCATGACAGACTCTAGAGCGAAAGGGAACCTCGACGTGAGAACTCGCCTCCAGGTTAGACCCTGAGTAGCCGTGCAGAAAGGGAGGCATGCAGCTGTTTCCATGAGTTCTCAGTCGCTTATGTGCTTTATTTTAAAAGAAGTACGCGTCCGGGGACTCCTAGGCACCACGGGTGTGCATCGTTTTCCCTCCGAGGTCACTGAGTGCCTCCAGACACCTGTGGGCCTCAGAGCAATGTCGAGGTGCATTGGTTTATCCCCTGGAGCACCTCTGTGCCTGCCGAGTGCTGGGCAGCAACACACTGCGCGTTCCTTGAGCAGCGCTACATCTCCAGAGCCCTCGAACGCCCTCAGGACAACATGGCTGGTGAGTGCGAAGTGCCCAGGAAGACTCTGTCCTGACCCTTGTGTGAGTTGCCGTGAGAGAACACTGTGCTTGGAACACTGCGAGGCCCACCCTCGTACCTGAAGTCACTCTGGTCGAGGAGAAAGTTAGCATCTTAGCACACTGTGTCACCACCGGCACACCCAGCATGAACCCATGGCTGGAAGTAAGGCCCTGATTCGCCGTGCAGAAGCGGAGGCGTGCGGCAGCTTCCAGGAGGCGGTGGCCTCTGTTCTGCATGCCTTTAACGGCAGCACAGCTTTCTGGACACCTGGGAGTCTAGCCGGGGCACCGTGCTCTCGGCAGGAACACTGAGTACCCCCAGGTGCACCTGGGTCTGCTAAGCAACATCCAGGCCCGTAGCCCTTCAGAGACCCCTCTGTGCACTGCGAGCATAGGGAAACGCACTGCCCTCTCCTTTGGAGCAGCTTAGTTTCCTCCGCACACGCACACGTTCGCGAACAACGTTCTGGCACGTCCACGTGATGCGGAGTCTTCCGCGGTGTCCTAATCGGAGCTGCCCTCGGAGGAGCCCTCATCTTCGCGTTCCATCCAGGACCTCCTGGCTCAAGTCACCGTACCTCGTAGAGGACGGCAGCTTGGGTTCTTACTGTACTTTAAGTCCTGTTCTTTCTGTGGCACTGCAGGCAGCCCCAGGCCCAGAGGAGCAGCTCCGGCGTTCCTCGGTTGAGACAGTTCACTGGATGCGGGACTCCCTACTTCCATAAGTTGATTCAGAGAAGGAAACGTAGGGTAACCAGTGTCTCTTGGGACTCGTTAGAAGCCACAGGGATGTACGCTGAATGTTCCCATGAAAACGGGGGCCTGCTGGAACTAGCCCTGCTTTCCCATTTTGAGGGCTGCATTCATGCCTGCCTTGAAGCTACCTGACATTCCCGGCTCCCGACAGGCCAGTGAGCCCTGGAAGAATGCTTCGGGGAAAATTATGAGTTTGCTCTCTCTAAAGCAGGGGCTTACGTGGCCGCGGCGGCGGTCCACATGACAGACTCTAGAGCGAAAGGGAACCTCGATGTGAGAACTCGCCTCCAGGTTAGGCCCTGAGTAGCCGTGCAGAAAGGGAGGCATGCAGCTGTTTCCATGAGTTCTCAGTCGCTTATGTGCTTTATTTTAAAGGAAGTACACGTCCGGGGACTCCTGGGCCCCACAGGTGTGCATCGTTTTCCCTCCGAGGTCACTGAGTGCCTCCAGACACCTGTGGGCCTCAGAGCAACGTCGAGGTCCATTTGTTGATCTCCCGGGTGACCTCTGTGCCTGCTGAGTGCTGGGCAGCAACACACTGCGCGTTCCTTGAGCAGCGCTACATCTCCAGAACCCTCGAACGCACTCAGGACAACATGGCTGGTGAGTGCGAAGTGCCCAGGAAGACTCTGTCATGGCCCTTGTGTGAGCTGCCGTGAGAGAACACTGTGCTTGGAACACTGCGAGGCACGCCCTCGTACCTGAAGTCACTCTGCTCGAGGAGAAAGTCAGCATCTTAGCACGCTGTGTAGCTACTGGCACATCCAGCATGAACCCATGCCTGGAAGTAATGCCCTGATTCGCCGTGCAGAAGCGGAGGCGTGCTGCAGCTTCCAGGAGGCGGTGGCCTCTGCTCTGCATGCCTTTAGCGGCAGCACAGCTTTCTGGACACCTGCGAGGCTAGCCGGGGCACCCTGCTCCCGGCAGGACCACTGAGTACCCCAAAGTGCACCTGGGTCTGCTAAGCAACATCCAGGCCCGTAGCCCTTCAGATCCCCCTCTGTGCACGCCGAGCGTACGGAAACGCACTGCACTCTCCTTTGGAGCAGCTTAGTTTCCCCTGCACTCGCACACGTTCGCGAACACCATTCTGGCACGTCCCTGGTGGCGCGGAGGTCTTATGCGGTGCCCTAATCGGAGCTGCCCTCAGAGGAGCCCTCGTCTTCGCGTTCCATCCAGGACCTCCTGACTGAAGTCACCGTGCCTCCTAGAGGACGGTGGCTTGGGTTCTTACTGCACTTTAAGTCCTGTTCCTTCTGTGGCACTGCAGGCAACCCCAGGCCCAGAGGAGCAGCTCCGGCGTTCCTAGGTTGAGACAGTTCGCTGGATGCGGGACTCCCTACTTCCATAAGTTGATTCAGGGAAGGAAACGCAGGGTAACCGGTGTCTCTTGGGACTCGTTAGAAGCCACAGGGATGTACGCTGAGTGTGCCCATGAAAACGGGGGCCTGCTGGAACTAGCCCTGCTTTCCCATTTTGAGGGCTGCATTCAGGCCTTCCTTGAAGCTACCTGACATTCCCGGCTCCCGACAGGCCAGTGAGCCCTGGAAGAATGCTTCGGGGAAAATTATGAGTTTGCTCTCTCTAAACCAGGGGCTTCCGTGGCCACGGCGGCGGTCCGCATGACAGACTCTAGAGCGAAAGGGAACCTCGACGTGAGAACTCGCCTCCAGGTTAGACCCTGAGTAGCCGTGCAGAAAGGGAGGCATGCAGCTGTTTCCATGAGTTCTCAGTCGCTTATGTGCTTTATTTTAAAAGAAGTACGCGTCCGGGGACTCCTAGGCACCACGGGTGTGCATCGTTTTCCCTCCAAGGTCACTGAGTGCCTCCAGACACCTGTGGGCCTCAGAGCAATGTCGAGGTGCATTGGTTTATCCCCTGGAGCACCTCTGTGCCTGCCGAGTGCTGGGCAGCAACACACTGCGCGTTCCTTGAGCAGCGCTACATCTCCAGAGCCCTCGAACGCCCTCAGGACAACATGGCTGGTGAGTGCGAAGTGCCCAGGAAGACTCTGTCATGACCCTTGTGTGAGTTGCCGTGAGAGAACACTGTGCTTGGAACACTGCGAGGCCCACCCTCGTACCTGAAGTCACTCTGCTCGAGGAGAAAGTTAGCATCTTAGCACGCTGTGTCGCCACCGGCACACCCAGCATGAACCCATGGCTGGAAGTAAGGCCCTGATTCGCCGTGCAGAAGCGGAGGCGTGCGGCAGCTTCCAGGAGGCGGTGGCCTCTGTTCTGCATGCCTTTAACGGCAGCACAGCTTTCTGGACACCTGGGAGTCTAGCCGGGGCACCGTGCTCTCGGCAGGAACACTGAGTACCCCCAGGTGCACCTGGGTCTGCTAAGCAACATCCAGGCCCGTAGCCCTTCAGAGACCCCTCTGTGCACTGCGAGCATAGGGAAACGCACTGCCCTCTCCTTTGGAGCAGCTTAGTTTCCTCCGCACACGCACACGTTCGCGAACAACGTTCTGGCACGTCCACGTGATGCGGAGTCTTCCGCGGTGTCCTAATCGGAGCTGCCCTCGGAGGAGCCCTCATCTTCGCGTTCCATCCAGGACCTCCTGGCTCAAGTCACCGTACCTCGTAGAGGACGGCAGCTTGGGTTCTTACTGTACTTTAAGTCCTGTTCTTTCTGTGGCACTGCAGGCAGCCCCAGGCCCAGAGGAGCAGCTCTGGCGTTCCTCGGTTGAGACAGTTCACTGGATGCGGGACTCCCTACTTCCATAAGTTGATTCAGAGAAGGAAACGTAGGGTAACCAGTGTCTCTTGGGACTCGTTAGAAGCCACAGGGATGTACGCTGAATGTTCCCATGAAAACGGGGGCCTGCTGGAACTAGAACTGCTTTCCCATTTTGAGGGCTGCATTCATGCCTGCCTTGAAGCTACCTGACATTCCCGGCTCCCGACAGGCCAGTGAGCCCTGGAAGAATGCTTCGGGGAAAATTATGAGTTTGCTCACTCTAAAGCATGGGCTTACGTGGCCGCGGCGGCGGTCCACATGACAGACTCTAGAGCGAAAGGGAACCTCGACGTGAGAACTCACCTCCAGGTTAGGCCCAGAGTAGCCGTGCAGAAAGGGAGGCATGCAGCTGTTTCCATGAGTTCTCAGTCGCTTATGTGCTTTATTTTAAAGGAAGTACACGTCCGGGGACTCCTGGGCCCCACGGGTGTGCATCGTTTTCCCTCCGAGGTCACTGAGTGCCTCCAGACACCTGTGGGCCTCAGAGCAACGTCGAGGTCCATTTGTTGATCCCCCGGGTGACCTCTGTGCCTGCTGAGTGCTGGGCAGCAACACACTGCGCGTTCCTTGAGCAGCGCTACATGTCCAGAACCCTCGAACGCACTCAGGACAACATGGCTGGTGAGTGCGAAGTGCCCAGGAAGACTCTGTCATGGCCCTTGTGTGAGCTGCCGTGAGAGAACACTGTGCTTGGAACACTGCGAGGCGCGCCCTCGTACCTGAAATCACTCTGCTCGAGGAGAAAGTCAGCATCTTAGCACGCTGTGTAGCTACTGGCACATCCAGCATGAACCCATGCCTGGAAGTAATGCCCTGATTCGCCGTGCAGAAGCGGAGGCGTGCTGCAGCTTCCAGGAGGCGGTGGCCTCTGCTCTGCATGCCTTTAGCGGCAGCACAGCTTTCTGGACACCTGCGAGGCTAGCCGGGGCACCCTGCTCTCGGCAGGAACACTGAGTACCCCAAAGTGCACCTGGGTGTGCTAAGCAACATCCAGGCCCGTAGCCCTTCAGATCCCCCTCTGTGCACGCCGAGCGTACGGAAACGCACTGCACTCTCCTTTGGAGCAGCTTAGTTTCCCCTGCACTCGCACACGTTCGCGAACACCATTCTGGCACGTCCCTGGTGGCGCGGAGGTCTTATGCGGTGCCCTAATCGGAGCTGCCCTCAGAGGAGCCCTCGTCTTCGCGTTCCATCCAGGACCTCCTGACTGAAGTCACCGTGCCTCCTAGAGGACGGTGGCTTGGGTTCTTACTGCACTTTAAGTCCTGTTCCTTCTGTGGCACTGCAGGCAGCCCCAGGCCCAGAGGAGCAGCTCCGGCGTTCCTCGGTTGAGACAGTTCGCTGGATGCGGGACTCCCTACTTCCATAAGTTGATTCAGGGAAGGAAACGCAGGGTAACCGGTGTCTCTTGGGACTCGTTAGAAGCCACAGGGATGTACGCTGAGTGTGCCCATGAAAACGGGGTCCTGCTGGAACTAGCCCTGCTTTCCCATTTTGAGGGCTGCATTCAGGCCTTCCTTGAAGCTACCTGACATTCCCGGCTCCCGACAGGCCAGTGAGCCCTGGAAGAATGCTTCGGGGAAAATTATGAGTTTGCTCTCTCTAAACCAGGGGCTTCCGTGGCCACGGCGGCGGTCCGCATGACAGACTCTAGAGCGAAAGGGAACCTCGACGTGAGAACTCGCCTCCAGGTTAGACCCTTAGTAGCCGTGCAGAAAGGGAGGCATGCAGCTGTTTCCATGAGTTCTCAGTCGCTTATGTGCTTTATTTTAAAAGAAGTACGCGTCCGGGGACTCCTGGGCACCACGGGTATGCATCGTTTTCCCTCCAAGGTCACTGAGTGCCTCCAGACACCTGTGGGCCTCAGAGCAATGTCGAGGTGCATTGGTTTATCCCCTGGAGCACCTCTGTGCCTGCCGAGTGCTGGGCAGCAACACACTGCGCGTTCCTTGAGCAGCGCTACATCTCCAGAGCCCTCGAACGCCCTCAGGACAACATGGCTGGTGAGTGCGAAGTGCCCAGGAAGACTCTGTCATGACCCTTGTGTGAGTTGCCGTGAGAGAACACTGTGCTTGGAACACTGCGAGGCCCACCCTCGTACCTGAAGTCACTCTGCTCGAGGAGAAAGTTAGCATCTTAGCACGCTGTGTCACCACCGGCACACCCAGCATGAACCCATGGCTGGAAGTAAGGCCCTGATTCGCCGTGCAGAAGCGGAGGCGTGCGGCAGCTTCCAGGAGGCGGTGGCCTCTGCTCTGCATGCCTTTAACGGCAGCACAGCTTTCTGGACACCTGGGAGTCTAGCCGGGGCACCGTGCTCTCGGCAGGAACACTGAGTACCCCCAGGTGCACCTGGGCCTGCTAAGCAACATCCAGGCCCGTAGCCCTTCAGAGACCCCTCTGTGCACTGCGAGCATAGGGAAACGCACTGCCCTCTCCTTTGGAGCAGCTTAGTTTCCTCCGCACACGCACACGTTTGCGAACAACGTTCTGGCACGTCCACGTGATGTGGAGTCTTCCGCGGTGTCCTAATCGGAGCTGCCCTCGGAGGAGCCCTCATCTTCGCGTTCCATCCAGGACCTCCTGGCTCAAGTCACCGTACCTCGTAGAGGACGGCAGCTTGGGTTCTTACTGTACTTTAAGTCCTGTTCTTTCTGTGGCACTGCAGGCAGCCCCAGGCCCAGAGGAGCAGCTCCGGCGTTCCTCGGTTGAGACAGTTCACTGGATGCGGGACTCCCTACTTCCATAAGTTGATTCAGAGAAGGAAACGTAGGGTAACCAGTGTCTCTTGGGACTCGTTAGAAGCCACAGGGATGTACGCTGAATGTTCCCATGAAAACGGGGGCCTGCTGGAACTAGCCCTGCTTTCCCATTTTGAGGGCTGCATTCATGCCTGCCTTGAAGCTACCTGACATTCCCGGGTCCCGACAGGCCAGTGAGCCCTGGAAGAATGCTTCGGGGAAAATTATGAGTTTGCTCTCTCTAAAGCAGGGGCTTACGTGGCCGCGGCGGCGGTCCACATGACAGACTCTAGAGCGAAAGGGAACCTCGACGTGAGAACTCGCCTCCAGGTTAGGCCCTGAGTAGCCGTGCAGAAAGGGAGGCATGCAGCTGTTTCCATGAGTTCTCAGTCGCTTATGTGCTTTATTTTAAAGGAAGTACACGTCCGGGGACTCCTGGGCCCCACGGGTGTGCATCGTTTTCCCTCCGAGGTCACTGAGTGCCTCCAGACACCTGTGGGCCTCAGAGCAACGTCGAGGTCCATTTGTTGATCCCCCGGGTGACCTCTGTGCCTGCTGAGTGCTGGGCAGCAACACACTGCGCGTTCCTTGAGCAGCGCTACATCTCCAGAACCCTCGAACGCACTCAGGACAACATGGCTGGTGAGTGCGAAGTGCCCAGGAAGACTCTGTCATGGCCCTTGTGTGAGCTGCCGTGAGAGAACACTGTGCTTGGAACACTGCGAGGCGCGCCCTCGTACCTGAAGTCACTCTGCTCGAGGAGGAAGTCAGCATCTTAGCACGCTGTGTAGCTACTGGCACATCCAGCATGAACCCATGCCTGGAAGTAATGCCCTGATTCGCCGTGCAGAAGCGGAGGCGTGCTGCAGCTTCCAGGAGTCGGTGGCCTCTGCTCTGCATGCCTTTAGCGGCAGCACAGCTTTCTGGACACCTGCGAGGCTAGCCGGGGCACCCTGCTCCCGGCAGGAACACTGAGTACCCCAAAGTGCACCTGGGTCTGCTAAGCAACATCCAGGCCCGTAGCCCTTCAGATCCCCCTCTGTGCACGCCGAGCGTACGGAAACGCACTGCACTCTCCTTTGGAGCAGCTTAGTTTCCCCTGCACTCGCACACGTTCGCGAACACCATTCTGGCACGTCCCTGGTGGCGCGGAGGTCTTATGCGGTGCCCTAATCGGAGCTGCCCTCAGAGGAGCCCTCGTCTTTGCGTTCCATCCAGGACCTCCTGACTGAAGTCACCGTGCCTCCTAGAGGACGGTGGCTTGGGTTCTTACTGCACTTTAAGTCCTGTTCCTTCTGTGGCACTGCAGGCAGCCCCAGGCCCAGAGGAGCAGCTCCGGCGTTCCTCGGTTGAGACAGTTCGCTGGATGCGGGACTCCCTACTTCCATAAGTTGATTCAGGGAAGGAAACGCAGGGTAACCGGTGTCTCTTGGGACTCGTTAGAAGCCACAGGGATGTACGCTGAGTGTGCCCATGAAAACGGGGGCCTGCTGGAACTAGCCCTGCTTTCCCTTTTTGAGGGCTGCATTCAGGCCTTCCTTGAAGCTACCTGACATTCCCGGCTCCCGACAGGCCAGTGAGCCCTGGAAGAATGCTTCGGGGAAAATTATGAGTTTGCTCTCTCTAAACCAGGGGCTTCCGTGGCCACGACGGCGGTCCGCATGACAGACTCTAGAGCGAAAGGGAACCTCGACGTGAGAACTCGCCTCCAGGTTAGACCCTGAGTAGCCGTGCAGAAAGGGAGGCATGCAGCTGTTTCCATGAGTTCTCAGTCGCTTATGTGCTTTATTTTAAAAGAAGTACGCGTCCGGGGACTCCTAGGCACCACGGGTGTGCATCGTTTTCCCTCCAAGGTCACTGAGTGCCTCCAGACACCTGTGGGCCTCAGAGCAATGTCGAGGTGCATTGGTTTATCCCCTGGAGCACCTCTGTGCCTGCCGAGTGCTGGGCAGCAACACACTGCGCGTTCCTTGAGCAGCGCTACATCTCCAGAGCCCTCGAACGCCCTCAGGACAACATGGCTGGTGAGTGCCAAGTGCCCAGGAAGACTCTGTCATGACCCTTGTGTGAGTTGCCGTGAGAGAACACTGTGCTTGGAACACTGCGAGGCCCACCCTCGTACCTGAAGTCACTCTGCTCGTGGAGAAAGTTAGCATCTTAGCACGCTGTGTCACCACCGGCACACCCAGCATGAACCCATGGCTGGAAGTAAGGCCCTGATTCGCCGTGCAGAAGCGGAGGCGTGCGGCAGCTTCCAGGAGGCGGTGGCCTCTGCTCTGCATGCCTTTAACGGCAGCACAGCTTTCTGGACACCTGGGAGTCTAGCCGGGGCACCGTGCTCTCGGCAGGAACACTGAGTACCCCCAGGTGCACCTGGGTCTGCTAAGCAACATCCAGGCCCGTAGCCCTTCAGAGACCCCTCTGTGCACTGCGAGCATAGGGAAACGCAATGCCCTCTCCTTTGGAGCAGCTTAGTTTCCTCCGCACACGCACACGTTCGCGAACAACGTTCTGGCACGTCCACGTGATGCGGAGTCTTCCGCGGTGTCCTAATCGGAGCTGCCCTCGGAGGAGCCCTCATCTTCGCGTTCCATCCAGGACCTCCTGGCTCAAGTCACCGTACCTCGTAGAGGACGGCAGCTTGGGTTCTTACTGTACTTTAAGTCCTGTTCTTTCTGTGGCACTGCAGGCAGCCCCAGGCCCAGAGGAGCAGCTCCGGCGTTCCTCGGTTGAGACAGTTCACTGGATGCGGGACTCCCTACTTCCATAAGTTGATTCAGAGAAGGAAACGTAGGGTAACCAGTGTCTCTTGGGACTCGTTAGAAGCCACAGGGATGTACGCTGAATGTTCCCATGAAAACGGGGGCCTGCTGGAACTAGCCCTGCTTTCCCATTTTGAGGGCTGCATTCATGCCTGCCTTGAAGCTACCTGACATTCCCGGGTCCCGACAGGCCAGTGAGCCCTGGAAGAATGCTTCGGGGAAAATTATGAGTTTGCTCTCTCTAAACCAGGGGCTTACGTGGCCGCGGCGGCGGTCCACATGACAGACTCTAGAGCGAAAGGGAACCTCGACGTGAGAACTCGCCTCCAGGTTAGGCCCTGAGTAGCCGTGCAGAAAGGGAGGCATGCAGCTGTTTCCATGAGTTCTCAGTCGCTTATGTGCTTTATTTTAAAGGAAGTACACGTCCGGGGACTCCTGGGCCCCACAGGTGTGCATCGTTTTCCCTCCGAGGTCACTGAGTGCCTCCAGACACCTGTGGGCCTCAGAGCAACGTCGAGGTCCATTTGTTGATCCCCCGGGTGACCTCTGTGCCTGCTGAGTGCTGGGCAGCAACACACTGCGCGTTCCTTGAGCAGCGCTACATCTCCAGAACCCTCGAACGCACTCAGGACAACATGGCTGGTGAGTGCGAAGTGCCCAGGAAGACTCTGTCATGGCCCTTGTGTGAGCTGCCGTGAGAGAACACTGTGCTTGGAACACTGCGAGGCGCGCCCTCGTACCTGAAGTCACTCTGCTCGAGGAGGAAGTCAGCATCTTAGCACGCTGTGTAGCTACTGGCACATCCAGCATGAACCCATGCCTGGAAGTAATGCCCTGATTCGCCGTGCAGAAGCGGAGGCGTGCTGCAGCTTCCAGGAGTCGGTGGCCTCTGCTCTGCATGCCTTTAGCGGCAGCACAGCTTTCTGGACACCTGCGAGGCTAGCCGGGGCACCCTGCTCCCGGCAGGAACACTGAGTACCCCAAAGTGCACCTGGGTCTGCTAAGCAACATCCAGGCCCGTAGCCCTTCAGATCCCCCTCTGTGCACGCCGAGCGTACGGAAACGCACTGCACTCTCCTTTGGAGCAGCTTAGTTTCCCCTGCACTCGCACACGTTCGCGAACACCATTCTGGCACGTCCCTGGTGGCGCGGAGGTCTTATGCGGTGCCCTAATCGGAGCTGCCCTCAGAGGAGCCCTCGTCTTCGCGTTCCATCCAGGACCTCCTGACTGAAGTCACCGTGCCTCCTAGAGGACGGTGGCTTGGGTTCTTACTGCACTTTAAGTCCTGTTCCTTCTGTGGCACTGCAGGCAGCCCCAGGCCCAGAGGAGCAGCTCCGGCGTTCCTCGGTTGAGACAGTTCGCTGGATGCGGGACTCCCTACTTCCATAAGTTGATTCAGGGAAGGAAACGCAGGGTAACCGGTGTCTCTTGGGACTCGTTAGAAGCCACAGGGATGTACGCTGAGTGTGCCCATGAAAACGGGGGCCTGCTGGAACTAGCCCTGCTTTCCCATTTTGAGGGCTGCATTCAGGCCTTCCTTGAAGCTACCTGACATTCCCGGCTTCCGACAGGCCAGTGAGCCCTGGAAGAATGCTTCGGGGAAAATTATGAGTTTGCTCTCTCTAAACCAGGGGCTTCCGTGGCCACGGCGGCGGTCCGCATGACAGACTCTAGAGCGAAAGGGAACCTCGACGTGAGAACTCGCCTCCAGGTTAGACCCTGAGTAGCCGTGCAGAAAGGGAGGCATGCAGCTGTTTCCATGAGTTCTCAGTCGCTTATGTGCTTTATTTTAAAAGAAGTACGCGTCCGGGGACTCCTAGGCACCACGGGTGTGCATCGTTTTCCCTCCAAGGTCACTGAGTGCCTCCAGACACCTGTGGGCCTCAGAGCAATGTCGAGGTGCATTGGTTTATCCCCTGGAGCACCTCTGTGCCTGTCGAGTGCTGGGCAGCAACACACTGCGCGTTCCTTGAGCAGCGCTACATCTCCAGAGCCCTCGAACGCCCTCAGGACAACATGGCTGGTGAGTGCGAAGTGCCCAGGAAGACTCTGTCATGACCCTTGTGTGAGTTGCCGTGAGAGAACACTGTGCTTGGAACACTGCGAGGCCCACCCTCGTACCTGAAGTCACTCTGCTCGAGGAGAAAGTTAGCATCTTAGCACGCTGTGTCACCACCGGCACACCCAGCATGAACCCATGGCTGGAAGTAAGGCCCTGATTCGCCGTGCAGAAGCGGAGGCGTGCGGCAGCTTCCAGGAGGCGGTGGCCTCTGCTCTGCATGCCTTTAACGGCAGCACAGCTTTCTGGACACCTGGGAGTCTAGCCGGGGCACCGTGCTCTCGGCAGGAACACTGAGTACCCCCAGGTGCACCTGGGTCTGCTAAGCAACATCCAGGCCCGTAGCCCTTCAGAGCCCCCTCTGTGCACTGCGAGCATAGGGAAACGCACTGCCCTCTCCTTTGGAGCAGCTTAGTTTCCTCCGCACACGCACACGTTCGCGAACAACGTTCTGGCACGTCCACGTGATGCGGAGTCTTCCGCGGTGTCCTAATCGGAGCTGCCCTCGGAGGAGCCCTCATCTTCGCGTTCCATCCAGGACCTCCTGGCTCAAGTCACCGTACCTCGTAGAGGACGGCAGCTTGGGTTCTTACTGTACTTTAAGTCCTGTTCTTTCTGTGGCACTGCAGGCAGCCCCAGGCCCAGAGGAGCAGCTCCGGCGTTCATCGGTTGAGACAGTTCACTGGATGCGGGACTCCCTACTTCCATAAGTTGATTCAGAGAAGGAAACGTAGGGTAACCAGTGTCTCTTGGGACTCGTTAGAAGCCACAGGGATGTACGCTGAATGTTCCCATGAAAACGGGGGCCTGCTGGAACTAGCC
The DNA here is from genome assembly GCF_964270905.1 of Leucopleurus acutus. NCBI lineage: Eukaryota > Metazoa > Chordata > Mammalia > Artiodactyla > Delphinidae > Leucopleurus > Leucopleurus acutus. The sequence goes on along the minus strand of NC_139156.1, from coordinate 86,464,718 downwards.
CTGCTTTCCCATTTTGAGGGCTGCATTCATGCCTGCCTTGAAGCTACCTGACATTCCCGGCTCCCGACAGGCCAGTGAGCCCTGGAAGAATGCTTCGGGGAAAATTATGAGTTTGCTCTCTCTAAAGCAGGGGCTTACGTGGCCGCGGCGGCGGTCCACATGACAGACTCTAGAGCGAAAGGGAACCTCGACGTGAGAACTCGCCTCCAGGTTAGGCCCTGAGTAGCCGTGCAGAAAGGGAGGCATGCAGCTGTTTCCATGTGTTCTCAGTCGCTTATGTGCTTTATTTTAAAGGAAGTACACGTCCGGGGACTCCTGGGCCCCACGGGTGTGCATCGTTTTCCCTCCGAGGTCACTGAGTGCCTCCAGACACCTGTGGGCCTCAGAGCAAAGTCGAGGTCCATTTGTTGATCCCCCGGGTGACTTCTGTGCCTGCTGAGTGCTGGGCAGCAACACACTGCGCGTTCCTTGAGCAGCGCTACATCTCCAGAACCCTCGAACGCACTCAGGACAACATGGCTGGTGAGTGCGAAGTGCCCAGGAAGACTCTGTCATGGCCCTTGTGTGAGCTGCCGTGAGAGAACACTGTGCTTGGAACACTGCGAGGCGCGCCCTCGTACCTGAAGTCACTCTGCTCGAGGAGAAAGTCAGCATCTTAGCACGCTGTGTAGCTACTGGCACATCCAGCATGAACCCATGCCTGGAAGTAATGCCCTGATTCGCCGTGCAGAAGCGGAGGCGTGCTGCAGCTTCCAGGAGTCGGTGGCCTCTGCTCTGCATGCCTTTAGCGGCAGCACAGCTTTCTGGACACCTGCGAGGCTAGCCGGGGCACCCTGCTCCCGGCAGGAACACTGAGTACCCCAAAGTGCACCTGGGTCTGCTAAGCAACATCCAGGCCCGTAGCCCTTCCGATCCCCCTCTGTGCACGCCGAGCGTACGGAAACGCACTGCACTCTCCTTTGGAGCAGCTTAGTTTCCCCTGCACTCGCACACGTTCGCGAACACCATTCTGGCACGTCCCTGGTGGCGCGGAGGTCTTATGCGGTGCCCTAATCGGAGCTGCCCTCAGAGGAGCCCTCGTCTTCGCGTTCCATCCAGGACCTCCTGACTGAAGTCACCGTGCCTCCTAGAGGACGGTGGCTTGGGTTCTTACTGCACTTTAAGTCCTGTTCCTTCTGTGGCACTGCAGGCAGCCCCAGGCCCAGAGGAGCAGCTCCGGCGTTCCTCGGTTGAGACAGTTCGCTGGATGCGGGACTCCCTACTTCCATAAGTTGATTCAGGGAAGGAAACGCAGGGTAACCGGTGTCTCTTGGGACTCGTTAGAAGCCACAGGGATGTACGCTGAGTGTGCCCATGAAAACGGGGGCCTGCTGGAACTAGCCCTGCTTTCCCATTTTGAGGGCTGCATTCAGGCCTTCCTTGAAGCTACCTGACATTCCCGGCTCCCGACAGGCCAGTGAGCCCTGGAAGAATGCTTCGGGGAAAATTATGAGTTTGCTCTCTCTAAACCAGGGGCTTCCGTGGCCACGGCGGCGGTCCGCATGACAGACTCTAGAGCGAAAGGGAACCTCGACGTGAGAACTCGCCTCCAGGTTAGACCCTGAGTAGCCGTGCAGAAAGGGAGGCATGCAGCTGTTTCCATGAGTTCTCAGTCGCTTATGTGCTTTATTTTAAAAGAAGTACGCGTCCGGGGACTCCTAGGCACCACGGGTGTGCATCGTTTTCCCTCCAAGGTCACTGAGTGCCTCCAGACACCTGTGGGCCTCAGAGCAATGTCGAGGTGCATTGGTTTATCCCCTGGAGCACCTCTGTGCCTGCCGAGTGCTGGGCAGCAACACACTGCGCGTTCCTTGAGCAGCGCTACATCTCCAGAGCCCTCGAACGCCCTCAGGACAACATGGCTGGTGAGTGCGAAGTGCCCAGGAAGACTCTGTCATGACCCTTGTGTGAGTTGCCGTGAGAGAACACTGTGCTTGGAACACTGCGAGGCCCACCCTCGTACCTGAAGTCACTCTGCTCGAGGAGAAAGTTAGCATCTTAGCACGCTGTGTCACCACCGGCAGACCCAGCATGAACCCATGGCTGGAAGTAAGGCCCTGATTCGCCGTGCAGAAGCGGAGGCGTGCGGCAGCTTCCAGGAGGCGGTGGCCTCTGTTCTGCATGCCTTTAAAGGCAGCACAGCTTTCTGGACACCTGGGAGTCTAGCCGGGGCACCGTGCTCTCAGCAGGAACACTGAGTACCCCCAGGGGTACCTGGGTCTGCTAAGCAACATCCAGGCCCGTAGCCCTTCAGAGACCCCTCTGTGCACTGCGAGCATAGGGAAACGCACTGCCCTCTCCTTTGGAGCAGCTTAGTTTCCTCCGCACACGCACACGTTCGCGAACAACGTTCTGGCACGTCCACGTGATGCGGAGTCTTCCGCGGTGTCCTAATCGGAGCTGCCCTCGGAGGAGCCCTCATCTTCGCGTTCCATCCAGGACCTCCTGGCTCAAGTCACCGTACCTCGTAGAGGACGGCAGCTTGGGTTCTTACTGTACTTTAAGTCCTGTTCTTTCTGTGGCACTGCAGGCAGCCCCAGGCCCAGAGGAGCAGCTCCGGCGTTCCTCGGTTGAGACAGTTCACTGGATGCGGGACTCCCTACTTCCATAAGTTGATTCAGAGAAGGAAACGTAGGGTAACCAGTGTCTCTTGGGACTCGTTAGAAGCCACAGGGATGTACGCTGAATGTTCCCATGAAAACGGGGGCCTGCTGGAACTAGCCCTGCTTTCCCATTTTGAGGGCTGCATTCATGCCTGCCTTGAAGCTACCTGACATTCCCGGGTCCCGACAGGCCAGTGAGCCCTGGAAGAATGCTTCGGGGAAAATTATGAGTTTGCTCTCTCTAAAGCAGGGGCTTACGTGGCCGCGGCGGCGGTCCACATGACAGACTCTAGAGCGAAAGGGAACCTCGACGTGAGAACTCGCCTCCAGGTTAGGCCCTGAGTAGCCGTGCAGAAAGGGAGGCATGCAGCTGTTTCCATGTGTTCTCAGTCGCTTATGTGCTTTATTTTAGAGGAAGTACACGTCCGGGGACTCCTGGGCCCCACGGGTGTGCATCGTTTTCCCTCCGAGGTCACTGAGTGCCTCCAGACACCTGTGGGCCTCAGAGCAACGTCGAGGTCCATTTGTTGATCCCCCGGGTGACCTCTGTGCCTGCTGAGTGCTGGGCAGCAACACACTGCGCGTTCCTTGAGCAGCGCTACATCTCCAGAACCCTCGAACGCCCTCAGGACAACATGGCTGGTGAGTGCGAAGTGCCCAGGAAGACTCTGTCATGGCCCTTGTGTGAGCTGCCGTGAGAGAACACTGTGCTTGGAACACTGCGAGGCGCGCCCTCGTACCTGAAGTCACTCTGCTTGAGGAGAAAGTCAGCATCTTAGCACGCTGTGTAGCTACTGGCACATCCAGCATGAACCCATGCCTGGAAGTAATGCCCTGATTCGCCGTGCAGAAGCGGAGGCGTGCTGCAGCTTCCAGAAGTCGGTGGCCTCTGCTCTGCATGCCTTTAGCGGCAGCACAGCTTTCTGGACACCTGCGAGGCTAGCCGGGGCACCCTGCTCCCGGCAGGAACACTGAGTACCCCAAAGTGCACCTGGGTCTACTAAGCAACATCCAGGCCCGTAGCCCTTCAGATCCCCCTCTGTGCACGCCGAGCGTACGGAAACGCACTGCACTCTCCTTTGGAGCATCTTAGTTTCCCCTGCACTCGCACACGTTCGCGAACACCATTCTGGCACGTCCCTGGTGGCGCGGAGGTCTTATGCGGTGCCCTAATCGGAGCTGCCCTCAGAGGAGCCCTCGTCTTCGCGTTCCATCCAGGACCTCCTGACTGAAGTCACCGTGCCTCCTAGAGGACGGTGGCTTGGGTTCTTACTGCACTTTAAGTCCTGTTCCTTCTGTGGCACTGCAGGCAGCCCCAGGCCCAGAGGAGCAGCTCCGGCGTTCCTCGGTTGAGACAGTTCGCTGGATGCGGGACTCCCTACTTCCATAAGTTGATTCAGGGAAGGAAACGCAGGGTAACCGGTGTCTCTTGGGACTCGTTAGAAGCCACAGGGATGTACGCTGAGTGTGCCCATGAACACCGGGGCCTGCTGGAACTAGCCCTGCTTTCCCATTTTGAGGGCTGCATTCAGGCCTTCCTTGAAGCTACCTGACATTCCCGGCTCCCGACAGGCCAGTGAGCCCTGGAAGAATGCTTCGGGGAAAATTATGAGTTTGCTCTCTCTAAACCAGGGGCTTCCGTGGCCACGGCGGCGGTCCGCATGACAGACTCTAGAGCGAAAGGGAACCTCGACGTGAGAACTCGCCTCCAGGTTAGACCCTGAGTAGCCGTGCAGAAAGGGAGGCATGCAGCTGTTTCCATGAGTTCTCAGTCGCTTATGTGCTTTATTTTAAAAGAAGTACACGTCCGGGGACTCCTAGGCACCACGGGTGTGCATCGTTTTCCCTCCAAGGTCACTGAGTGCCTCCAGACACCTGTGGGCCTCAGAGCAATGTCGAGGTGCATTGGTTTATCCCCTGGAGCACCTCTGTGCCTGCCGAGTGCTGGGCAGCAACACACTGCGCGTTCCTTGAGCAGCGCTACATCTCCAGAGCCCTCGAACGCCCTCAGGACAACATGGCTGGTGAGTGCGAAGTGCCCAGGAAGACTCTGTCATGACCCTTGTGTGAGTTGCCGTGAGAGAACACTGTGCTTGGAACACTGCGAGGCTCACCCTCGTACCTGAAGTCACTCTGCTCGAGGAGAAAGTTAGCATCTTAGCACGCTGTGTCACCACCGGCACACCCAGCATGAACCCATGGCTGGAAGTAAGGCCCTGATTCGCCGTGCAGAAGCGGAGGCGTGCGGCAGCTTCCAGGAGGCGGTGGCCTCTGTTCTGCATGCCTTTAACGGCAGCACAGCTTTCTGGACACCTGGGAGTCTAGCCGGGGCACCGTGCTCTCGGCAGGAACACTGAGTACCCCCAGGTGCACCTGGGTCTGCTAAGCAACATCCAGGCCCGTAGCCCTTCAGAGCCCCCTCTGTGCACGCCGAGCGTAGGGAAACACACTGCCCTCTCCTTCGGAGAAGCTTAGTTTCCCCTGCACTCGCACACGTTTGCGAACACCGTTCTGGCACGTCCCTGGTGGCGTGGAGGTCTTACGCGGTGCCCTATCGGAGCTGCCCTCAGAGGAGCCCTCGTCTTCGCGTTCCATCCAGGACCTCCTTACTGAAGTCACCGTGCCTCCTAGAGGACGGTGGCTTGGGTTCTTACTGCACTTTAAGTCCTGTTCCTTCTGTGGCACTGCAGGCAGCCCCAGGCCCAGAGGAGCAGCTCCGGCGTTCCTCGGTTGAGACAGTTCGCTGGATGCGGGACCCCCTACTTCCATAAGTTGATTCAGGGAAGGAAACGCAGGGTAACCGGTGTCTCTTGGGACTCGTTAGAAGCCACAGGGATGTACGCTGAGTGTGCCCATGAAAACGGGGGCCTGCTGGAACTAGCCCTGCTTTCCCATTTTGAGGGCTGCATTCATGCCTTCCTTGAAGCTACCTGACATTCCCGGCTCCCGACAGGCCAGTGAGCCCTGGAAGAATGCTTCGGGGAAAATTATGAGTTTGCTCTCTCTAAAGCAGGGGCTTACGTGGCCGCGGCGGCAGTCCGCATGACAGGCTCTAGAGCGAAAGGGAACCTCGACGTGAGAACTCGCCTCCAGGTTAGACCCTGAGTAGCCGTGCAGAAAGGGAGGCATGCAGCTGTTTCCATGAGTTCTCAGTCGCTTATGTGCTTTATTTTAAAGGAAGTACGCGTCCAGGGACTCCTAGGCCCCACGGGTGTGCATCGTTTTCCCTCCGAGGTCACTGAGTGCCTCCAGACACCTGTGGGCCTCAGAGCAACATCGAGGTCCATTGGTTGATCCCCCGGAGGACCTCTGTGGCTGCCGAGTGCTGGGCAGCAACACACTGCGTGTTCCTTGAGCAGCGCTACATCTCCAGAGCCCTCAAACGCCCTCAGGACAACATGGCTGGTGAGTGCGAAGTGCCCAGGAAGACTCTGTCATGGCCCTTGTGTGAGCTGCCGTGAGAGAACACTGTGCTTGGAACACTGCGAGGCGCGCCCTCGTACCTGAAATCACTCTGTTCCAGGAGAAAGTCAGCATCTTAGCACGCTGTGTCGCTACCGACACACCCAGCATGAACCCATGCCTGGAAGTAATGCCCTGATTCGCCGTGCAGAAGCGGAGGCGTGCTGCAGCTTCCAGGAGTCGGTGGCCTCTGCTCTGCATGCCTTTAGCGGCAGCACAGCTTTCTGGACACCTGCGAGGCTAGCCGGGGCACCCTGCTCCCGGCAGGAACACTGAGTACCCCAAAGTGCACCTGGGTCTGCTAAGGAACATCCAGGCCCGTAGCCCTTCAGATCCACCTCTGTGCACGCCGAGCGTACGGAAACGCACTGCACTCTCCTTTGGAGCAGCTTAGTTTCCCCTGCACTCGCACACGTTCGCGAACACCATTCTGGCACGTCCCTGGTGGCGCGGAGGTCTTATGCGGTGCCCTAATCGGAGCTGCCCTCAGAGGAGCCCTCGTCTTCGCGTTCCATCCAGGACCTCCTGACTGAAGTCACCGTGCCTCCTAGAGGACGGTGGCTTGGGTTCTTACTGCACTTTAAGTCCTGTTCCTTCTGTGGCACTGCAGGCAGCCCCAGGCCCAGAGGAGCAGCTCCGGCGTTCCTCGGTTGAGACAGTTCGCTGGATGCGGGACTCCCTACTTCCATAAGTTGATTCAGGGAAGGAAACGCAGGGTAACCGGTGTCTCTTGGGACTCGTTAGAAGCCACAGGGATGTACGCTGAGTGTGCCCATGAACACCGGGGCCTGCTGGAACTAGCCCTGCTTTCCCATTTTGAGGGCTGCATTCAGGCCTTCCTTGAAGCTACCTGACATTCCCGGCTCCCGACAGGCCAGTGAGCCCTGGAAGAATGCTTCGGGGAAAATTATGAGTTTGCTCTCTCTAAACCAGGGGCTTCCGTGGCCACGGCGGCGGTCCGCATGACAGACTCTAGAGCGAAAGGGAACCTCGACGTGAGAACTCGCCTCCAGGTTAGACCCTGAGTAGCCGTGCAGAAAGGGAGGCATGCAGCTGTTTCCATGAGTTCTCAGTCGCTTATGTGCTTTATTTTAAAAGAAGTACACGTCCGGGGACTCCTAGGCACCACGGGTGTGCATCGTTTTCCCTCCAAGGTCACTGAGTGCCTCCAGACACCTGTGGGCCTCAGAGCAATGTCGAGGTGCATTGGTTTATCCCCTGGAGCACCTCTGTGCCTGCCGAGTGCTGGGCAGCAACACACTGCGCGTTCCTTGAGCAGCGCTACATCTCCAGAGCCCTCGAACGCCCTCAGGACAACATGGCTGGTGAGTGCGAAGTGCCCAGGAAGACTCTGTCATGACCCTTGTGTGAGTTGCCGTGAGAGAACACTGTGCTTGGAACACTGCGAGGCTCACCCTCGTACCTGAAGTCACTCTGCTCGAGGAGAAAGTTAGCATCTTAGCACGCTGTGTCACCACCGGCACACCCAGCATGAACCCATGGCTGGAAGTAAGGCCCTGATTCGCCGTGCAGAAGCGGAGGCGTGCGGCAGCTTCCAGGAGGCGGTGGCCTCTGTTCTGCATGCCTTTAACGGCAGCACAGCTTTCTGGACACCTGGGAGTCTAGCCGGGGCACCGTGCTCTCGGCAGGAACACTGAGTACCCCCAGGTGCACCTGGGTCTGCTAAGCAACATCCAGGCCCGTAGCCCTTCAGAGCCCCCTCTGTGCACGCCGAGCGTAGGGAAACACACTGCCCTCTCCTTCGGAGAAGCTTAGTTTCCCCTGCACTCGCACACGTTTGCGAACACCGTTCTGGCACGTCCCTGGTGGCGTGGAGGTCTTACGCGGTGCCCTATCGGAGCTGCCCTCAGAGGAGCCCTCGTCTTCGCGTTCCATCCAGGACCTCCTTACTGAAGTCACCGTGCCTCCTAGAGGACGGTGGCTTGGGTTCTTACTGCACTTTAAGTCCTGTTCCTTCTGTGGCACTGCAGGCAGCCCCAGGCCCAGAGGAGCAGCTCCGGCGTTCCTCGGTTGAGACAGTTCGCTGGATGCGGGACCCCCTACTTCCATAAGTTGATTCAGGGAAGGAAACGCAGGGTAACCGGTGTCTCTTGGGACTCGTTAGAAGCCACAGGGATGTACGCTGAGTGTGCCCATGAAAACGGGGGCCTGCTGGAACTAGCCCTGCTTTCCCATTTTGAGGGCTGCATTCATGCCTTCCTTGAAGCTACCTGACATTCCCGGCTCCCGACAGGCCAGTGAGCCCTGGAAGAATGCTTCGGGGAAAATTATGAGTTTGCTCTCTCTAAACCAGGGGCTTCCGTGGCCGCGGCGGCAGTCCGCATGACAGGCTCTAGAGCGAAAGGGAACCTCGACGTGAGAACTCGCCTCCAGGTTAGACCCTGAGTAGCCGTGCAGAAAGGGAGGCATGCAGCTGTTTCCATGAGTTCTCAGTCGCTTATGTGCTTTATTTTAAAGGAAGTACGCGTCCAGGGACTCCTAGGCCCCACGGGTGTGCATCGTTTTCCCTCCGAGGTCACTGAGTGCCTCCAGACACCTGTGGGCCTCAGAGCAACATCGAGGTCCATTGGTTGATCCCCCGGAGGACCTCTGTGGCTGCCGAGTGCTGGGCAGCAACACACTGCGTGTTCCTTGAGCAGCGCTACATCTCCAGAGCCCTCAAACGCCCTCAGGACAACATGGCTGGTGAGTGCGAAGTGCCCAGGAAGACTCTGTCATGGCCCTTGTGTGAGCTGCCGTGAGAGAACACTGTGCTTGGAACACTGCGAGGTGCGCCCTCGTACCTGAAGTCACTCTGTTCCAGGAGAAAGTCAGCATCTTAGCACGCTGTGTCGCTACCGACACACCCAGCATGAACCCATGCCTGGAAGTAATGCCCTGATTCGCCGTGCAGAAGCGGAGGCGTGCTGCAGCTTCCAGGAGTCGGTGGCCTCTGCTCTGCATGCCTTTAGCGGCAGCACAGCTTTCTGGACAACTGCGAGGCTAGCCGGGGCACCCTGCTCCCGGCAGGAACACTGAGTACCCCAAAGTGCACCTGGGTCTGCTAAGCAACATCCAGGCCCATAGCCCTTCAGAGCCCCCTCTGTGCACTGTGAGCGTAGGGAAACACACTGCCCTCTCCATCGGAGCAGCTTAATTTCCCCTGCACTCGCACACGATCGCGAACACCGTTCTGGCACGTCCCACGTGATGCGGAGATCTTACGCTGTGCCCTAATCAGAGCTGCCCTCAGAGGAGCCCTCGTCTTCGCGTTCCATCCAGGACCTCCTGACTGAAGTCACCGTGCCTCCTAGAGGACGGTGGCTTGGGTTCTTACTGCACTTTAAGTCCTGTTCCTTCTGTGGCACTGCAGGCAGCCCCAGGCCCAGAGGAGCAGCTCCGGCGTTCCTCGGTTGAGACAGTTCGCTGGATGCGGGACTCCCGACTTCCATAAGTTGATTCAGGGAAGGAAACGCAGCGTAACCGGTGTCTCTTGGGACTCGTTAGAAGCCACAGGGATGTACGCTGAGTGTGCCCATGAAAACGGCGGCCTGCTGGAACTAGCCCTGCTTTCCCATTTTGAGGGCTGCAGTCATGCCTGTCTTGAAGCGACCTGACATTCCCGGCTCCCGACAGGCCAGTGAGCCCTGGAAGAATGCTTCGGGGAAAATTATGAGTTTGCTCTCTCTAAACCAGGGGCTTCCGTGGCCGCGGCGGCGGTCCTCATGACAGGCTCTAGAGCGAAAGGGAACCTCGACGTGAGAACTCGCCTCCTGCTTAGGCCCTGAGTAGCTGTGCAGAAAGGGAGGCATGCAGCTGTTTCCATGAGTTCTCAGTCGCTTATGTGCTTTATTTTAAAAGAAGTACGCGTCCGGGGACTCCTAGGCACCACGGGTGTGCATCGTTTTCCCTCCAAGGTCACTGAGTGCCTCCAGACACCTGTGGGCCTCAGAGCAATGTCGAGGTGCATTGGTTTATCCCCTGGAGCACCTCTGTGCCTGCCGAGTGCTGGGCAGCAACACACTGCGCGTTCCTTGAGCAGCGCTACATCTCCAGAGCCCTCGAACGCCCTCAGGACAACATGGCTGGTGAGTGCGAAGTGCCCAGGAAGACTCTGTCATGGCCCTTGTGTGAGCTGCCGTGAGAGAACACTGTGCTTGGAACACTGCGAGGCGCGCCCTCGTACCTGAAGTCACTCTGCTCGAGGAGAAAGTCAGCATCTTAGCACGCTGTGTAGCTACTGGCACATCCAGCATGAACCCATGCCTGGAAGTAATGCCCTGATTTGCCGTGCTGATGCGGAGGCGTGCTGCAGCTTCCTGGAGTCGGTGGCCTCTGCTCTGCATGCCTTTAGCGGCAGCACAGCTTTCTGGACACCTGCGAGGCTAGCCGGGGCACCCTGCTCCCGGCAGGAACACTGAGTACCCCAAAGTGCACATGGGTCTGCTAAGCAACATCCAGGCCCGTAGCCCTTCAGAGCCCCCTCTGTGCACTGTGAGCGTAGGGAAACACACTGCCCTCTCCTACGGAGCAGCTTAATTTCCCCTGCAATCGCACACGTTCGTGAACACCTTTCTGGCACGTCCCAGGTGACGCGGAGGTCTTACGCGGTGCCCTAATCGGAGCTGCCCTCAGAGGAGCCCTCGTCTTCGCGTTCCATCCAGGACCTCCTGACTGAAGTCACCATGCCTCCTAGAGGACGGTGGCTTGGGTTCTTACTGCACTTTAAGTCCTTTTCCTTCTGTGGCACTGCAGGCAGTCCCAGGCCCAGAGGAGCAACTCCGGCGTTCCTCGGTTGAGACAGTTCGCTGGATGCGGAACGCTCTACTTCCATAAGTTGATTCAGGGAAGGAAACGCAGGGTAACCGGTGTCTCTTGGGACTCGTTAGAAGCCACAGGGATGTACGCTGAGTGTGCCCATGAAAACGGGGGCCTGCTGGAACTAGCCCTGCTTTCCCATTTTGAGGGCTGCATTCATGCCTTCCTTGAAGCTACCTGACATTCCCGGCTCCCGACAGGCCAGTGAACCCTGGAGGAATGCTTCGGGGAAAATTATGAGTTTGCTCTCTCTAAACCAGGGGCTTCCGTGGCCGCGGCGGCGGTCCGCATGACAGGCTCTAGAGCGAAAGGGAACCTCGACGTGAGAACTCGCCTCAAGGTTACACCCTGAGTAGCCGTGCAGAAAGGGAGGCATGCAGCTGTTTCCATGAGTTCTCAGTCGCTTATGTGCTTTATTTTAAAGGAAGTACGCGTCCGGGGACTCCTAGGCCCCACGGGTGTGCATCGTTTTCCCTCCGAGGTCACTGAGTGCCTCCAGACAACTGTGGGCCTAAGAGCAACGTCGAGGTCCGTTGGTTCATCCCCCAGAGGACCTCTGTGCCAGCCGAGTGCTGGGCAGCAACACACTGCGCGTTCCTTGAGCAGCGCTACATCTCCAGAGCCCTCGAACGCCCTCAGGACAACATGGCTGGTGAGTGCGAAGTGCCCAGGAAGACTTTGTCATGGCCCTTGTGTGAGCTGCCGCTAGAGAACACTGTGCTTGGAACACTGCGAGGCCCGCCCTCGTACCTGAAGTTACTCTGCTCGAGGAGAAAGTCAGCATCTTAGCACGCTGTGTGGCTACCGGCACATCCAGCATGAACCCATGCCTGGAAGTAAGGCCCTGATTCGCCGTGCAGAAGCGGAGGCGTGCTGCAGCTTCCAGGGGGCAGTGACCTCTGCTCTGCATGCCTTTATCAGCAGCACAGCTTTCTGGACACCTGCTAGGCTAGCCGGGGCACCGTGCTCCCGGCAGGAACACTAAGTACCCCCAGGTGCACCTGGGTCTGCTAAGCAACATCCAGGCCCGTAGCCCTTCAGAGCCACCTCTGTGCACTGTGAGTGTAGGGAAACACACTGCCCTCTCCATCGGAGCAGCTTAATTTCCCCTGCACTCGCACACGTTCGTGAACACCGTTCTGGCACGTCCCAGGTGGCGCGGAGGTCTTACGCGGTGCCCTAATCGGAGCTGCCCTCAGAGGAGCCCTCATTTTCGCGTTCCATCCAGGACCTCCTGACTGAAGTCACCGTGCCTCCTAGAGGACGGTGGCTTGGGTCCTTACTGCACTTTAAGTCCTGTTCCTTCTGTGGCACTGCAGGCAGCCCCAGGCCCAGAGGAGCAGCTCCGGCATTCCTCGGTTGAGACAGTTCGCTGGATGCGGGACTCCCTACTTCCAAAAGTTGATTCAGGGAAGGAAACGCAGGGTAACCGGTGTCTCTTGGGACTCGTTAGAAGCCACAGGGATGTACGCTGAGTGTGCCCATGAAAACGGCGGCCTGCTGGAACTAGCCCTGCTTTCCCATTTTGAGGGCTGCATTCATGCCTGCCTTGAAGCTACCTGACATTCCCGGCTCCCGACAGGCCAGTGAGCCCTGGAAGAATGCTTCGGGGAAAATTATGAGTTTGCTCTCTCTAAACCAGGGGCTTCCGTGGCCGCGGTGGCGGTCCGCATTACAGACTCAAGAGCGAAAGGGAACCTCGACGTGAGAACTCGCCTCCAGGTTAGGCCCTGAGTAGCCATGCAGAAAGGGAGGCATGCAGCTGTTTCCATGAGTTCTCAGTCGCTTATGTGCTTTATTTTAAAGGAAGTACGCACCCGGGGATTCCTAGGCCCCACGGGTGTGCATCGTTTTCCCTCCGAGGTCACTGAGTGCCTCCAGACACCTGTGGGCCTCAGAGCAATGTCGAGGTGCATTGGTTTATCCCCTGGAGCACCTCTGTGCCTGCCGAGTGCTGGGCAGCAACACTCTGCGCGTTCCTTGAGCAGCGCTAAATCTCCATTGCCCTCGAACGCCCTCAGTACAACATGGCTGGTGAGTGCGAAGTGCCCAGGAAGACTCTGTCATGGCCCTTGTGTGAGCTGCCGTGAGAGAACACTGTGCTTGGAACACTACGAGGCCCGCCCTTGTACCTGAAGTCACTCTGCTCGAGGAGAAAGTCAGCATCTTAACACGCTGTGTCGCTACCGACACACCCAGCATGAACCCTTGCCTGGAAGTAATGCCCTGATTCGCTGTGCAGAAGCGGAGGCGTGCTGCAGCTTCCAGGAGTCGGTGGCCTCTGCTCTGCATGCCTTTAGTGACAGCAGAGCTTTCTGGACAACTGCGAGGCTAGCCGGGGCACCCTGCTCCCGGCAGGAACACTGAGTACCCCAAAGTGCACCTGGGTCTGCTAAGCAACATCCAGGCCCATAGCCCTTCAGAGTCCCCTCTGTGCACTGCGAGCATAGGGAAACACACTGCCCTCTCCATCGGAGCAGCTTAATTTCCCCTGCACTCGCACACGTTCGCGAACACCGCTCTGGCACGTCCCTGGTGGCGCGGAGGTCTTATACGTTGCCCTAATCGGAGCTGCCCTCAGAGGAGCCCTCGTCTTCGTGTTCCATCCAGGACCTCCTGGCTGAAGTCACCGTGCCTCCTAGAGGACGGCGGCTTGGGTTCTTACTGCACTTTTAGTTCCGTTCCTTCTGTGGCACTGCAGGCAGCCCCAGGCCCAGAGGAGCAGCTCCGGCGTTCCTCGGTTGAGACAGTTCGCTGGATGCGGGACTCCATACTTCCATAAGTTGATTCAGGGAAGGAAACGCAGGGTAACCGGTGTCTCTTGGGACTCGTTAGAAACCACAGGGATGTACGCTGAGTGTGCCCATGAAAACGGGGGCCTGCTGGAACTAGCCCTGCTTTCCCATTTTGAGGGCTGCATTCATGCCTGCCTTGAAGCTACCTGACATTCCCGGCTCCCGACAGGCCAGTGAGCCCTGGAAGAATGCTTCGGGGAAAATTATGAGTTTGCTCTCTCTAAACCAGGGGCTTCCGTGGCCGCGGCGGCGGTCCGCATGACAGACTCTAGAGCGAAAGGGAACCTCGACGTGAGAACACGCCTCCTGCTTAGGCCCTGAGTAGCTGTGCAGAAAGGGAGGCATGCAGCTGTTTCCATGAGTTCTCAGTCGCTTATGTGCTTTATCTTAAAGGAAGTACGCGTCCGGGGACTCCTAGGCCCCACGGGTGTGCATCGTTTTCCCTCCGAGGTCACTGAGTGCCTCCAGACACCTGTGGGCCTCAGAGCAACGTCGAGGTCCATTGGTTGATCCCCCGGAGGACCTCTGTGGCTGCCGAGTGCTGGGCAGCAACACACTGCGCGTTCCTTGAGCAGCGCTACATCTCCAGAGCCCTCGAACGCCCTCAGGACAACATGGCTGGTGAGTGCGAAGTGCCCAGGAAGACTGTGTCATGGCCCTTGTGTGAGCTGCCGTCAGAGAACACTGTGCTTGGAACACTGCGAGGCCCACCCTCGTACCTGAAGTCACTCTGCTCGAGGAGAAAGTCAGCATCTTAGCACGCTGTGTCGCTACCGGCACACCCAGCATGAACCCATGCCTGGAAGTAATGCCCTGATTCGCCGTGCAGAAGCGGAGGCGTGCTGCAGTTTCCAGGAGGCGGTGACCTCTGCTCTGCATGCCTTTATCGGCAGCACAGCTTTCTGGACACCTGCTAGGCTAGCCGGGGCACCGTGCTTCCGGCAGGAACACTAAGTACCCCCAGGTGCACCTGGGTCTGCTAAGCAACATCCAGGCCCGTAGCCCTTGAGAGCCCCCTCTGTGCACTGCGAGCATAGGGAAACACACTGCCCTCTCCTTCGGAGAAGCGTAGTTTCCCCTGCACTCGCACACGTTCGCGAACAGCGTTCTGGCACGTCCCTGGTGGCGTGGAGGTCTTACGCGGTGCCCTAATCGGAGCTGCCCTCAGAGGAGCCCTCGTCTTCGCGTTCCATCCAGGACCTCCTGGCTCAAGTCACCGTACCTCGTAGAGGACGGCAGCTTGGGTTCTTACTGTACTTTAAGTCCTGTTCTTTCTGTGGCACTGCAGGCAGCCCCAGGCCCAGAGGAGCAGCTCCGGCGTTCCTCGGTTGAGACAGTTCACTGGATGCGGGACTCCCTACTTCCATAAGTTGATTCAGGGAAGGAAACGTAGGGTAACCAGTGTCTCTTGGGACTCGTTAGAAGCCACAGGGATGTACGCTGAATGTTCCCATGAAAACGGGGGCCTGCTGGAACTAGCCCTGCTTTCCCATTTTGAGGGCTGCATTCATGCCTGCCTTGAAGCTACCTGACATTCCCGGCTCCCGACAGGCCAGTGAGCCCTGGAAGAATGCTTCGGGGAAAATTATGAGTTTGCTCTCTCTAAAGCAGGGGCTTACGTGGCCGCGGCGGCGGTCCACATGACAGACTCTAGAGCGAAAGGGAACCTCGACGTGAGAACTCGCCTCCAGGTTAGACCCTGAGTAGCCGTGCAGAAAGGGAGGCATGCAGCTGTTTCCATGAGTTCTCAGTCGCTTATGTGCTTTATTTTAAAAGAAGTACGCGTCCGGGGACTCCTAGGCACCACGGGTGTGCATCGTTTTCCCTCCAAGGTCACTGAGTGCCTCCAGACACCTGTGGGCCTCAGAGCAATGTCGAGGTGCATTGGTTTATCCCCTGGAGCACCTCTGTGCCTGCCGAGTGCTGGGCAGCAACACACTGCGCGATCCTTGAGCAGCACTACATCTGCAGAGCCCTCGAACGCCCTCAGGACCACATGGCTGGTGAGTGCAAAGTGCCCAGGAAGACTCTGTCATGACCCTTGTGTGAGTTGCCGTGAGAGAACACTGTGCTTGGAACACTGCGAGGCCCACCCTCGTACCTGAAGTCACTCTGCTCGAGGAGAAAGTTAGCATCTTAGCACGCTGTGTCACCACCGGCACACCCAGCATGAACCCATGGCTGGAAGTAAGGCCCTGATTCGCCGTGCAGAAACGGAGGCGTGCGGCAGCTTCCAGGAGGCGGTGGCCTCTGTTCTGCATGCCTTTAACGGCAGCACAGCTTTCTGGACACCTGGGAGTCTAGCCGGGGCACCGTGCTCTCGGCAGGAACACTGAGTACCCCCAGGTGCACCTGGGTCTGCTAAGCAACATCCAGGCCCGTAGCCCTTCAGAGACCCCTCTGTGCACTGCGAGCATAGGGAAACGCACTGCCCTCTCCTTTGGAGCAGCTTAGTTTCCTCCGCACACGCACACGTTCGCGAACAACGTTCTGGCACGTCCACGTGATGCGGAGTCTTCCGCGGTGTCCTAATCGGAGCTGCCCTCGGAGGAGCCCTCATCTTCGCGTTCCATCCAGGACCTCCTGGCTCAAGTCACCGTACCTCGTAGAGGACGGCAGCTTGGGTTCGTACTGTACTTTAAGTCCTGTTCTTTCTGTGGCACTGCAGGCAGCCCCAGGCCCAGAGGAGCAGCTCCGGCGTTCCTCGGTTGAGACAGTTCACTGGATGCGGGACTCCCTACTTCCATAAGTTGATTCAGAGAAGGAAACGTAGGGTAACCTGTGTCTCTTGGGACTCGTTAGAAGCCACAGGGATGTACGCTGAATGTTCCCATGAAAACGGGGGCCTGCTGGAACTAGCCCTGCTTTCCCATTTTGAGGGCTGTATTCATGCCTGCCTTGAAGCTACCTGACATTCCCGGCTCCCGACAGGCCAGTGAGCCCTGGAAGAATGCTTCCGGGAAAATTATGAGTTTGCTCTCTCTAAACCAGGGGCTTACGAGGCCGCGGTGGCGGTCCACATGACAGACTCTAGAGCGAAAGGGAACCTCGACGTGAGAACTCGCCTCCAGGTTAGGCCCTGAGTAGCCGTGCAGAAAGGGAGGCATGCAGCTGTTTCCATGAGTTCTCAGTCGCTTATGTGCTTTATTTTAAAGGAAGTACACGTCCGGGGACTCCTGGGCCCCACGGGTGTGCATCGTTTTCCCTCCGAGGTCACTGAGTGCCTCCAGACACCTGTGGGCCTCAGAGCAACGTCGAGGTCCATTTGTTGATCCCCCGGGTGACCTCTGTGCCTGCTGAGTGCTGGGCAGCAACACACTGCGCGTTCCTTGAGCAGCGCTACATCTCCAGAACCCTCGAACGCACTCAGGACAACATGGCTGGTGAGTGCGAAGTGCCCAGGAAGACTCTGTCAGGGCCCTTGTGTGAGCTGCCGTGAGAGAACACTGTGCTTGGAACACTGCGAGGCGCGCCCTCGTACCTGAAGTCACTCTGCTCGAGGAGAAAGTCAGCATCTTAGCACGCTGTGTAGCTACTGGCACATCCAGCATGAACCCATGCCTGGAAGTAATGCCCTGATTCGCCGTGCAGAAGCGGAGGCGTGCTGCAGCTTCCAGGAGTCGGTGGCCTCTGCTCTGCATGCCTTTAGCGGCAGCACAGCTTTCTGGACACCTGCGAGGCTAGCCGGGGCACCCTGCTCCCGGCAGGAACACTGAGTACCCCAAAGTGCACCTGGGTCTGCTAAGCAACATTCAGGCCCGTAGCCCTTCAGATCCCCCTCTGTGCACGCCGAGCGTACGGAAACGCACTGCACTCTCCTTTGGAGCAGCTTAGTTTCCCCTGCACTCGCACACGTTCGCGAACACCATTCTGGCACGTCCCTGGTGGCGCGGAGGTCTTATGCGGTGCCCTAATCGGAGCTGCCCTCAGAGGAGCCCTCGTCTTCGCGTTCCATCCAGGACCTCCTTACTGAAGTCACCGTGCCTCCTAGAGGACGGTGGCTTGGGTTCTTACTGCACTTTAAGTCCTGTTCCTTCTGTGGCACTGCAGGCAGCCCCAGGCCCAGCGGAGCAGCTCTGGCGTTCCTCGGTTGAGACAGTTCGCTGGATGCGGGACTCCCTACTTCCATAAGTTGATTCAGGGAAGGAAACGCAGGGTAACCGGTGTCTCTTGGGACTCGTTAGAAGCCACAGGGATGTACGCTGAGTGTGCCCATGAAAACGGGGGCCTGCTGGTACTAGCCCTGCTTTCCCATTTTGAGGGCTGCATTCAGGCCTTCCTTGAAGCTACCTGACATTCCCGGCTCCCGACAGGCCAGTGAGCCCTGGAAGAATGCTTCAGGGAAAATTATGAGTTTGCTCTCTCTAAACCAGGGGCTTCCGTGGCCACGGCGGCGGTCCGCATGACAGACTCTAGAGCGAAAGGGAACCTCGACGTGAGAACTCGCCTCCAGGTTAGACCCTGAGTAGCCGTGCAGAAAGGGAGGCATGCAGCTGTTTCCATGAGTTCTCAGTCGCTTATGTGCTTTATTTTAAAAGAAGTACGCGTCCGGGGACTCCTAGGCACCACGGGTGTGCATCGTTTTCCCTCCAAGGTCACTGAGTGCCTCCAGACACCTGTGGGCCTCAGAGCAATGTCGAGGTGCATTGGTTTATCCCCTGGAGCACCTCTGTGCCTGCCGAGTGCTGGGCAGCAACACACTGCGCGTTCCTTGAGCAGCGTTACATCTCCAGAGCCCTCGAACGCCCTCAGGACAACATGGCTGGTGAGTGCGAAGTGCCCAGGAAGACTCTGTCATGACCCTTGTGTGAGTTGCCGTGAGAGAACACTGTGCTTGGAACACTGCGAGGCCCACCCTCGTACCTGAAGTCACTCTGCTCGAGGAGAAAGTTAGCATCTTAGCACGCTGTGTCACCACCGGCACACCCAGCATGAACCCATGGCTGGAAGTAATGCCCTGATTCGCCGTGCAGAAGCGGAGGCGTGCGGCAGCTTCCAGGAGGCGGTGGCCTCTGTTCTGCATGCCTTTAACGGCAGCACAGCTTTCTGGACACCTGGGAGTCTAGCCGGGGCACCGTGCTCTCGGCAGGAACACTGAGTACCCCCAGGTGCACCTGGGTCTGCTAAGCAACATCTAGGTCCGTAGCCCTTCAGAGACCCCTCTGTGCACTGCGAGCATAGGGAAACGCACTGCCCTCTCCTTTGGAGCAGCTTAGTTTCCTCCGCACACGCACACGTTCGCGAACAACGTTCTGGCACGTCCACGTGATGCGGAGTCTTCCGCGGTGTCCTAATCGGAGCTGCCCTCGGAGGAGCCCTCATTTTCGCGTTCCATCCAGGACCTCCTGGCTCAAGTCACCGTACCTCGTAGAGGACGGCAGCTTGGGTTCTTACTGTACTTTAAGTCCTGTTCTTTCTGTGGCACTGCAGGCAGCCCCAGGCCCAGAGGAGCAGCTCCGGCGTTCCTCGGTTGAGACAGTTCACTGGATGCGGGACTCCCTACTTCCATAAGTTGATTCAGAGAAGGAAACGTAGGGTAACCGGTGTCTCTTGGGACTCGTTAGAAGCCACAGGGATGTACGCTGAATGTCCCCATGAAAACGGGGGCCTGCTGGAACTAGCCCTGCTTTCCCATTTTGAGGGCTGCATTCATGCCTGCCTTGAAGCTACCTGACATTCCCGGGTCCCGACAGGCCAGTGAGCCCTGGAAGAATGCTTCGGGGAAAATTATGAGTTTGCTCTCTCTAAAGCAGGGGCTTACGTGGCCGCGGCGGCGGTCCACATGACAGACTCAAGAGCGAAAGGGAACCTCGACGTGAGAACTCGCCTCCAGGTTAGGCCCTGAGTAGCCGTGCAGAAAGGGAGGCATGCAGCTGTTTCCATGAGTTCTCAGTCGCTTATGTGCTTTATTTTAAAGGAAGTACACGTCCGGGGACTCCTGGGCCCCACGGTTGTGCATCGTTTTCCGTCCGAGGTCACTGAGTGCCTCCAGACACCTGTGGGCCTCAGAGCAACGTCGAGGTCCATTTGTTGATCTCCCGGGTGACCTCTGTGCCTGCTGAGTGCTGGGCAGCAACACACTGCGCGTTCCTTGAGCAGCGCTACATCTCCAGAACCCTCGAACGCACTCAGGACAACATGGCTGGTGAGTGCGAAGTGCCCAGGAAGACTCTGTCATGGCCCTTGTGTGAGCTGCCGTGAGAGAACACTGTGCTTGGAACACTGCGAGGCACGCCCTCGTACCTGAAGTCACTCTGCTCGAGGAGAAAGTCAGCATCTTAGCACGCTGTGTAGCTACTGGCACATCCAGCATGAACCCATGCCTGGAAGTAACGCCCTGATTCGCCGTGCAGAAGCGGAGGCGTGCTGCAGCTTCCAGGAGTCGGTGGCCTCTGCTCTGCATGCCTTTAGCGGCAGCACAGCTTTCTGGACACCTGCGAGGCTAGCCGGGGCACCCTGCTCCCGGCAGGAACACTGAGTACCCCAAAGTGCACCTGGGTCTGCTAAGCAACATCCAGGCCCGTAGCCCTTCAGATACCCCTCTGTGCACGCCGAGCGTACGGAAACGCACTGCACTCTCCTTTGGAGCAGCTTAGTTTCCCCTGCACTCGCACACGTTCGCGAACACCATTCTGGCACGTCCCTGGTGGCGCGGAGGTCTTATGCGGTGCCCTAATCGGAGCTGCCCTCAGAGGAGCCCTCGTCTTCGCGTTCCATCCAGGACCTCCTTACTGAAGTCACCGTGCCTCCTAGAGGACGGTGGCTTGGGTTCTTACTGCACTTTAAGTCCTGTTCCTTCTGTGGCACTGCAGGCAGCCCCAGGCCCAGAGGAGCAGCTCCGGCGTTCCTCGGTTGAGACAGTTCTCTGGATGCGGGACTCCCTACTTCCATAAGTTGATTCAGGGAAGGAAACGCAGGGTAACCGGTGTCTCTTGGGACTCGTTAGAAGCCACAGGGATGTACGCTGAGTGTGCCCATGAAAACGGGGGCCTGCTGGAACTAGCCCTGCTTTCCCATTTTGAGGGCTGCATTCAGGCCTTCCTTGAAGCTACCTGACATTCCCGGCTCCCGACAGGCCAGTGAGCCCTGGAAGAATGCTTCGGGGAAAATTATGAGTTTGCTCTCTCTAAACCAGGGGCTTCCGTGGCCACGGCGGCGGTCCACATGACAGACTCTAGAGCGAAAGGGAACCTCGACGTGAGAACTCGCCTCCAGGTTAGACCCTGAGTAGCCGTGCAGAAAGGGAGGCATGCAGCTGTTTCCATGAGTTCTCAGTCGCTTATGTGCTTTATTTTAAAAGAAGTACGCGTCCGGGGACTCCTAGGCACCACGGGTGTGCATCGTTTTCCCTCCAAGGTCACTGAGTGCCTCCAGACACCTGTGGGCCTCAGAGCAATGTCGAGGTGCATTGGTTTATCCCCTGGAGCACCTCTGTGCCTGCCGAGTGCTGGGCAGCAACACACTGCGCGTTCCTTGAGCAGCGCTACATCTCCAGAGCCCTCGAACGCCCTCAGGACAACATGGCTGGTGAGTGCGAAGTGCCCAGGAAGACTCTGTCATGACCCTTGTGTGAGTTGCCGTGAGAGAACACTGTGCTTGGAACACTGCGAGGCCCACCCTCGTACCTGAAGTCACTCTGCTCGAGGAGAAAGTTAGCATCTTAGCACGCTGTGTCACCACCGGCACACCCAGCATGAACCCATGGCTGGAAGTAAGGCCCTGATTCGCCGTGCAGAAGCGGAGGCGTGCGGCAGCTTCCAGGAGGCGGTGGCCTCTGTTCTGCATGCCTTTAACGGCAGCACAGCTTTCTGGACACCTGGGAGTCTAGCCGGGGCACCGTGCTCTCGGCAGGAACACTGAGTACCCCCAGGTGCACCTGGGTCTGCTAAGCAACATCCAGGCCCGTAGCCCTTCAGAGACCCCTCTGTGCACTGCGAGCATAGGGAAACGCACTGCCCTCTCCTTTGGAGCAGCTTAGTTTCCTCCGCACACGCACACGTTCGCGAACAACGTTCTGGCACGTCCACGTGATGCGGAGTCTTCCGCGGTGTCCTAATCGGAGCTGCCCTCGGAGGAGCCCTCATTTTCGCGTTCCATCCAGGACCTCCTGGCTCAAGTCACCGTACCTCGTAGAGGACGGCAGCTTGGGTTCTTACTGTACTTTAAGTCCTGTTCTTTCTGTGGCACTGCAGGCAGCCCCAGGCCCAGAGGAGCAGCTCCGGCGTTCCTCGGTTGAGACAGTTCACTGGATGCGGGACTCCCTACTTCCATAAGTTGATTCAGAGAAGGAAACGTAGGGTAACCGGTGTCTCTTGGGACTCGTTAGAAGCCACAGGGATGTACGCTGAATGTCCCCATGAAAACGGGGGCCTGCTGGAACTAGCCCTGCTTTCCCATTTTGAGGGCTGCATTCATGCCTGCCTTGAAGCTACCTGACATTCCCGGGTCCCGACAGGCCAGTGAGCCCTGGAAGAATGCTTCGGGGAAAATTATGAGTTTGCTCTCTCTAAAGCAGGGGCTTACGTGGCCGCGGCGGCGGTCCACATGACAGACTCAAGAGCGAAAGGGAACCACGACGTGAGAACTCGCCTCCAGGTTAGGCCCTGAGTAGCCGTGCAGAAAGGGAGGCATGCAGCTGTTTCCATGAGTTCTCAGTCGCTTATGTGCTTTATTTTAAAGGAAGTACACGTCCGGGGACTCCTGGGCCCCACGGGTGTGCATCGTTTTCCGTCCGAGGTCACTGAGTGCCTCCAGACACCTGTGGGCCTCAGAGCAACGTCGAGGTCCATTTGTTGATCTCCCGGGTGACCTCTGTGCCTGCTGAGTGCTGGGCAGCAACACACTGCGCGTTCCTTGAGCAGCGCTACATCTCCAGAACCTTCGAACGCACTCAGGACAACATGGCTGGTGAGTGCGAAGTGCCCAGGAAGACTCTGTCATGGCCCTTGTGTGAGCTGCCGTGAGAGAACACTGTGCTTGGAACACTGCGAGGCACGCCCTCGTACCTGAAGTCACTCTGCTCGAGGAGAAAGTCAGCATCTTAGCACGCTGTGTAGCTACTGGCACATCCAGCATGAACCCATGCCTGGAAGTAATGCCCTGATTCGCCGTGCAGAAGCGGAGGCGTGCTGCAGCTTCCAGGAGTCGGTGGCCTCTGCTCTGCATGCCTTTAGCGGCAGCACAGCTTTCTGGACACCTGCGAGGCTAGCCGGGGCACCCTGCTCCCGGCAGGAACACTGAGTACCCCAAAGTGCACCTGGGTCTGTTAAGCAACATCCAGGCCCGTAGCCCTTCAGATCCCCCTCTGTGCACGCCGAGCGTACGGAAACGCACTGCACTCTCCTTTGGAGCAGCTTAGTTTCCCCTGCACTCGCACACGTTCGCGAACACCATTCTGGCACGTCCCTGGTGGCGCGGAGGTCTTATGCGGTGCCCTAATCGGAGCTGCCCTCAGAGGAGCCCTCGTCTTCGCGTTCCATCCAGGACCTCCTTACTGAAGTCACCGTGCCTCCTAGAGGACGGTGGCTTGGGTTCTTACTGCACTTTAAGTCCTGTTCCTTCTGTGGCACTGCAGGCAGCCCCAGGCCCAGAGGAGCAGCTCCGGCGTTCCTCGGTTGAGACAGTTCGCTGGATGCGGGACTCCCTACTTCCATAAGTTGATTCAGGGAAGGAAACGCAGGGTAACCGGTGTCTCTTGGGACTCGTTAGAAGCCACAGGGATGTACGCTGAGTGTGCCCATGAAAACGGGGGCCTGCTGGAACTAGCCCTGCTTTCCCATTTTGAGGGCTGCATTCAGGCCTTCCTTGAAGCTACCTGACATTCCCGGCTCCCGACAGGCCAGTGAGCCCTGGAAGAATGCTTCGGGGAAAATTATGAGTTTGCTCTCTCTAAACCAGGGGCTTCCGTGGCCACGGCGGCGGTCCGCATGACAGACTCTAGAGCGAAAGGGAACCTCGACGTGAGAACTCGCCTCCAGGTTAGACCCTGAGTAGCCGTGCAGAAAGGGAGGCATGCAGCTGTTTCCATGAGTTCTCAGTCGCTTATGTGCTTTATTTTAAAAGAAGTACGCGTCCGGGGACTCCTAGGCACCACGGGTGTGCATCGTTTTCCCTCCAAGGTCACTGAGTGCCTCCAGACACCTGTGGGCCTCAGAGCAATGTCGAGGTGCATTGGTTTATCCCCTGGAGCACCTCTGTGCCTGCCGAGTGCTGGGCAGCAACACACTGCGCGTTCCTTGAGCAGCGCTACATCTCCAGAGCCCTCGAACGCCCTCAGGACAACATGGCTGGTGAGTGCGAAGTGCCCAGGAAGACTCTGTCATGACCCTTGTGTGAGTTGCCGTGAGAGAACACTGTGCTTGGAACACTGCGAGGCCCACCCTCGTACCTGAAGTCACTCTGCTCGAGGAGAAAGTTAGCATCTTAGCACGCTGTGTCACCACCGGCACACCCAGCATGAACCCATGGCTGGAAGTAAGGCCCTGATTCGCCGTGCAGAAGCGGAGGCATGCGGCAGCTTCCAGGAGGCGGTGGCCTCTGTTCTGCATGCCTTTAACGGCAGCACAGCTTTCTGGACACCTGGGAGTCTAGCTGGGGCACCGTGCTCTCGGCAGGAACACTGAGTACCCCCAGGTGCACCTGGGTCTGCTAAGCAACATCCAGGCCCGTAGCCCTTCAGAGACCCCTCTGTGCACTGCGAGCATAGGGAAACGCACTGCCCTCTCCTTTGGAGCAGCTTAGTTTCCTCCGCACACGCACACGTTCGCGAACAACGTTCTGGCACGTCCACGTGATGCGGAGTCTTCCGCGGTGTCCTAATCGGAGCTGCCCTCGGAGGAGCCCTCATCTTCGCGTTCCATCCAGGACCTCCTGGCTCAAGTCACCGTACCTCGTAGAGGACGGCAGCTTGGGTTCTTACTGTACTTTAAGTCCTGTTCTTTCTGTGGCACTGCAGGCAGCCCCAGGCCCAGAGGAGCAGCTCCGGCGTTCCTCGGTTGAGACAGTTCACTGGATGCGGGACTCCCTACTTCCATAAGTTGATTCAGAGAAGGAAACGTAGGGTAACCAGTGTCTCTTGGGACTCGTTAGAAGCCACAGGGATGTACGCTGAATGTTCCCATGAAAACGGGGGCCTGCTGGAACTAGCCCTGCTTTCCCATTTTGAGGGCTGCATTCATGCCTGCCTTGAAGCTACCTGACATTCCCGGCTCCCGACAGGCCAGTGAGCCCTGGAAGAATGCTTCGGGGAAAATTATGAGTTTGCTCTCTCTAAAGCAGGGGCTTATGTGGCCGCGGCGACGGTCCACATGACAGACTCTAGAGCGAAAGGGAACCTCGACGTGAGAACTCGCCTCCAGGTTAGGCCCTGAGTAGCCGTGCATAAAGGGAGGCATGCAGCTGTTTCCATGAGTTCTCAGTCGCTTATGTGCTTTATTTTAAAGGAAGTACACGTCTGGGGACTCCTGGGCCCCACGGGTGTGCATCGTTTTCCCTCCGAGGTCACTGAGTGCCTCCAGACACCTGTGGGCCTCAGAGCAACGTCGAGGTCCATTTGTTGATCCCCCGGGTGACCTCTGTGCCTGCTGAGTGCTGGGCAGCAACACACTGCGCGTTCCTTGAGCAGCGCTACATCTCCAGAACCCTCGAACGCACTCAGGACAACATGGCTGGTGAGTGAGAAGTGCCCAGGAAGACTCTGTCATGGCCCTTGTGTGAGCTGCCGTGAGAGAACACTGTGCTTGGAACACTGCGAGGCGTGCCCTCGTACCTGAAGTCACTCTGCTCGAGGAGAAAGTCAGCATCTTAGCACGCTGTGTAGCTACTGGCACATCCAGCATGAACCCATGCCTGGAAGTAATGCCCTGATTCGCCGTGCAGAAGCGGAGGCGTACTGCAGCTTCCAGGAGTCGGTGGCCTCTGCTCTGCATGCCTTTAGCGGCAGCACAGCTTTCTGGACACCTGCGAGGCTAGCCGGGGCACCCTGCTCCCGGCAGGAACACTGAGTACCCCAAAGTGCACCTGGGTCTGCTAAGCAACATCCAGGCCCGTAGCCCTTCAGAGCCCCCTCTGTGCACTGTGAGCGTAGGGAAACACACTGCCCTCTCCAACGGAGCAGCTTAATTTCCCCTGCAATCGCACACGTTCGTGAACACCTTTCTGGCACGTCCCAGGTGACGCGGAGGTCTTACGCAGTGCCCTAATCGGAGCTGCCCTCAGAGGAGCCCTCGTCTTCGCGTTCCATCCAGGACCTCCTTACTGAAGTCACCGTGCCTCCTAGAGGACGGTGGCTTGGGTTCTTTCTGCACTTTAAGTCCTGTTCCTTCTGTGGCACTGCAGGCAGCCCCAGGCCCAGCGGAGCAGCTCTGGCGTTCCTCGGTTGAGACAGTTCGCTGGATGCGGGACTCCCTACTTCCATAAGTTGATTCAGGGAAGGAAACGCAGGGTAACCGGTGTCTCTTGGGACTCGTTAGAAGCCACAGGGATGTACGCTGAGTGTGCCCATGAAAACGGGGGCCTGCTGGAACTAGCCCTGCTTTCCCATTTTGAGGGCTGCATTCAGGCCTTCCTTGAAGCTACCTGACATTCCCGGCTCCCGACAGGCCAGTGAGCCCTGGAAGAATGCTTCGGGAAAAATTATGAGTTTGCTCTCTCTAAACCAGGGGCTTCCGTGGCCACGGCGGCGGTCCGCATGACAGACTCTAGAGCGAAAGGGAACCTCGACGTGAGAACTCGCCTCCAGGTTAGACCCTGAGTAGCCGTGCAGAAAGGGAGGCATGCAGCTGTTTCCATGAGTTCTCAGTCGCTTATGTGCTTTATTTTAAAAGAAGTACGCGTCCGGGGACTCCTAGGCACCACGGGTGTGCATCGTTTTCCCTCCAAGGTCACTGAGTGCCTCCAGACACCTGTGGGCCTCAGAGCAATGTCGAGGTGCATTGGTTTATCCCCTGGAGCACCTCTGTGCCTGCCGAGTGCTGGGCAGCAACACACTGCGCGTTCCTTGAGCAGCGCTACATCTCCAGAGCCCTCGAACGCCCTCAGGACAACATGGCTGGTGAGTGCGAAGTGCCCAGGAAGACTCTGTCATGACCCTTGTGTGAGTTGCCGTGAGAGAACACTGTGCTTGGAACACTGCGAGGCCCACCCTCGTACCTGAAGTCACTCTGCTCGAGGAGAAAGTTAGCATCTTAGCACGCTGTGTCACCACCGGCACACCCAGCATGAACCCATGGCTGGAAGTAAGGCCCTGATTCGCCGTGCAGAAGCGGAGGCGTGCGGCAGCTTCCAGGAGGCGGTGGCCTCTGTTCTGCATGCCTTTAACGGCAGCACAGCTTTCTGGACACCTGGGAGTCTAGCCGGGGCACCGTGCTCTCGGCAGGAACACTGAGTACTCCCAGGTGCACCTGGGTCTGCTAAGCAACATCCAGGCCCGTAGCCCTTCAGAGACCCCTCTGTGCACTGCGAGCATAGGGAAACGCACTGCCCTCTCCTAAGGAGCAGCTTAGTTTCCTCCGCACACGCACACGTTCGCGAACAACGTTCTGGCACGTCCACGTGATGCGGAGTCTTCCGCGGTGTCCTAATCGGAGCTGCCCTCGGAGGAGCCCTCATCTTCGCGTTCCATCCAGGACCTCCTGGCTCAAGTCACCGTACCTCGTAGAGGACGGCAGCTTGGGTTCTTACTGTACTTTAAGTCCTGTTCTTTCTGTGGCACTGCAGGCAGCCCCAGGCCCAGAGGATCAGCTCCGGCGTTCCTCGGTTGAGACAGTTCACTGGATGCGGGATTCCCTACTTCCATAAGTTGATTCAGAGAAGGAAACGTAGGGTAACCGGTGTCTCTTGGGACTCGTTAGAAGCCACAGGGATGTACGCTGAGTGTGCCCATGAAAACGGGGGCCTGCTTGAACTAGCCCTGCTTTCCCATTTTGAGGGCTGCATTCATGCCTGCCTTGAAGCTACCTGACATTCCCGGCTCCCGACAGGCCAGTGAGCCCTGGAAGAATGCTTCGGGGAAAATTATGAGTTTGCTCTCTCTAAACCAGTGGCTTCCATGGCCGCGGCGGCGGTCCACATGACAGACTCTAGAGCGAAAGGGAACCTCGACGTGAGAACTCACCTCCAGGTTAGGCCCTGAGTAGCCGTGCAGAAAGGGAGGCATGCAGCTGTTTCCATGAGTTCTCAGTCGCTTATGTGCTTTATTTTAAAGGAAGTACACGTCCGGGGACTCCTGGGCCCCACGGGTGTGCATCGTTTTCCCTCCGAGGTCACTGAGTGCCTCCAGACACCTGTGGGCCTCAGAGCAACGTCGAGGTCCATTTGTTGATCCCCCGGGTGACCTCTGTGCCTGCTGAGTGCTGGGCAGCAACACACTGCGCGTTCCTTGAGCAGCGCTACATCTCCAGAACCCTCGAACGCACTCAGGACAACATGGCTGGTGAGTGCGAAGTGCCCAGGAAGACTCTGTCATGGCCCTTGTGTGAGCTGCCGTGAGAGAACACTGTGCTTGGAACACTGCGAGGCGTGCCCTCGTACCTGAAGTCACTCTGCTCGAGGAGAAAGTCAGCATCTTAGCACGCTGTGTAGCTACTGGCACATCCAGCATGAACCCATGCCTGGAAGTAATGCCCTGATTCGCCGTGCAGAAGCGGAGGCGTGCTGCAGCTTCCAGGAGTCGGTGGCCTCTGCTCTGCATGCCTTTAGCGGCAGCACAGCTTTCTGGACACCTGCGAGGCTAGCCGGGGCACCCTGCTCCCGGCAGGAACACTGAGTACCCCAAAGTGCACCTGGGTCTGCTAAGCAACATCCAGGCCCGTAGCCCTTCAGAGCCCCCTCTGTGCACTGTGAGCGTAGGGAAACACACTGCCCTCTCCAACGGAGCAGCTTAATTTCCCCTGCAATCGCACACGTTCGTGAACACCTTTCTGGCACGTCCCAGGTGACGCGGAGGTCTTACGCGGTGCCCTAATCGGAGCTGCCCTCAGAGGAGCCATCGTCTTCGCGTTCCATCCAGGACCTCCTTACTGAAGTCACCGTGCCTCCTAGAGGACGGTGGCTTGGGTTCTTACTGCACTTTAAGTCCTGTTCCTTCTGTGGCACTGCAGGCAGCCCCAGGCCCAGAGGAGCAGCTCCGGCGTTCCTCGGTTGAGACAGTTCGCTGGATGCGGGACTCCCTACTTCCATAAGTTGATTCAGGGAAGGAAACGCAGGGTAACCGGTGTCTCTTGGGACTCGTTAGAAGCCACAGGGATGTACGCTGAATGTTCCCATGAAAACGGGGGCCTGCTGGAACTAGCCCTGCTTTCCCATTTTGAGGGCTGCATTCATGCCTGCCTTGAAGCTACCTGACATTCCCGGCTCCCGACAGGCCAGTGAGCCCTGGAAGAATGCTTCGGGGAAAATTATGAGTTTGCTCTCTCTAAACCAGGGGCTTCTGTGGCCGCGGCGGCGGTCCACATGACAGACTCTAGAGCGAAAGGGAACCTCGACGTGAGAACTCGCCTCCAGGTTAGGCCCTGAGTAGCCGTGCAGAAAGGGAGGCATGCAGCTGTTTCCATGAGTTCTCAGTCGCTTATGTGCTTTATTTTAAAGGAAGTACACGTCCGGGGACTCCTGGGCCCCACGGGTGTGCATCGTTTTCCCTCCGAGGTCACTGAGTGCCTCCAGACACCTGTGGGCCACAGAGCAACGTCGAGGTCCATTTGTTGATCCCCCGGGTGACCTCTGTGCCTGCTGAGTGCTGGGCAGCAACACACTGCGCGTTCCTTGAGCAGCGCTACATCTCCAGAACCCTCGAACGCACTCAGGACAACATGGCTGGTGAGTGCGAAGTGCCCAGGAAGACTCTGTCATGGCCCTTGTGTGAGCTGCCGTGAGAGAACACTGTGCTTGGAACACTGCGAGGCGCGCCCTCGTACCTGAAGTCACTCTGCTCGAGGAGAAAGTTAGCATCTTAGCACGCTGTGTCACCACCGGCACACCCAGCATGAACCCATGGCTGGAAGTAAGGCCCTGATTCGCCGTGCAGAAGCGGAGGCGTGCGGCAGCTTCCAGGAGGCGGTGGCCTCTGTTCTGCATGCCTTTAACGGCAGCACAGCTTTCTGGACACCTGGGAGTCTAGCCGGGGCACCGTGCTCTCGGCAGGAACACTGAGTACCCCCAGGTGCACCTGGGTCTGCTAAGCAACATCCAGGCCCGTAGCCCTTCAGAGACCCCTCTGTGCACTGCGAGCATAGGGAAACGCACTGCCCTCTCCTTTGGAGCAGCTTAGTTTCCTCCGCACACGCACACGTTCGCGAACAACGTTCTGGCACGTCCACGTGATGCGGAGTCTTCCGCGGTGTCCTAATCGGAGCTGCCCTCGGAGGAGCCCTCATCTTCGCGTTCCATCCAGGACCTCCTGGCTCAAGTCACCGTACCTCGTAGAGGACGGCAGCTTGGGTTCTTACTGTACTTTAAGTCCTGTTCTTTCTGTGGCACTGCAGGCAGCCCCAGGCCCAGAGGATCAGCTCCGGCGTTCCTCGGTTGAGACAGTTCACTGGATGCGGGATTCCCTACTTCCATAAGTTGATTCAGAGAAGGAAACGTAGGGTAACCGGTGTCTCTTGGGACTCGTTAGAAGCCACAGGGATGTACGCTGAGTGTGCCCATGAAAACGGGGGCCTGCTTGAACTAGCCCTGCTTTCCCATTTTGAGGGTTGCATTCATGCCTGCCTTGAAGCTACCTGACATTCCCGGCTCCCGACAGGCCAGTGAGCCCTGGAAGAATGCTTCGGGGAAAATTATGAGTTTGCTCTCTCTAAACCAGGGGCTTCCGTGGCCGCGGCGGCGGTCCGCATGACAGACTCTAGAGCGAAAGGGAACCTCGACTTGAGAACTCGCCTCCTGCTTAGGCCCTGAGTAGCTGTGCAGAAAGGGAGGCATGCAGCTGTTTCCATGAGTTCTCAGTCTCTTATGTGCTTTATCTTAAAGGAAGTACACGTCCGGGGACTCCTAGGCCCCACGGGTGTGCATCGTTTTCCCTCCGAGGTCACTGAGTGCCTCCAGACACCTGTGGGCCTCAGAGCAATGTCGAGGTGCATTGGTTTATCCCCTGGAGCACTTCTGTGCCTGCCGAGTGCTGGGCAGCAACACACTGCGCGTTCCTTGAGCAGCGCTACATCTCCAGAGCCCTCGAACGCCCTCAGGACAACATGGCTGGTGAGTGCGAAGTGCCCAGGAAGACTCTGTCATGACCCTTGTGTGAGTTGCCGTGAGAGAACACTGTGCTTGGAAGACTGCGAGGCGCGCCCTCGTACCTGAAGTCACTCTGCTCGAGGAGAAAGTCAACATCTTAGCACGCTGTGTCGCTACTGGCACATCCAGCATGAACCCATGCCTGGAAGTAATGCCCTGATTCGCCGTGCAGAAGCGGAGGCGTGCTGCAGCTTCCAGGAGTCGGTGGCCTCTGCTCTGCATGCCTTTAGCGGCAGCACAGCTTTCTGGACACCTGCGAGGCTAGCCGGGGCACCCTGCTCCCGGCAGGAACACTGAGTACCCCAAAGTGCACCTGGGTCTGCTAAGCAACATCCAGGCCCATAGCCCTTCAGAGCCACCTCTGTGCACTGTGAGCGTAGGGAAACACACTGCCCTCTCCATCGGAGCAGCTTAATTTCCACTGCACTCGCACACGATCGCGAACACCGTTCTGGCACGTCCCACGTGATGCGGAGATCTTACGCGGTGCCCTAATCGGAGCTGCCCTCAGAGGAGCCCTCGTCTTCGCGTTCCATCCAGGACCTCCTGACTGAAGTCACCGTGCCTCCTAGAGGACGGTGGCTTGGGTCCTTACTGCACTTTAAGTCCTGTTCCTTCTGTGGAACTGCAGGAAGTCCCAGGCCCAGAGGAGCAACTCCGGCGTTCCTCGGTTGAGACAGTTCGCTGGATGCAGGACTCCCTACTTCCATAAGTTGATTCAGGGAAGGAAACGCAGGGTAACCGGTGTCTCTTGGGACTCGTTAGAAGCCACAGGGATGTACGCTGAGTGTGCCCATGAAAACGGGGGCCTGCTGGAACTAGCCCTGCTTTCCCATTTTGAGGGCTGCATTCATGCCTGCCTTGAAGGTACCTGACATTCCTGGGTCCCGACAGGCCAGTGAGCCCTGGAAGAATGCTTCGGGGAAAATTATGAGTTTGCTCTCTCTAAACCAGGGGCTTCCATGGCCGCGGCGGCGGTCCGCATGACAGGCTCTAGAGCGAAAGGGAACCTCGACGTGAGAACTCGCCTCCAGGTTAGGCCCTGAGTAGCCATGCAGAAAGGGAGGCATGCAGCTGTTTCCATGAGTTCTCAGTCGCTTATGTGCTTTATTTTAAAGGAAGTACGCAACCGGGGACTCCTAGGCCCCACGGGTGTGCATCGTTTTCACTCCGAGGTCACTGAGTGCCTCCAGACACCTGTGGGCCGGCGGAGCAATGTCGAGGTCCATTGCTTGATCCCCCGGGTGACCTCTGTGCCTGCTGAGTGCTGGGCAGCAACACACTGCGCGTTCCTTGAGCAGCGCTACATCTCCAGAACCCTCGAACGCACTCAGGACAACATGGCTGGTGAGTGCGAAGTGCCCAGGAAGACTCTGTCATGGCCCTTGTGTGAGCTGCCGTGAGAGAACACTGTGCTTAGAACACTACGAGGCCCGCCCTTGTACCTGAAGTCACTCTGCTCGAGGAGAAAGTCAGCATCTTAGCACGCTGTGTCGCTACTGGCACACCCAGCATGAACCCATGCCTGGAAGTAATGCCCTGATTCGCCGTGCAGAAGCGGAGGCGTGCTGCAGCTTCCAGGAGTCGGTGGCCTCTGCTCTGCATACCTTTAGCAGCAGCACAGCTTTCTGGACACCTGCGAGGCAAGCCGGGGCACCCTGCTCCCGGCAGGAACACTGAGTACCCCAAAGTGCACCTGGGTCTGCTAAGCAACATCCAGGCCCGTAGCCCTTCAGAGCCCCCTCTGTGCACTGCGAGCGTAGGGAAACACACTGCCCTCTCCATCGGAGCAGCTTAATTTCCCCTGCACTCGCACACGTTCGTGAACACCGTTCTGGCACGTCCCAGGGGGCGCGGAGGTCTTACGCGGTGTCCTAATCGGAGATGCCTTCGGAGGAGCCGTCGTCTTCGCGTTCCATCCAGGACCTCCTGGCTGAAGTCACGGTGCCTCCTAGAGGATGGCGGCTTGGGTTCTTACTGCACTTTAAGTCCTGTTCCTTCTGTGGCACTGCAGGCAGCCCCAGGCCCAGAGGAGCAGCTCCGGCGTTCCTCGGTTGAGACAGTTCGCTGGATGCGGGACTCCCTACTTCCATAAGTTGATTCAGGGAAGGAAACGCAGGGTAACCGGTGTCTCTTGGGACTCGTTAGAAGCCACAGGGATGTACGCTGAGTGTGCCCATGAAAACGGGGGCCTGCTAGAACTAACCCTGCTTTCCCATTTTGAGGGTTGCATTCATGCCTGCCTTGAAGCTACCTGACATTCCCGGCTCCCGACAGGCCAGTGAGCCCTGGAAGAATGCTTCGGGGAAAATTATGAGTTTGCTCTCTCTAAAGCAGGGGCTTATGTGGCCGCAGCGGCGGTCCACATGACAGACTCTAGAGCGAAAGGGAACCTCGAAGTGAGAACTCGCCTCCAGGTTAGGCCCTGAGTAGCCGTGCAGAAAGGGAGGCATGCAGCTGTTTCCATGAGTTCTCAGTCGCTTATGTGCTTTATTTTAAAGGAAGTACACGTCCGGGGACTCCTAGGCCCCATGGGTGTGCATCGTTTTCCCTCCGAGGTCACTGAGTGCCTCCAGACACCTGTGGGCCTCAGAGCAACGTCGAGGTCCATTGGTTGATCCCCCGGAGGACCTCTGTGGCTGCCGAGTGCTGGGCAGCAACACACTGCGTGTTCCTTGAGCAGCGCTACATCTCCAGAGCCCTCGAACGCCCTCAGGACAACATGGCTGGTGAGTGCGAAGTGCCCAGGAAGACTCTGTCATGGCCCTTGTGTGAGCTGCCGTGAGAGAACACTGTGCTTGGAACACTGCGAGGCGCGCCCTCGTACCTGAAGTCACTCTGCTCGAGGAGAAAGTCAGCATCTTAGCACGCTGTGTAGCTACTGGCACATCCAGCATGAACCCATGCCTGGAAGTAATGCCCTGATTTGCCGTGCAGAAGCGGAGGCGTGCTGCAGCTTCCAGGAGTCGGTGGCCTCTGCTCTGCATGCCTTTAGCGGCAGCACAGCTTTCTGGACACCTGCGAGGCTAGCCGGGGCACCCTGCTCCCGGCAGGAACACTGAGTACCCCAAAGTGCACCTGGGTCTGCTAAGCAACATCCAGGCCCGTAGCCCTTCAGAGCCCCCTCTGTGCACTGTGAGCGTAGGGAAACACACTGCCCTCTCCATCGGAGCAGCTTAATTTCCCCTGCACTCGCACACGATCGCGAACACCGTTCTGGCACGTCCCACGTGATGCGGAGATCTTACGCGGTGCCCTAATCGGAGCTGCCCTCAGAGGAGCCCTCGTCTTCGCGTTCCATCCAGGACCTCCTGACTGTAGTCACCGTGCCTCCTAGAGGATGGCGGCTTGGCTTCTTACTGCACTTTAAGTCCTGTTCCTTCTGTGGCACTGCAGGCAGCCCCAGGCCCAGAGGAGCAGCTCCGGCGTTCCTCGGTTGAGACAGTTCGCTGGATGCGGGACTCCCTACTTCCATAAGTTGATTCAGGGAAGGAAACGCAGGGTAACCGGTGTCTCTTGGGACTCGTTAGAAGCCACAGGGATGTACGCTGAGTGTGCCCATGAAAACGGGGGCCTGCTGGAACTAGCCCTGCTTTCCCATTTTGAGGGCTGCATTCATGCCTGCCTTGAAGCTACCTGACATTCCCGGCTCCCGACAGGCCAGTGAGCCCTGGAAGAATGCTTCGGGGAAAATTATGAGTTTGCTCTCTCTAAACCAGGGGCTTACGTGGCCGCGGCGGCGGTCCACATGACAGACTCGAGCGAAAGGGAACCTCGACGTGAGAACTCGACTCCTGCTTAGGCCCTGAATAGCTGTGCAAGAAGGGAGGCATGCAGCTGTTTCCATGAGTTCTCAGTCGCTTATGTGCTTTATTTTAAAGGAAGTACACGTCCGGGGACTCCTAGGCCCCACGGGTGTGCATTGTTTTCCCTCCGAGGTCACTGAGTGCCTCCAGACACCTGTGGGCCGGCGGAGCAACGTTGAGGTCCATTGCTTGATCCCCCGGGTGACCTCTGTGCCTGCTGAGTGCTGGGCAGCAACACACTGCGCGTTCCTTGAGCAGCGCTACATCTCCAGAGCCCTCGAACGCCCTCAGGACAACATGGCTGGTGAGTGCGAAGTGCCCAGGAAGACTCTGTCATGGCCCTTCTGTGAGCTGCCGTGATAGAACACTGTGCTTGGAAGACTGCGAGGCCCGCCCTCGTACCTGAAGTCACTCTGCTCGAGGAGAAAGTCAGCATCTTAGCACGCTGTGTCGCTACCGGCACACCCAGCATAAACCCATGCCTGGAAGTAAGGCCCTGATTCACCGTGCAGAAGCAGAGGCGTGCTGCAGCTTCCAGGATGCGGTGGCCTCTGCTCTGCATGCCTTTAACGGCAGCACAGCTTTCTGGACACCTGCGAGGCTAGCCGGGGCACCCTGCTCCCGGCAGGAACCCTGAGTACCCCCAGGTGCACCTGGGTCTGCTAAGCAACATCCAGGCCCGTAGCCCTTCAGAGCCCCCTCTGTGCACGCCGAGCGTAGGGAAACGCACTGCACTCTCCTTTGGAGCAGCTTAGTTTCCCCTGCACTCGCACACGTTCGCGAACACCATTCTGGCACGTCCCTGGTGGCGCGGAGGTCTTATGCGGTGCCCTAATCGGAGCTGCCCTCAGAGGAGCCCTCGTCTTCGCGTTCCATCCAGGACCTCCTTACTGAAGTCACCGTGCCTCCTAGAGGACGGTGGCTTGGGTTCTTACTGCACTTTAAGTCCTGTTCCTTCTGTGGCACTGCAGGCAGCCCCAGGCCCAGAGGAGCAGCTCTGGCGTTCCTCGGTTGAGACAGTTCGCTGGATGCGGGACTCCCTACTTCCATAAGTTGATTCAGGGAAGGAAACGCACGGTAACCGGTGTCTCTTGGGACTCGTTAGAAGCCACAGGGATGTACGCTGAGTGTGCCCATGAAAACGGGGGCCTGCTGGAACTAGCCCTGCTTTCCAATTTTGAGGGCTGCATTCAGGCCTTCCTTGAAGCTACCTGACATTCCCGGCTCCCGACAGGCCAGTGAGCCCTGGAAGAATGCTTCGGGGGAAATTATGAATTTGCTCTCTCTAAACCAGGGGCTTCCGTGGCCATGGCGGCGGTCCGCATGACAGACTCTAGAGCGAAAGGGAACCTCGACGTGAGAACTCGCCTCCAGGTTAGACCCTGAGTAGCCGTGCAGAAAGGGAGGCATGCAGCTGTTTCCATGAGTTCTCAGTCGCTTATGTGCTTTATTTTAAAAGAAGTATGCGTCCGGGGACTCCTAGGCCCCACGGGTGTGCATCGTTTTCCCTCCAAGGTCACTGAGTGCCTCCAGACACCTGTGGGCCTCAGAGCAATGTCGAGGTGCATTGGTTGATCCCCTGGAGCACCTCTGTGCCTGCCGAGTGCTGGGCAGCAACACACTGCGCGTTCCTTGAGCAGTGCTACATCTCCAGAGCCCTCGAACGCCCTCAGGACAACATGGATGGTGAGTGCGAAGTGCCCAGGAAGACTCTGTCATGACCCTTGTGTGAGTGGCCGTGAGAGAACACTGTGCTTGGAACACTGCGAGGCCCACCCTCGTACCTGTAGTCACTCTGCTCGAGGAGAAAGTTAGCATCTTAGCACGCTGTGTCACCACCGGCACACCCAGCATGAACCCATGCCTGGAAGTAAGGCCCTGATTCGCCGTGCAGAAGCGGAGGCGTGCTGCAGCTTCCAGGAGGCGGTGGCCTCTGCTCTGCATGCCTTTAGCGGCAGCACAGCTTTCTGGACACCTGCGAGGCTAGCCGGGGCACCCTGCTCCCGGCAGGAACACTGAGTACCCCAAAGTGCACCTGGGTCTGCTAAGCAACATCCAGGCCCGTAGCCCTTCAGAGCCCCCTCTGTGCACTGTGAGCGTAGGGAAACACACTGCCCTCTCCAACGGAGCAGCTTAATTTCCCCTGCAATCGCACACGTTCGTGAACACCTTTCTGGCACGTCCCAGGTGACGCAGAGGTCTTACGCGGTGCCCTAATCGGAGCTGCCCTCAGAGGAGCCCTTGTCTTCGCGTTCCATCCAGGACCTCCTGACTGAAGTCACCGTGCCTCCTAGAGGACGGTGGCTTGGGTTCTTACTGCACTTTAAGTCCTGTTCCTTCTTTGGCACTGCAGGCAGCCCCAGGCCCAGAGGAGCAGCTCCGGCGTTCCTCGGTTGAGACAGTTCGCTGAATGTGGGACTCCCTAGTTCCATAAGTTGATTCAGGGAAGGAAACGCAGGGTAACCGGTGTCTCTTGGGACTCGTTAGAAGCCACAGGGATGTACGCTGAGTGTGCCCATGAAAACGGGGGCCTGCTGGAACTAGCCCTGCTTTCCCATTTTGAGGGCTGCATTCATGCCTTCCTTGAAGCTACCTGACATTCCCGGCTCCCGACAGGCCAGTGAGCCCTGGAAGAATGCTTCGGGGAAAATTATGAGTTTGCTCTCTCTAAACCAGGGGCTTCTGTGGCCGCGGCCGCGGTCCGCATGAGAGGCTCTAGAGCGAAAGGGAACCTCGACGTGAGAACTCGCCTCCAGGTTAGACCCTGAGTAGCCGTGCAGAAAGGGAGGCATGCAGCTGTTTCCATGAGTTCTCAGTCGCTTATGTGCTTTATTTTAAAGGAAGTACGCGTCCGGGGACTCCTAGGCCCCACGGGTGTGCATCGTTTTCCCTCCGAGGTCACTGAGTGCCTCCAGACACCTGTGGGCCTCAGAGCAACGTCGAGGTGCATTGGTTTATCCCCCGGAGGACCTCTGTGATTGACGAGTGCTGGGCAGCAACACACTGCGCGGTCCTTGAGCAGCGCTACATCTCCAGAGCCCTCGAATGCCCTCAGGACAACATGGCTGGTGAGTGCGAAGTGCCCAGGAAGACTCTGTCATGGCCATTCTGTGAGCTGCCGTGATAGAACACTGTGCTTGGAAGACTGCGAGGCCCTCCCTCGTACCTGAAGTCACTCTGCTCGAGGAGAAAGTCAGCATCTTAGCACGCTGTGTCGCTACCGGCACACCCAGCATAAACCCATGCCTGGAAGTAAGGCCCTGATTCACCGTGCAGAAGCAGAGGCGTTCTGCAGCTTCCAGGATGCGGTGGCCTCTGCTCTGCATGCCTTTAACGGCAGCACAGCTTTCTGGACACCTGCGAGGCTAGCCGGGACACCCTGCTCCCGGCAGGAACACTGAGTAGCCCCAGGTGCACCTGGGTCTGCTAAGCAACATCCAGGCCCGTAGCCCTTCAGAGCCCCCTCTGTGCACGCCGAGCGTAGGGAAATGCACTGCACTCTCCTTTGGAGCAGCTTAGTTTCCCCTGCACAAGCACATGTTCGCGAACACCATTCTGGCACGTCCCAGGTGGCGCGGAGGTCTTACGCGGTGCCCTAATCGGAGCTGCCCTCAGAGGAGCCCTCGTCTTCGCGTTCCATCCAGGACCTCCTTACTGAAGTCACCGTGCCTCCTAGAGGACGGTGGCTTGTGTTCTTACTGCACTTTAAGTCCTGTTCCTTCTGTGGCACTGCAGGCAGCCCCAGGCCCAGAGGAGCAGCTCCGGCGTTCCTCGGTTGAGACAGTTCGCTGGATGCGGGACTCCCTACTTCCATAAGTTGATTCAGGGAAGGAAACGCAGGGTAACCGGTGTCTCTTGGGACTCGTTAGAAGCCACAGGGATGTACGCTGAGTGTGCCCATGAAAACGGGAGCCTGCTGGAACTAGCCCTGCTTTCCCATTTTGAGGGCTGCATTCATGCCTGCCTTGAAGCTACCTGACATTCCCGGCTCCCGACAGGCCAGTGAGCCCTGGAAGAATGCTTCGGGGAAAATTATGAGTTTGCTCTCTCTAAACCAGGGGCTTCCGTGGCCACGGCGGCGGTCCGCATGACAGACTCTAGAGCGAAAGGGAACCTCGACGTGAGAACTCGCCTCCAGGTTAGACCCTGAGTAGCCGTGCAGAAAGGGAGGCATGCAGCTGTTTCCATGAGTTCTCAGTCGCTTATGTGCTTTATTTTAAAAGAAGTACGCGTCCGGGGACTCCTAGGCACCACGGGTGTGCATCGTTTTCCCTCCGAGGTCACTGAGTGCCTCCAGACACCTGTGGGCCTCAGAGCAACGTCGAGGTCCATTGGTTGATCCCCCGGAGGACCTCTGTGGCTGCCGAGTGCTGGGCAGCAACACACTGCGTGTTCCTTGAGCAGCGCTACATCTCCAGAGCCCTCGAACGCCCTCAGGACAACATGGCTGGTGAGTGCGAAGTGCCCAGGAAGACTCTGTCATGGCCCTTGTGTGAGCTGCCGTGAGAGAACACTGTGCTTGGAACACTGCGAGGCGCGCCCTCGTACCTGAAGTCACTCTGCTCGAGGAGAAAGTCAACATCTTAGCACGCTGTGTCGCTACTGGCACATCCAGCATGAACCCATGCCTGGAAGTAATGCCCTGATTCGCCGTGCAGAAGCGGAGGCATGCTGCAGCTTCCAGGAGTCGGTGGCCTCTGCTCTGCATGCCTTTAGCGGCAGCACAGCTGTCTGGACACCTGCGAGGCTAGCCGGGGCACCCTGCTCCCGGCAGGAACACTGAGTAGCCCAAAGTGCACCTGGGTCTGCTAAGCAACATCCAGGCCCATAGCCCTTCAGAGCCACCTCTGTGCACCATGAGCGTAGGGAAACACACTGCGCTCTCCATCGGAGCAGCTTAATTTCCCCTGCACTCGCACACGATCGCGAACACCGTTCTGGCACGTCCCACGTGATGCGGAGATCTTACGCTGTGCCCTAATCGGAGCTGCCCTCAGAGGAGCCCTCGTCTTCGCGTTCCATCCAGGACCTCCTGACTGCAGTCACCATGCCTCCTAGAGGATGGCGGCTTGGGTTCTTACTGCACTTTAAGTCCTGTTCCTTCTGTGGCACTGCAGGCAGCCCCAGGCCCAGAAGAGCAGCTCCGGCATTCCTCGGTTGAGACAGTTCGCTGGATGCGGGACTCCCTACTTCCATAAGTTGATTCAGGGAAGGAAACGCAGGGTAACCGGTGTCTCTTGGGACTCGTTAGAAGCCACAGGGATGTACGCTGAGTGTGCCCATGAAAACGGGGGCCTGCTGGAACTAGCCCTGCTTTCCCATTTTGAGGGCTGCATTCATGCCTGCCTTGAAGCTACCTGACATTCCCGGCTCCCGACAGGCCAGTGAGCCCTGGAACAATGCTTCGGGGAAAATTATGAGTTTGCTCTCTCTAAACCAGGGGCTTCCGTGGCCGCGGCGGCGGTCCGCATGACAGACTCTAGAGCGAAAGGGAACCTCGACGTGAGATCTCGCCTCCTGCTTAGGCCCTGAGTAGCTGTGCAGAAAGGGAGGCATGCAGCTGTTTCCATGAGTTCTCAGTCGCTTATGTGCTTTATTTTAAAGGAAGTACACGTCCGGGGACTCCTAGGCCCCACGGGTGTGCATCGTTTTCACTCCGAGGTCACTGAGTGCCTCCAGACACCTGTGGGCCGGCGGAGCAACGTCGAGGTCCATTGCTTGATCCCCCGGGTGACCTCTGTGGCTGCTGAGTGCTGGGCAGCAACACACTGCGCGTTCCTTGAGCAGCGCTACATCTCCAGAGCCCTCGAACGCCCTCAGGACAACATGGCTGGTGAGTGCGAAGTGCCCAGGAAGACTCTGTCATGGCCCTTCTGTGAGCTGCCGTGATAGAACACTGTGCTTGGAAGACTGCGAGGCCCGCCCTCATACCTGAAGTCACTCTGCTCGAGGAGAAAGTCAGCATCTTAGCACGCTGTGTCGCTACCGGCACACCCAGCATAAACCCATGCCTGGAAGTAAGGCCCTGATTCACCGTGCAGAAGCAGAGGCGTGCTGCAGCTTCCAGGATGCGGTGACCTCTGCTCTGCATGCCTTTAACGGCAGCACAGCTTTCTGGACACCTGCGAGGCTAGCCGGGGCACCATGCTCCCGGCAGGAACCCTGAGTACCCCCAGGTGCACCTGGGTCTGCTAAGCAACATCCAGGCCCGTAGCCCTTCAGAGTCCCCTCTGTGCACGCCGAGCGTAGGGAAATGCACTGCACTCTCCTTTGGAGCAGCTTAGTTTCCTCTGCACTAGCACACGTTCGCGAACACCATTCTGGCACGTCCCTTTTGGCGCGGAGGTCTTATGCAGTGCCCTAATCGGATCTGCCCTCAGAGGAGCCCTCGTCTTCGCGTTCCATCCAGGACCTCCTTACTGAAGTCACCGTGCCTCCTAGAGGACGGTGGCTTGGGTTCTTACTGCACTTTAAGTCCTGTTCCTTCTGTGGCACTGCAGGCAGCCCCAGGCCCAGAGGAGCAGCTCCGGCGTTCCTCGGTTGAGACAGTTCGCTGGATGCGGGACTCCCTACTTCCATAAGTTGATTCAGGGAAGGAAACGCACGGTAACCGGTGTCTCTTGGGACTCGTTAGAAGCCACAGGGATGTACGCTGAGTGTGCCCATGAAAACGGGGGCCTGCTGGAACTAGCCCTGCTTTCCCATTTTGAGGGCTGCATTCATGCCTGCCTTGAAGCTACCTGACATTCCCGGCTCCCGACAGGCCAGTGAGCCCTGGAAGAATGCTTCGGGGAAAATTATGAGTTTGCTCTCTCTAAACCAGGGGCTTCCGTGGCCACGGCGGCGGTCCGCATGACAGACTCTAGAGCGAAAGGGAACCTCGACGTGAGAACTCGCCTCCAGGTTAGACCCTGAGTAGCCGTGCAGAAAGGGAGGCATGCAGCTGTTTCCATGAGTTCTCAGTCGCTTATGTGCTTTATTTTAAAAGAAGTACGCGTCCGGGGACTCCTAGGCCCCACGGGTGTGCATCGTTTTCCCTCCAAGGTCACTGAGTGCCTCCAGACACCTGTGGGCCTCAGAGCAATGTCGAGGTGCATTGGTTGATCCCCTGGAGGACCTCTGTGGCTGCCGAGTGCTGGGCAGCAACACACTGCGCGTTCCTTGAGCAGCGCTACATCTCCAGAGCCCTCGAACGCCCTCAGGACAACATGGCTGGTGAGTGCGAAGTGCCCAGGAAGACTCTGTCATGACCCTTGTGTGAGTTGCCGTGAGAGAACACTGTGCTTGGAACACTGCGAGGCCCACCCTCGTACCTGAAGTCACTCTGCTCGAGGAGAAAGTTAGCATCTTAGCACGCTGTGTCACCACCGGCACACCCAGCATGAACCCATGCCTGGAAGTAAGGCCCTGATTCGCCGTGCAGAAGCGGAGGCGTGCTGCAGCTTCCAGGAGGCGGTGGCCTCTGCTCTGCATGCCTTTAACGGCAGCACAGCTTTCTGGACACCTGGGAGTCTAGCCGGGGCACCGTGCTCTCGGCAGGAACACTGAGTACCCCCAGGTGCACCTGGGTCTGCTAAGCAACATCCAGGCCCGTAGCCCTTCAGAGACCCCTCTGTGCACTGCGAGCATAGGGAAACGCACTGCCCTCTCCTTTGGAGCAGCTTAGTTTCCTCCGCACACGCACACGTTTGCGAACAACGTTCTGGCACTTCGCACGTGATGCGGAGTCTTCCGCGGTGTCCTAATCGGAGCTGCCCTCGGAGGAGCCCTCATCTTCGCGTTCCATCCAGGACCTACTGGCTCAAGTCACCGTGCCTCGTAGAGGACGGCAGCTTGGGTTCTTACTGTACTTTAAGTCCTGTTCCTTCTGTGGCACTGCAGGCAGCCCCAGGCCCAGAGGAGCAGCTCCGGCGTTCCTCGGTTGAGACAGTTCGCTGGATGCGGGACTCCCTACTTCCATAAGTTGATTCAGGGAAGGAAACGCAGGGTAACCGGTGTCTCTTGGGACTCGTTAGAAGCCACAGGGATGTACGCTGAGTGTGCCCATGAAAACGGGGGCCTGCTGGAACTAGCCCTGCTTTCCCATTTTGAGGGCTGCATTCAGGCCTTCCTTGAAGCTACCTGACATTCCCGGCTCCCGACAGGCCAGTGAGCCCTGGAAGAATGCTTCGGGGAAAATTATGAGTTTGCTCTCTCTAAACCAGGGGCTTCCGTGGCCACGGCGGCGGTCCGCATGACAGACTCTAGAGCGAAAGGGAACCTCGACGTGAGAACTCGCCTCCAGGTTAGACCCTGAGTAGCCGTGCAGAAAGGGAGGCATGCAGCTGTTTCCATGAGTTCTCAGTCGCTTATGTGCTTTATTTTAAAAGAAGTACGCGTCCGGGGACTCCTAGGCACCACGGGTGTGCATCGTTTTCCCTCCAAGGTCACTGAGTGCCTCCAGACAGCTGTGGGCCTCAGAGCAATGTCGAGGTGCATTGGTTTATCCCCTGGAGCACCTCTGTGGCTGCCGAGTGCTGGGCAGCAACACACTGCGCGTTCCTTGAGCAGCGCTACATCTCCAGAGCCCTCGAACGCCCTCAGGACAACATGGCTGGTGAGTGCGAAGTGCCCAGGAAGACTCTGTCATGGCCCTTGTGTGAGCTGCCGTGAGAGAACACTGTGCTTGGAACACTACGAGGCCCGCCCTTGTACCTGAAGTCACTCTGCTCGAGGAGAAAGTCAGCATCTTAGCACGCTGTGTTGCTACCAGCACACCCAGCATGAACCCATGCCTGGAAGTAATGCCCTGATTCGCCGTGCAGAAGCGGAGGCGTGCTGCAGCTTCCAGGAGTCGGTGGCCTCTGCTCTGCATGCCTTTAGCAGCAGCACAGCTTTCTGGACACCTGCGAGGCTAGCCGGGGCACCCTGCTCCCGGCAGGAACACTGAGTACCCCAAAGTGCACCTGGGTCTGCTAAGCAACATCCAGGCCTGTAGCCCTTCAGAGCCCCCTCTGTGCACTGCGAGCGTAGGGAAACACACTGCCCTCTCCATCGGAGCAGCTTAATTTCCCCTGCACTCGCACACGTCCGTGAACACCGTTCTGGCACGTCCCAGGGAGCGCGGAGGTCTTACGCGGTGTCCTAATCGGAGATGCCTTCGGAGGAGCCGTCGTCTTCGCGTTCCATCCAGGACCTCCTGGCTGAAGTCACGGTGCCTCCTAGAGGATGGCGGCTTGGGTTCTTACTGCACTTTAAGTCCTGTTCCTTCTGTGGCACTGCAGGCAGCCCCAGGCCCAGAGGAGCAGCTCCGGCGTTCCTCGGTAGAGACAGTTCGCTGGATGCGGGACTCCCTACTTCCATAAGTTGATTCAGGGAAGGAAACGCAGGGTAACCGGTGTCTCTTGGGACTCGTTAGAAGCCACAGGGATGTAGGCTGAGTGTGCCCATGAAAACGGGGGCCTGCTGGAACTAGCCCTGCTTTCCCATTTTGAGGGTTGCATTCATGCCTGCCTTGAAGCTACCTGACATTCCTGGCTCCCGACAGGCCAGTGAGCCCTGGAAGAATGCTTCGGGGAAAATTATGAGTTTGCTCTCTCTAAACCAGGGGCTTCCGTGGCTGCGGCGGCGGTCCGCATGACAGACTCTAGAGCGAAAGGGAACATCGACGTGAGAACTCGCCTCCTGCTTAGGCCCTGAGTAGCTGTGCAGAAAGGGAGGCATGCAGCTGTTTCCATGAGTTCTCAGTCGCTTATGTGCTTTATTTTAAAGGAAGTACACGTCCGGGGACTCCTAGGCCCCACGGGTGTGCATCGTTTTCCCTCCGAGGTCACTG
Organism: Leucopleurus acutus; assembly: GCF_964270905.1. NCBI lineage: Eukaryota > Metazoa > Chordata > Mammalia > Artiodactyla > Delphinidae > Leucopleurus > Leucopleurus acutus. The sequence goes on along the minus strand of NC_139156.1, from coordinate 86,420,152 downwards.
AGTGCCTCCAGACACCTGTGGGCCTCAGAGCAACGTCGAGGTCCATTGGTTGATCCCCCGGAGGACCTCTGTGGCTGCCGAGTGCTGGGCAGCAACACACTGCGTGTTCCTTGAGCAGCGCTACATCTCCAGAGCCCTCGAACGCCCTCAGGACAACATGGCTGGTGAGTGCGAAGTGCCCAGGAAGACTCTGTCATGGCCCTTGTGTGAGCTGCCGTGAGAGAACACTGTGCTTGGAACACTGCGAGGCGCGCCCTCGTACCTGAAGTCACTCTGCTCGAGGAGAAAGTCAGCATCTTAGCACGCTGTGTAGCTACAGGCACATCCAGCATGAACCCATGCCTGGAAGTAATGCCCTGATTCGCCGTGCAGAAGCGGAGGCGTGCTGCAGCTTCCAGGAGTCGGTGGCCTCTGCTCTGCATGCCTTTAGCCGCAGCACAGCTTTCTGGACACCTGCGAGGCTAGCCGGGGCACCCTGCTCCCGGCAGGAACCCTGAGTACCCCCAGGTGCACCTGGGTCTGCTAAGCAACATCCAGGCCCGTAGCCCTTCAGAGCACCCTCTGTGCACGCCGAGCATAGGGAAACGCACTGCACTCTCCTTTGGAGCAGCTTAGTTTCCCCTGCACTCGCACACGTTCGCGAACACCATTCTGGCACGTCCCTGGTGGCGCGGAGGTCTTATGCAGTGCCCTAATCGGAGCTGCCCTCAGAGGAGCCCTCGTCTTCACGTTCCATCCAGGACCTCCTTACTGAAGTCACCGTGCCTCCTAGAGGACGGTGGCTTGGGTTCTTACTGCACTTTAAGTCCTGTTCCTTCTGTGGCACTGCAGGCAGCCCCAGGCCCAGAGGAGCAGCTCCGGCGTTCCTTGGTTGAGACAGTTCGCTGGATGCGGGACTCCCTACTTCCATAAGTTGATTCAGGGAAGGAAACGCAGGGTAACCGGTGTCTCTTGGGACTCGTTAGAAGCCACAGGGATGTACGCTGAGTGTGCCCATGAAAACGGGGGCCTGCTGGAACTAGCCCTGCTTTCCCATTTTGAGGGCTGCATTCAGGCCTTCCTTGAAGCTACCTGACATTCCCGGCTCCCGACAGGCCAGTGAGCCCTGGAAGAATGCTTCGGGGAAAATTATGAGTTTGCTCTCTCTAAACCAGGGGCTTCCGTGGCCACGGCGGCGGTCTGCATGACAGACTCTAGAGCGAAAGGGAACCTCGACGTGAGAACTCGCCTCCAGGTTAGACCCTGAGTAGCCGTGCAGAAAGGGAGGCATGCAGCTGTTTCCATGAGTTCTCAGTCGCTTATGTGCTTTATTTTAAAAGAAGTACGCGTCCGGGGACTCCTAGGCACCACGGGTGTGCATCGTTTTCCCTCCAAGGTCACTGAGTGCCTCCAGACACCTGTGGGCCTCAGAGCAATGTCGAGGTGCATTGGTTTATCCCCTGGAGCACCTCTGTGCCAGCCGAGTGCTGGGCAGCAACACACTGCGCGTTCCTTGAGCAGCGCTACATCTCCAGAGCCCTCGAACGCCCTCAGGACAACATGGCTGGTGAGTGCGAAGTGCCCAGGAAGACTCTGTCATGACCCTTGTGTGAGTTGCCGTGAGAGAACACTGTGCTTGGAACACTGCGAGGCCCACCCTCGTACCTGAAGTCACTCTGCTCGAGGAGAAAGTTAGCATCTTAGCACGCTGTGTCACCACCGGCACACCCAGCATGAACCCATGGCTGGAAGTAAGGCTCTGATTCGCCGTGCAGAAGCAGAGGCGTGCTGCAGCTTCCAGGAGGCGGTGGCCTCTGCTCTGCATGCCTTTAACGGCAGCACAGCTTTCTGGACACCTGGGAGTCTAGCCGGGGCACCGTGCTCTCGGCAGGAACAATGAGTACCCCCAGGTGCACCTGGGTCTGCTAAGCAACATCCAGGCCCGTAGCCCTTCAGAGACCCCTCTGTGCACTGCGAGCGTAGGGAAACACACTGCCCTCTCCATCGGAGCAGCTTAATTTCCCCTGCACTCGCACACGTCCGTGAACACCGTTCTAGCACGTCCCAGGTGGCGCGGAGGTCTTACGCGGTGCCCTAATCGGAGCTGCCCTCAGAGGAGCCCTCATCTTCGCGTTCCATCCAGGACCTCCTGACTGAAGTCACCGTGCCTCCTAGAGGACGGTGGCTTGGGTTCTTACTGCACTTTAAGTCCTGTTCTTTCTGTGGCACTACAGGCAGCCCCAGGCCCAGAGGAGCAGCTCCGGCGTTCCTCGGTTGAGACAGTTCACTGGATGCGGGACTCCCTACTTCCATAAGTTGATTCAGAGAAGGAAACGCAGGGTAACCGGTGTCTCTTGGGACTCGTTAGAAGCCACAGGGATGTACGCTGAGTGTGCCCATGAAAACGGGGGCCTGCTTGAACTAGCCCTGCTTTCCCATTTTGAGGGCTGCATTCATGCCTGCCTTGAAGCTACCTGACATTCCCGGCTCCCGACAGGCCAGTGAGCCCTGGAAGAATGCTTCGGGGAAAATTATGAGTTTGCTCTCTCTAAAGCAGGGGCTTACGTGGCCGCGGCGGCGGTCCGCATGACAGACTCTAGAGCGAAAGGGAACCTCGACGTGAGAACTCGCCTCCAGGTTAGGCCCTGAGTAGCCGTGCAGAAAGGGAGGCATGCAGCTGTTTCCATGAGTTCTCAGTCGCTTATGTACTTTATTTTAAAGGAAGTACACGTCCGGGGACTCCTGGGCCCCACGGGTGTGCATCGTTTTCCCTCCGAGGTCACTGAGTGCCTCCAGACACCTGTGGGCCTCAGAGCAATGTCGAGGTGCATTGGTTTATCCCCTGGAGCACCTCTGTGCCTGCCGAGTGCTGGGCAGCAACACACTGCGCGTTCCTTGAGCAGCGCTACATCTCCAGAGCCCTCGAACGCCCTCAGGACAACATGGCTGGTGAGTGCGAAGTGCCCAGGAAGACTCTGTCATGACCCTTGTGTGAGTTGCCGTGAGAGAACACTGTGCTTGGAACACTGCGAGGCCCACTCTCGTACCTGAAGTCACTCTGCTCGAGGAGAAAGTTAGCATCTTAGCACGCTGCGTCACCACCGGCACACCCAGCATGAACCCATGGCTGGAAGTAAGGCCCTGATTCGCCGTGCAGAAGCGGAGGCGTGCTGCAGCTTCCAGGAGGCGGTGGCCTCTGCTCTGCATGCCTTTAACGGCAGCACAGCTTTCTGGACACCTGGGAGTCTAGCCGGGGCACCGTGCTCTCGGCAGGAACACTGAGTACCCCCAGGTGCACCTGGGTCTGCTAAGCAACATCCAGGCCCGTAGCCCTTCAGAGCCCCCTCTGTGCATGCCGAGCGTAGGGAAACGCACTGCACTCTCCTTTGGAGCAGCTTAGTTTCCCCTGCACTCGCACACGTTCGCGAACACCATTCTGGCACGTCCCTGGTGGCGCGGAGGTCTTATGCGGTGCCCTAATCGGAGCTTCCCTCAGAGGAGCCCTCGTCTTCGCGTTCCATCCAGGACCTCCTTACTGAAGTCACCGTGCCTCCTAGAGGACGGTGGCTTGGGTTCTTACTGCACTTTAAGTCCTGTTCCTTCTATGGCACTGCAGGCAGCCCCAGGCCCAGAGGAGCAGCTCCGGCATTCCTCGGTTGAGACAGTTCGCTGGATGCGGGACTCCCTACTTCCATAAGTTGATTCAGGGAAGGAAACGCAGGGTAACCGGTGTCTCTTGGGGCTCGTTAGAAGCCACAGTGATGTACGCTGAGTGTGCCCATGAAAACGGGGGCCTGCTGGAACTAGCCCTGCTTTCCCATTTTGAGGGCTGCATTCAGGCCTTCCTTGAAGCTACCTGACATTCCCGGCTCCCGACAGGCCAGTGAGCCCTGGAAGAATGCTTCGGGGAAAATTATGAGTTTGCTCTCTCTAAACCAGGGGCTTCCGTGGCCACGGCGGCGGTCCGCATGACAGACTCTAGAGCGAAAGGGAACCTCGACGTGAGAACTCGCCTCCAGGTTAGACCCTGAGTAGCCGTGCAGAAAGGGAGGCATGCAGCTGTTTCCATGAGTTCTCATTCGCTTATGTGCTTTATTTTAAAAGAAGTACGCGTCCGGGGACTCCTAGGCACCACGGGTGTGCATCGTTTTCCCTCCAAGGTCACTGAGTGCCTCCAGACACCTGTGGGCCTCAGAGCAATGTCGAGGTGCATTGGTTTATCCCCTGGAGCACCTCTGTGCCTGCCGAGTGCTGGGCAGCAACACACTGCGCGTTCCTTGAGCAGCGCTACATCTCCAGAGCCCTCAAACGCCCTCAGGACAACATGGCTGGTGAGTGCGAAGTGCCCAGGAAGACTCTGTCATGACCCTTGTGTGAGTTGCCGTGAGAGAACACTGTGCTTGGAACACTGCGAGGCCCGCCCTCGTACCTGAAGTCACTCTGCTCGAGGAGAAAGTTAGCATCTTAGCACGCTGTGTCACCACCGGCACACCCAGCATGAACCCATGCCTGGAAGTAAGACCCTGATTCGCCGTGCAGAAGCGGAGGCGTGCTGCAGCTTCCAGGAGGCGGTGGCCTCTGCTCTGCATGCCTTTAACGGCAGCACAGCTTTCTGGACACCTGCGAGGCTAGCCGGGGCACCCTGCTCCCGGCAGGAACCCTGAGTACCCCCAGGTGCACCTGGGTCTGCTAAGCAACATCCAGGCCCGTAGCCCTTCAGAGCCCCCTCTGTGCACGCCGAGCGTAGGGAAACGCACTGCACTCTCCTTTGGAGCAGCTTAGTTTCCCCTGCACTCGCACACGTTCGCGAACACCATTCTGGCACGTCCCTGGTGGCGCGGAGGTCTTATGCGGTGCCCTAATCGGAGCTGCCCTCAGAGGAGCCCTCGTCTTCGCGTTCCATCCAGGACCTCCTTACTGAAGTCACCGTGCCTCCTAGAGGACGGTGGCTTGGGTTCTTACTGCACTTTAAGTCCTGTTCCTTCTGTGGCACTGCAGGCAGCCCCAGGCCCAGAGGAGCAGCTCCGGCGTTCCTCGGTTGAGACAGTTCGCTGGATGCGGGACTCCCTACTTCCATAAGTTGATTCAGGGAAGGAAACGCAGGGTAACCGGTGTCTCTTGGGACTCGTTAGAAGCCACAGGGATGTACGCTGAGTGTGCCCATGAAAACGGGGGCCTGCTGGAACTAGCCCTGCTTTCACATTTTGAGGGCTGCATTCAGGCCTTCCTTGAAGTTACCTGACATTCCCGGCTCCCGACAGGCCAGTGAGCCCTGGAAGAATGCTTCGGGGAAAATTATGAGTTTGCTCTCTCTAAACCAGGGGCTTCCGTGGCCACGGCGGCGGTCCGCATGACAGACTCTAGAGCGAAAGGGAACCTCGACGTGAGAACTCGCCTCCAGGTTGGACCCTGAGTAGCCGTGCAGAAAGGGAGGCATGCAGCTGTTTCCATGAGTTCTCAGTCGCTTATGTGCTTTATTTTAAAAGAAGTACGCGTCCGGGGACTCCTAGGCACCACGGGTGTGCATCGTTTTCCCTCCAAGGTCACTGAGTGCCTCCAGACAACTGTGGGCCTCAGAGCACTGTCGAGGTGCATTGGTTTCTCCCCTGGAGCACCTCTGTGCCTGCCGAGTGCTGGGCAGCAACACACTGCGCATTCCTTGAGCAGCGCTACATCTCCAGAGCCCTCGAACGCCCTCAGGACAACATGGCTGGTGAGTGCGAAGTGCCCAGGAAGACTCTGTCATGACCCTTGTGTGAGTTGCCGTGAGAGAACACTGTGCTTGGAACACTGCGAGGCCCACCCTCGTACCTGAAGTCACTCTGCTCGAGGAGAAAGTTAGCATCTTAGCACGCTGTGTCACCACCGGCACACCCAGCATGAACCCATGGCTGGAAGTAAGGCCCTGATTCGCCGTGCAGAAGCAGAGGCGTGCTGCAGCTTCCAGGAGGCGGTGGCCTCTGTTCTGCATGCCTTTAACGGCAGCACAGCTTTCTGGACACCTGGGAGTCTAGCCGGGGCACCGTGCTCTCGGCAGGAACACTGAGTACCCCCAGGTGCACCTGGGTCTGCTAAGCAACATCCAGGCCCGTAGCCCTTCAGAGACCCCTCAGTGCACTGCGAGCGTAGGGAAACACACTGCCCTCTCCATCGGAGCAGCTTAATTTCCCCTGCACTCGCACACGTTCGCGAACACCATTCTGGCACGTCCCTGGTGGCGCGGAGGTCTTATGCGGTGCCCTAATCGGAGCTGCCCTCAGAGGAACCCTCGTCTTCGCGTTCCATCCAGGACCCCCTTACTGAATTCACCGTGCCTCCTAGAGGACGGTGGCTTGGGTTCTTACTGCACTTTAAGTCCTGTTCCTTCTGTGGCACTGCAGGCAGCCCCAGGCCCAGAGGAGCAGCTCCGGCGTTCCTCGGTTGAGAAAGTTCGCTGGATGCGGGACTCCCTACTTCCATAAGTTGATTCAGGGAAGGAAACGCAGGGTAACCGGTGTCTCTTGGGACTCGTTAGAAGCCACAGGGATGTACGCTGAGTGTGCCCATGAAAACGGGGGCCTGCTGGAACTAGCCCTGCTTTCCCATTTTGAGGGCTGCATTCAGGCCTTCCTTGAAGCTACCTGACATTCCCGGCTCCCGACAGGCCAGTGAGCCCTGGAAGAATGCTTCGGGGAAAATTATGAGTTTGCTCTCTCTAAACCAGGGGCTTCCGTGGCCACGGCGGCGGTCCGCATGACAGACTCTAGAGCGAAAGGGAACCTCGACGTGAGAACTCGCCTCCTGCTTAGGCCCTGAGTAGCTGTGCAGAAAGGGAGGCATGCAGCTGTTTCCATGAGTTCTCAGTCGCTTATGTGCTTTATTTTAAAGGAAGTACACGTCCGGGGACTCCTAGGCCCCACGGGTGTGTATCGTTTGCACTCCGAGGTCACTGAGTGCCTCTAGACACCTGTGGGCCGGCGGAGCAACGTCGAGGTCCATTGCTTGATCCCCCGGGTGACCTCTGTGCCTGCTGAGTGCTGGGCAGCAACACACTGCGCGTTCCTTGAGCAGCGCTACATCTCCAGAGCCCTCGAACGCCCTCAGGACAACATGGCTGGTGAGTGCGAAGTGCCCAGGAAGACTCTGTCATGGCCCTTCTGTGAGCTGCCGTGAGAGAACACTGTGCTTGGAACACTGCAAGGCCCGCCCTCGTACCTGAAGTCACTCTGCTCGAGGAGAAAGTCAGCATCTTCGCACGCTGTGTCGCTACCGGCACACCCAGCATAAACCCATGGCTGGAAGTAAGGCCCTGATTCACCGTGCAGTAGCAGAGGCGTGCTGCAGCTTCCAGGATGCGGTGGCCTCTGCTCTGCATGCCTTTAACGGCAGCACAGCTTTCTGGACACCTGCGAGGCTAGCCGGGGCACCCTGCTCCCGGCAGGAACACTGAGTACCCCCAGGTGCACCTGGGTCTGCTAAGCAACATCCAGGCCCGTAGCCCTTTAGAGCCCCCTCTGTGCAATGTGAGCATAGGGAAACACACTGCCCTCTCCATCGGAGCAGCTTAATTTCCCCTGCACTCGCACACGTTCGTGAACACCGTTCTGGCACGTCCCAGGTGGCGCGGAGGTCTTACGCGGTGCCCTAATCGGAGCTGCCCTCAGAGGAGCCCTCGTCTTCGCGTTCCATCCAGGACCTCCTGACTGAAGTCACCGTGCCTCCTAGAGGACGGTGGCTTGGGTCCTTACTGCACTTTAAGTCCTGTTCCTTCTGTGGCACTGCAGGCAGCCCCAGGCCCAGAGGAGCAGCTCCGGCGTTCCTCGGTTGAGACATTTCGCTGGATGCGGGACTCCCTACTTCCATAACTTGATTCAGGGAAGGAAACGCAGGGTAACCGGTGTCTCTTGGGACTCGTTAGAAGCCACAGGGATGTACGCTGAGTGTGCCCATGAAAACGGGGGCCTGCTGGAACTAGCCCTGCTTTCCCATTTTGAGGGCTGCATTCAGGCCTTCCTTGAAGCTACCTGACATTCCCGGCTCCCGACAGGCCAGTGAGCCCTGGAAGAATGCTTCGGGGAAAATTATGAGTTTGCTCTCTCTAAACCAGGGGCTTCCGTGGCCACGGCGGCGGTCCGCATGACAGACTCTAGAGCGAAAGGGAACCTCGACGTGAGAACTCGCCTCCAGGTTAGACCCTGAGTAGCCGTGCAGAAAGGGAGGCATGCAGCTGTTTCCATGAGTTCTCAGTCGCTTATGTGCTTTATTTTAAAAGAAGTACACGTCCGGGGACTCCTAGGCACCACGGGTGTGCATCGTTTTCCCTCCAAGGTCACTGAGTGCCTCCAGACACCTGTGGGCCTCAGAGCAATGTCGAGGTGCATTGGTTTATCCCCTGGAGCACCTCTGTGCCTGCCGAGTGCTGGGCGAAAACACACTGCGTGTTCCTTGAGCAGCGCTACATCTCCAGAGCCCTCGAACGCCCTCAGGACAACATGGCTGGTGAGTGCGAAGTGCCCAGGAAGACTCTGTCATGGCCCTTCTGTGAGCTGCCGTGAGAGAACACTGTGCTTGGAACACTGCAAGGCCCGCCCTCGTACCTGAAGTCACTCTGCTCGAGGAGAAAGTCAGCATCTTAGCACGCTGTGTAGCTACTGGCACATCCAGCATGAACCCATGCCTGGAAGTAATGCCCTGATTCGCCGTGCAGAAGCGGAGGCGTGCTGCAGCTTCCAGGAGTTGGTGGCCTCTGCTCTGCATGACTTTAGCGGCAGCACAGCTTTCTGGACACCTGCGAGGCTAGCCGGGGCACCCTGCTCCCGGCAGGAACACTGAGTACCCCCAGGTGCACCTGGGTCTGCTAAGCAACATCCAGGCCCGTAGCCCTTCAGAGCCCCCTCTGTGCACTGTGAGCGTAGGGAAACACACTGCCCTCTCCATCGGAGCAGCTTAATTTCCCCTGCACTCGCACACGTTCGTGAACACCGTTCTGGCACGTCCCAGGTGGCGCGGAGGTCTTACGCGGTGCCCTAATCGGAGCTGCCCTCAGAGGAGCCCTCGTCTTCGCGTTCCATCCAGGACCTCCTGACTGAAGTCACCGTGCCTCCTAGAGGACGGTGGCTTGGGTCCTTACTGCACTTTAAGTCCTGTTCCTTCTGTGGCACTGCAGGCAGCCCCAGGCCCAGAGGAGCAGCTCCGGCGTTCCTCGGTTGAGACAGTTCGCTGGATGCGGGACTCCCTACTTCCATAAGTTGATTCAGGGAAGGAAACGCAGGGTAACCGGTGTCTCTTGGGACTCGTTAGAAGCCACAGGGATGTACACTGAGTGTGCCCATGAAAACGGGGGCCTGCTTGAACTAACCCTGCTTTCCCATTTTGAGGGCTGCATTCAGGCCTTCCTTGAAGCTACCTGACATTCCCGGCTCCCGACAGGCCAGTGAGCCCTGGAAGAATGCTTCGGGGAAAATTATGAGTTTGCTCTCTCTAAAGCAGGGGCTTACGTGGCCGCGGCGGCGTTCCACATGACAGACTCTAGAGCGAAAGGGAACCTCGACGTGAGAACTCGCCTCCAGGTTAGGCCCTGAGTAGCCGTGCAGAAAGAGAGGCATGCAGCTGTTTCCATGAGTTCTCAGTCGCTTATGTGCTTTATTTTAAAGGAAGTACACGTCCGGGGACTCCTGGGCCCCACGGGTGTGCATCGTTTTCCCTCCGAGGTCACTGAGTGCCTCCAGACACCTGTGGGCCTCAGAGCAATGTCGAGGTGCATTGGTTTATCCCCTGGAGCACCTCTGTGCCTGCCGAGTGCTGGGCAGCAACACACTGCGCGTTCCTTGAGCAGCGCTACATCTCCAGAGCCCTCGAACGCCCTCAGGACAACATGGCTGGTGAGTGCGAAGTGCCCAGGAAGACTCTGTCATGACCCTTGTGTGAGTTGCCGTGAGAGAACACTGTGCTTGGAACACTGCGAGGCCCACCCTCGTACCTGAAGTCACTCTGCTCGAGGAGAAAGTTAGCATCTTAGCACGCTGTGTCACCACCGGCACACCCAGCATGAACCCATACCTGGAAGTAAGGCCCTGATTCGCCGTGCAGAAGCGGAGGCGTGCTGCAGCTTCCAGGAGGCAGTGGCCTCTGCTCTGCATGCCTTTAACGGCAGCACAGCTTTCTGGACACCTGCGAGGCTAGCCGGGGCACCCTGCTCCCGGCAGGAACCCTGAGTACCCCCAGGTGCACCTGGGTCTGCTAAGCAACATCCAGGCCCGTAGCCCTTCAGAGCCCCCTCTGTGCACGCCGAGCGTAGGGAAACGCACTGCAATCTCCTTTGGAGCAGCTTAGTTTCCCCTGCACTCGCACACGTTCGCGAACACCATTCTGGCACGTCCCTGGTGGCGCGGAGGTCTTATGCGGTGCCCTAATCGGAGCTGCCTTCAGAGGAACCCTCGTCTTCGCGTTCCATCCAGGACCCCCTTACTGAAGTCACCGTGCCTCCTAGAGGACGGTGGCTTGGGTTCTTACTGCACTTTAAGTCCTGTTCCTTCTGTGGCACTGCAGGCAGCCCCAGGCCCAGAGGAGCAGCTCCGGCGTTCCTCGGTTGAGAAAGTTCGCCGGATGCGGGACTCCCTACTTCCATAAGTTGATTCAGGGAAGGAAACGCAGGGTAACCGGTGTCTCTTGGGACTCGTTAGAAGCCACAGGGATGTACGCTGAGTGTGCCCATGAAAACGGGGGCCTGCTGGAACTAGCCCTGCTTTCCCATTTTGAGGGCTGCATTCAGGCCTTCCTTGAAGCTACCTGACATTCCCGGCTCCCGACAGGCCAGTGAGCCCTGGAAGAATGCTTCGGGGAAAATTATGAGTTTGCTCTCTCTAAACCAGGGGCTTCCGTGGCCACGGCGGCGGTCCGCATGACAGACTCTAGAGCGAAAGGGAACCTCGACGTGAGAACTCGCCTCCAGGTTAGACCCTGAGTAGCCGTGCAGAAAGGGAGGCATGCAGCTCTTTCCATGAGTTCTCAGTCGCTTATGTGCTTTATTTTAAAAGAAGTACGCGTCCGGGGACTCCTAGGCACCACGGGTGTGCATCATTTTCCCTCCAAGGTCACTGAGTGCCTCCAGACACCTGTGGGCCTCAGAGCAATGTCGAGGTGCATTGGTTTATCCCCTGGAGCACCTCTGTGCCTGCCGAGTGCTGGGCAGCAACACACTGCGCGTTCCTTGAGCAGCGCTACATCTCCAGAGCCCTCGAACGCCCTCAGGACAACATGGCTGGTGAGTGCGAAGTGCCCAGGAAGACTCTGTCATGGCCCTTGTGTGAGCTGCCGTGAGAGAACACTGTGCGTGGAACACTACGAGGCCCACCCTTGTACCTGAAGTCACTCTGCTCGAGGAGAAAGTCAGCATCTTAGAACGCTGTGTCGCTACCGGCACACACAGCATGAACCCATGCCTGGAAGTAATGCCCTGATTCGCCGTGCAGAAGCGGAGGCGTGCTGCAGCTTCCAGGAGTCGGTGGCCTCTGCTCTGCATGCGTTTAGCAGCAGCACAGCTTTCTGGACACCTGCGAGGCTAGCCGGGGCACCCTGCTCCCGGCAGGAACACTGAGTACCCCAAAGTGCACCTGGGTCTGCTAAGCAACATCCAGGCCCGTAGCCCTTCAGAGCCCCCTCTGTGCACGCCGAGCGTAGGGAAACACACTGCCCTCTCCATCGGAGCAGCTTAATTTCCCCTGCACTCGCACACGTCCGTGAACACCGTTCTGGCACGTCCCAGGGAGCGCGGAGGTCTTACGCGGTGTCCTAATCGGAGATGCCTTCGGAGGAGCCGTCGTCTTCGCGTTCCATCCAGGACTTCCTGGCTGAAGTCACGGTGCCTCCTAGAGGATGGCGGCTTGGGTTCTTACTGCACTTTAAGTCCTGTTCCTTCTGTGGCACTGCAGGCAGCCCCAGGCCCAGAGGAGCAGCTCCGGCGTTCCTCGGTTGAGACAGTTCGCTGGATGCGGGACTCCCTACTTCCATAAGTTGATTCAGGGAAGGAAACGCAGGGTAACAGGTGTCTCTTGGGACTCGTTAGAAGCCACAGGGATGTAGGCTGAGTGTGCCCATGAAAACGGGGGCCTGCTTGAACTAGCCCTGCTTTCCCATTTTGAGGGTTGCATTCATGCCTGCCTTGAAGCTACCTGACATTCCCGGCTCCCGACAGGCCAGTGAGCCCTGGAAGAATGCTTCGGGGAAAATTATGAGTTTGCTCTTTCTAAACCAGGGGCTTCCGTGGCTGCGGCGGCGGTCCGCATGACAGACTCTAGAGCGAAAGGGATCCTCGACGTGAGAACTCGCCTCCTGCTTAGGCCCTCAGTAGCTGTGCAGAAAGGGAGGCATGCAGCTGTTTCCATGAGTTCTCAGTCGCTTATGTGCTTTATTTTAAAGGAAGTACACGTCCGGGGACTCCTAGGCCCCACGGGTGTGCATCGTTTTCCCTCCGAGGTCACTGAGTGCCTCCAGACACCTGTGGGCCTCAGAGCAACGTCGAGGTCCATTGGTTGATCCCCCGGAGGACCTCTGTGGCTGCCGAGTGCTGGGCAGCAACACACTGCGCGTTCCTTGAGCAGCGCTACATCTCCAGAGCCCTCGAACGCCCTCAGGACAACATGGCTGGTGAGTGCGAAGTGCCCAGGAAGACTCTGTCATGGCCCTTGTGTGAGCTGCCGTGAGAGAACACTGTGCTTGGAACACTGCGAGGCGCGCCCTCATACCTGAAGTCACTCTGCTCGAGGAGAAAGTCAGCATCTTAGCACGCTGTGTAGCTACTGGCACATCCAGCATGAACCCATGCCTGGAAGTAATGCCCTGATTCGCCGTGCAGAAGCGGAGGCGTGCTGCAGCTTCCAGGAGTTGGTGGCCTCTGCTCTGCATGCCTTTAGCGGCAGCACACCTTTCTGGACACCTGCGAGGCTAGCCGGGGCACCCTGCTCCCGGCAGGAACACTGAGTACCCCAGGGTGCACCTGGGTCTGCTAAGCAACATCCAGGCCCGTAGCCCTTCAGAGCCCCCTCTGTGCACTTTGAGCGTAGGGAAACACACTGCCCTCTCCATCGGAGCAGCTTAATTTCCCCTGCACTCGCACACGTTCGTGAACACCGTTCTGGCACGTCCCAGGTGGTGCGGAGGTCTTACGCGGTGCCCTAATCGGAGCTGCCTTCAGAGGAGCCCTCGTCTTCGCGTTCCATCCAGGACCTCCTGACTGAAGTCACCGTGCCTCCTAGAGGACGGTGGCTTGGGTCCTTACTGCACTTTAAGTCCTGTTCCTTCTGTGGCACTGCAGGCAGCCCCAGGCCCAGAGGAGCAGCTCCGGCGTTCCTCGGTTGAGACAGTTCGCTGGATGCGGGACTCCCTACTTCCATAAGTTGATTCAGGGAAGGAAACGCAGGGTAACCGGTGTCTCTTGGGACTCGTTAGAAGCCACAGGGATGTACGCTGAGTGTGCCCATGAAAACGGGGGCCTGCTGGAACTAGCCCTGCTTTCCCATTTTGAGGGCTGCATTCAGGCCTTCCTTGAAGCTACCTGACATTCCCGGCTCCCGACAGGCCAGTGAGCCCTGGAAGAATGCTTTGGGGAAAATTATGAGTTTGCTCTCTCTAAACCACGGTCTTCCGTGGCCACGGCGGCGGTCCGCATGACAGACTCTAGAGCGAAAGGGAACCTCGACGTGAGAACTCGCCTCCAGGTTAGACCCTGAGTAGCCGTGCAGAAAGGGAGGCATGCAGCTGTTTCCATGAGTTCTCAGTCGCTTATGTGCTTTATTTTAAAAGAAGTACGCGTCCGGGGACTCCTAGGCACCACGGGTGTGCATCGTTTTCCCTCCAAGGTCACTGAGTGCCTCCAGACACCTGTGGGCCTCAGAGCAATGTCGAGGTGCATTGGTTTATCCCCTGGAGCACCTCTGTGCCTGCCGAGTGCTGGGCAGCAACACACTGCGCGTTCCTTGAGCAGCGCTACATCTCCAGAGCCCTCGAACGCCCTCAGGACAACATGGCTGGTGAGTGCGAAGTGCCCAGGAAGACTCTGTCATGGCCCTTCTGTGAGCTGCCGTGAGAGAACACTGTGCTGGGAACACTGCAAGGCCCGCCCTCGTACCTGAAGTCACTCTGCTCGAGGAGAAAGTCAGCATCTTAGCACGCTCTGTCGCTACCGGCACACCCAGCATAAACCCATGGCTGGATGTAAGGCCCTGATTCACCGTGCAGTAGCAGAAGTGTGCTGCAGCTTCCAGGAGGCGGTGGCCTCTGCTCTGCATGCCTTTAACGGCAGCACAGCTTTCTGGACACCTGGGAGTCTAGCCGGGGCACCGTGCTCTCGGCAGGAACACTGAGTACCCCCAGGTGCACCTGGGTCTGCTAAGCAACATCCAGGCCCGTAGCCCTTCAGAGACCCCTCTGTGCACTGCGAGCGTAGGGAAACACACTGCCCTCTCCATCGGAGCAGCTTAATTTCCCCTGCACTCGCACACGTCCGTGAACACCGTTCTGGCACGTCCCAGGGAGCGCGGAGGTCTTACGCGGTGTCCTAATCGCAGATGCCTTCGGAGGAGCCGTCGTCTTCGCGTTCCATCCAGGACTTCCTGGCTGAAGTCACGGTGCCTCCTAGAGGATGGCGGCTTGGGTTCTTACTGCACTTTAAGTCCTGTTCCTTCTGTGGCACTGCAGGCAGCCCCAGGCCCAGAGGAGCAGCTCCGGCGTTCCTCGGTTGAGACAGTTCGCTGGATGCGGGACTCCTTACTTCCATAAGTTGATTCAGGGAAGGAAACGCAGGGTAACAGGTGTCTCTTGGGACTCGTTAGAAGCCACAGGGATGTAGGCTGAGTGTGCCCATGAAAACGGGGGCCTGCTTGAACTAGCCCTGCTTTCCCATTTTGAGGGTTGCATTCATGCCTGCCTTGAAGCTACCTGACATTCCCGGCTCCCGACAGGCCAGTGAGCCCTGGAAGAATGCTTCGGGGAAAATTATGAGTTTGCTCTCTCTAAACCAGGGGCTTCCGTGGCTGCGGCGGCGGTCCGCATGACAGACTCTAGAGCGAAAGGGAACCTCGACGTGAGAACTCGCCTCCTGCTTAGGCCCTGAGTAGCTGTGCAGAAAGGGAGGCATGCAGCTGTTTCCATGAGTTCTCAGTCGCTTATGTGCTTTATTTTAAAGGAAGTACACGTCCGGGGACTCCTAGGCCCCACGGGTGTGCATCGTTTTCCCTCCGAGGTCACTGAGTGCCTCCACACACCTGTGGGCCTCAGAGCAATGTCGAGGTGCATTGGTTTATCCCCTGGAGCACCTCTGTGCCTGCCGAGTGCGGGGCAGCAACACACTGCGCGTTCCTTGAGCAGCGCTACATCTCCAGAGCCCTCGAACGCCCTCAGGACAACATGGCTGGTGAGTGCGAAGTGCCCAGGAAGACTCTGTCATGACCCTTGTGTGAGTTGCCGTGAGAGAACACTGTGCTTGGAACACTGCGAGGCCCACCCTCGTACCTGAAGTCACTCTGCTCGAGGAGAAAGTTAGCATCTTAGCACGCTGTGTCACCACCGGCACACCCAGCATGAACCCATACCTGGAAGTAAGGCCCTGATTCGCCGTGCAGAAGCGTAGGCGTGCTGCAGCTTCCAGGAGGCGGTGGCCTCTGCTCTGCATGCCTTTAACGGCAGCACAGCTTTCTGGACACCTGCGAGGCTAGCCGGGGCACCCTGCTCCCGGCAGGAACCCTGAGTACCCCCAGGTGCACCTGGGTCTGCTAAGCAACATCCAGGCCCGTAGCCCTTCAGAGCCCCCTCTGTGCACGCCGAGCGTAGGGAAACGCACTGCACTCTCCTTTGGAGCAGCTTAGTTTCCCCTGCACTCGCACACGTTCGCGAACACCAT
Source organism: Leucopleurus acutus (assembly GCF_964270905.1). Classification (NCBI taxonomy): domain Eukaryota; kingdom Metazoa; phylum Chordata; class Mammalia; order Artiodactyla; family Delphinidae; genus Leucopleurus; species Leucopleurus acutus. The sequence continues at coordinate 86,404,299 of NC_139156.1, read as the reverse complement.
TCTGGCACGTCCCTGGTGGCGCGGAGGTCTTATGCGGTGCCCTAATCGGAGCTGCCCTCAGAGGAGCCCTCGTCTTCGCGTTCCATCCAGGACCTCCTTACTGAAGTCACCGTGCCTCCTAGAGGACGGTGGCTTGGGTTCTTACTGCACTTTAAGTCCTGTTCCTTCTGTGGCACTGCAGGCAGCCCCAGGCCCAGAGGAGCAGCTCCGGCGTTCCTCGGTTGAGACAGTTCGCTGGATGCGGGACTCCCTACTTCCATAAGTTGATTCAGGGAAGGAAACGCAGGGTAACCGGTGTCTCTTGGGACTCGTTAGAAGCCACAGGGATGTACGCTGAGTGTGCCCATGAAAACGGGGGCCTGCTGGAACTAGCCCTGCTTTCCCATTTTGAGGGCTGCATTCATGCCTGCCTTGAAGCTACCTGACATTCCCGGCTCCCGACAGGCCAGTGAGCCCTGGAAGAATGCTTTGGGGAAAATTATGAGTTTGCTCTCTCTAAAGCAGGGGCTTACGTGGCCGTGGCGGCGGTCCACATGACAGACTCTAGAGCGAAAGGGAACCTCGACGTGAGAACTCGCCTCCAGGTTAGGCCCTGAGTAGCCGTGCAGAAAGGGAGGCATGCAGCTGTTTCCATGAGTTCTCAGTCGCTTATGTGCTTTATTTTAAAGGAAGTACACGTCCGGGGACTCCTGGGACCCACGGGTGTGCATCGTTTTCCCTCCGAGGTCACTGAGTGCCTCCAGACACCTGTGGGCCTCAGAGCAATGTCGAGGTGCATTGGTTTATCCTCTGGAGCACCTCTGTGCCTGCCGAGTGCTGGGCAGCAACACACTGCACGTTCCTTGAGCAGCGCTACATCTCCAGAGCCCTCGAACGCCCTCAGAACAACATGGCTGGTGAGTGCGAAGTGCCCAGGAAGACTCTGTCCTGACCCTTGTGTGAGTTGCCGTGAGAGAACACTGTGCTTGGAACACTGCGAGGCCCACCCTCGTACCTGAAGTCACTCTGCTCGAGGAGAAAGTTAGCATCTTAGCACGCTGTGTCACCACCGGCACACCCAGCATGAACCCATGGCTGGAAGTAAGGCCCTGATTCGCCGTGCAGAAGCGGAGGCGTGCTGCAGCTTCCAGGAGGCGGTGGCCTCTGCTCTGCATGCCTTTAACGGCAGCACAGCTTTCTGGACACCTGCGAGGCTAGCCGGGGCACCCTGCTCCCGGCAGGAACCCTGAGTACCCCCAGGTGCACCTGGGTCTGCTAAGCAACATCCAGGCCCGTAGCCCTTCAGAGCCCCCTCTGTGCACGCCGAGCGTAGGGAAACGCACTGCACTCTCCTTTGGAGCAGCTTAGTTTCCCCTGCACTCGCACACGTTCGCGAACACCATTCTGGCACGTCCCTGATGGCGCGGAGGTCTTATGCGGTGCCCTAATCGGAGCTGCCCTCAGAGGAACCCTCGTCTTCGCGTTCCATCCAGGACCTCCTTACTGAAGTCACCGTGCCTCCTAGATGATGGCGGCTTGGGTTCTTACTGCACTTTAAGTCCTGTTCCTTCTGTGGCACTGCAGGCAGCCCCAGGCCCAGAGGAGCAGCTCCGGCGTTCCTCGGTTGAGACAGTTCGCTGGATGCGGGACTCCCTACTTCCATAAGTTGATTCAGGGAAGGAAACGCAGGGTAACCGGTGTCTCTTGGGACTCGTTAGAAGCCACAGGGATGTAGGCTGAGTGTGCCCATGAAAACGGGGGCCTGCTGGAACTAGCCCTGCTTTCCCATTTTGAGGGTTGCATTCATGCCTGCCTTGAAGCTACCTGACATTCCCGGCTCCCGACAGGCCAGTGAGCCCTGGAAGAATGCTTCGGGGAAAATTATGAGTTTGCTCTCTCTAAACCAGGGGCTTCCGTGGCTGCGGCGGCGGTCCGCATGACAGACTCTAGAGCGAAAGGGAACCTCGACGTGAGAACTCGCCTCCTGCTTAGGCCCTGAGTAGCTGTGCAGAAAGGGAGGCATGCAGCTGTTTCCATGAGTTCTCAGTCGCTTATGTGCTTTATTTTAAAGGAAGTACACGTCCTGGGACTCCTAGGCCCCACGGGTGTGCATCGTTTTCCCTCCGAGGTCACTGAGTGCCTTCAGACACCTGTGGGCCTCAGAGCAACGTCGAGGTCCATTGGTTGATCCCCCGGAGGACCTCTGTGGCTGCCGAGTGCTGGGCAGCAACACACTGCGCGTTCCTTGAGCAGCGCTACATCTCCAGAGCCCTCGAACGCCCTCAGGACAACATGGCTGGTGAGTGCGAAGTGCCCAGGAAGACTCTGTCATGGCCCTTGTGTGAGCTGCCGTGAGAGAACACTGTGCTTGGAACACTGCGAGGCGCGCCCTCGTACCTGAAGTCACTCTGCTCGAGGAGAAAGTCAGCATCTTAGCACGCTGTGTAGCTACTGGCACATCCAGCATGAACCCATGCCTGGAAGTAATGTCCTGATTCGCCGTGCAGAAGCGGAGGCGTGCTGCAGCTTCCAGGAGTTGTGGCCTCTGCTCTGCATGCCTTTAGCGGCAGCACAGCTTTCTGGACACCTGCGAGGCTAGCCGGGGCATCCTGCTCCCGGCAGGAACACTGAGTACCCCAAAGTGCACCTGGGTCTGCTAAGCAACATCCAGGCCCGTAGCCCTTCAGAGCCCCCTCTGTGCACTGTGAGCGTAGGGAAACACACTGCCCTCTCCATCGGAGCAGCTTAATTTCCCCTGCACTCGCACACGTTCGTGAACACCGTTCTGGCACGTCCCAGGTGGCGCGGAGGTCTTACGCGGTGCCCTAATCGGAGCTGCCCTCAGAGGAGCCCTCGTCTTCGCGTTCCATCCAGGACCTCCTGACTGAAGTCACCGTGCCTCCTAGACGACGGTGGCTTGGGTCCTTACTGCACTTTAAATCCTGTTCCTTCTGTGGCACTGCAGGCAGCCCCAGGCCCAGAGGAGCAGCTCCGGCGTTCCTCGGTTGAGACAGTTCGCTGGATGCGGGACTCCCTACTTCCATAAGTTGATTCAGGGAAGGAAACACAGGGTAACCAGTGTCTCTTGGGACTCGTTAGAAGCCACAGGGATGTACGCTGAGTGTGCCCATGAAAACGGGGGCCTGCTGGAACTAGCCCTGCTTTCCCATTTTGAGGGCTGCATTCATGCCTGCCTTGAAGCTACCTGACATTCCCGGCTCCCGACAGGCCAGTGAGCCCTGGAAGAATGCTTCGGGGAAAATTATGAGTTTGCTCTCTCTAAACCAGGGGCTTCCGTGGCCGCGGCGGCGGTCCGCATGACAGACTCTAGAGCGAAAGGGAACCTCGACGTGAGAACTCGCCTCCTGCTTAGGCCCTGAGTAGCTGTGCAGAAAGGGAGGCATGCAGCTGTTTCCATGAGTTCTCAGTCGCTTATGTGCTTTATTTTAAAGGAAGTACACGTCCGGGGACTCCTAGGCCCCACGGGTGTGCATCGTTTGCACTCCGAGGTCACTGAGTGCCTCCAGACACCTGTGGGCCGGCGGAGCAACGTCGAGGTCCATTGCTTGATCCCCCGGGTGACCTCTGTGCCTGCTGAGTGCTGGGCAGCAACACACTGCGCGTTCCTTGAGCAGCGCTACATCTCCAGAGCCCTCGAACGCCCTCAGGACAACATGGCTGGTGAGTGCGAAGTGCCCAGGAAGACTCTGTCATGGCCCTTGTGTGAGCTGCCGTGATAGAACACTGTGCTTGGAAGACTGCGAGGCCCGCCCTCGTACCTGAAGTCACTCTGCTCGAGGAGAAAGTCAGCATCTTAGCACGCTGTGTCGCTACCGGCACACCCAGCATAAACCCATGGCTGGATGTAAGGCCCTGATTCACCGTGCAGTAGCAGAAGCGTGCTGCAGCTTCCAGGAGGCGGTGGCCTCTGCTCTGCATGCCTTTAACGGCAGCACAGCTTTCTGGACACCTGGGAGTCTAGCCGGGGCACCGTGCTCTCGGCAGGAACACTGAGTACCCCCAGGTGCACCTGGGTCTGCTAAGCAACATCCAGGCCCTTAGCCCTTCAGAGACCCCTCTGTGCACTGCGAGCGTATGGAAACACACTGCCCTCTCCATCGGAGCAGCTTAATTTGCCCTGCACTCGCACACGTTCGTGAACACCGTTCTGGCACGTCCCAGGGGGCGCGGAGGTCTTACGCGGTGTCCTAATCGGAGATGCCTTCGGAGGAGCCGTCGTCTTCGCGTTCCATCCAGGACCTCCTGGCTGAAGTCACCGTGCCTCCTAGAGGACGGTGGCTTGGGTTCTTACTGCACTTTAAGTCCTGTTCCTTCTGTGGCACTGCAGGCAGCCCCAGGCCCAGAGGAGCAGCTCCGGCGTGCCTCGGTTGAGACAGTTCGCTGGATGCGGGACTCCCTACTTTCATAAGTTGATTCAGGGAAGGAAACGCAGGGTAACCGGTGTCTCTTGGGACTCGTTAGAAGCCACAGGGATGTACGCTGAGTGTGCCCATGAAAACGGGGGCCTGATGGAACTAGCCCTGCTTTCCCATTTTGAGGGCTGCATTCAGGCCTTCCTTGAAGCTACCTGACATTCCCGGCTCCCGACAGGCCAGTGAGCCCTGGAAGAATGCTTCGGGGAAAATTATGAGTTTGCTCTCTCTAAACCAGGGGCTTCCGTGGCTGCGGCGGCGGTCCGCATGACAGACTCTAGAGCGAAAGGGAACCTCGACGTGAGAACTCGCCTCCTGCTTAGGCCCTGAGTAGCTGTGCAGAAAGGGAGGCATGCAGCTGTTTCCATGAGTTCTCAGTCGCTTATGTGCTTTATTTTAAAGGAAGTACGCGTCCGGGGACTCCTAGGCCCCATGGGTGTGCATCGTTTTCCCTCCGAGGTCACTGAGTGCCTCCAGATACCTGTGGGCCTCAGAGCAACGTCGAGGTCCATTGGTTGATCCCCCTGAGGACCTCTGTGGCTGCCGAGTGCTGGGCAGCAACACACTGCGTGTTCCTCGAGCAGCGCTACATCTCCAGAGCCCTCGAACGCCCTCAGGACAACATGGCTGGTGAGTGCGAAGTGCCCAGGAAGACTCTGTCATGGCCCTTCTGTGAGCTGCCGTGAGAGAACACTGTGCTTGGAACACTACGAGGCCCGCCCTTGTACCTGAAGTCACTCTGCTCGAGGAGAACGTCAGCATCTTAGCACGCTGTGTCGCTACCGGCACAGCCAGCATGAACCCATGCCTGGAAGTAATGCCCTGATTCGCCGTGCAGAAGCGGAGGCGTGCTGCAGCTTCCAGGAGTCGGTGGCCTCTGCTCTGCATGCCTTTAGCAGCAGCACAGCTTTCTGGACACCTGCGAGGCTAGCCGGGGCACCCTGCTCCCGGCAGGAACACTGAGTACTCCAAAGTGCACCTGGGTCTGCTAAGCAACATCCAGGCCCGTAGCCCTGCACAGCCCCCTCTGTGCACGCCGAGCGTAGGGAAACACACTGCCCTCTCCATCGGAGCAGCTTAATTTCCCCTGCACTCGCACACGTCCGTGAACACCGTTCTGGCACGTCCCAGGGAGCGCGGAGATCTTACGCGGTGTCCTAATCGGAGATGCCTTCGGAGGAGCCGTCGTCTTCGCGTTCCATCCAGGACCTCCTGGCTGAAGTCACGGTGCCTCCTAGAGGATGGCGGGTTGGGTTCTTACTGCACTCTAAGTCTTGTTCCTTCTGTGGCACTGCAGGCAGCCCCAGGCCCAGAGGAGCAGCTCCGGCGTTCCTCGGTTGAGACAGTTCGCTGGATGCGGGACTCCCTACTTCCATAAGTTGATTCAGGGAAGGAAACGCAGGGTAACCGGTGTCTCTTGGGACTCGTTAGAAGCCACAGGGATGTACACTGAGTGCGCCCATGAAAACGGGGGCCTGCTGGAACTAGCCCTGCCTTTCCATTTTGAGGGTTGCATTCATGCCTGCCTTGAAGCTACCTGACATTCCCGGCTCCTGACAGGCCAGTGAGCCCTGGAAGAATGCTTCGGGGAAAATTATGAGTTTGCTCTCTCTAAACCAGGGGCTTCCGTGGCTGCGGCAGCGGTCCGCATGACAGACTCTAGAGCGAAAGGGAACCTCGACGTGAGAACTCGCCTCCTGCTTAGGCCCTGAGTAGCTGTGCAGAATGGGAGGCATGCAGCTGTTTCCATGAGTTCTCAGTCGCTTATGTGCTTTATTTTAAAGGAAGTACACGTCCGGGGACTCCTAGGCCCCACGGGTGTTCATCGTTTTCTCTCCGAGGTCACTGAGTGCCTCCAGACACCTGTGGGCCTCAGAGCAACATCGAGGTCCATTGGTTGATCCCCCGGAGGACCTCTGTGGCTGCCGAGTGCTGGGCAGCAACACACTGCGTGTTCCTTGAGCAGCGCTACATCTCCAGAGCCCTCGAACGCCCTCAGGACAACATGGCTGGTGAGTGCGAAGTGCCCAGGAAGACTCTGTCATGGCCCCTGTGTGAGCTGCCGTGAGAGAACACTGTGCTTGGAACACTGCGAGGCGCGCCTTCATACCTGAAGTCACTCTGCTCGAGGAGAATGTCAGCATCTTAGCACGCTGTGTAGCTACTGGCACATCCAGCATGAACCCATGCCTGGAAGTAAGGCCCTGATTCGCCGTGCAGAAGCGGAGGCGTGCTGCAGCTTCCAGGAGTCGGGGGCCTCTGCTCTGCATGCCTTTAGCGGCAGCACAGCTTTCTGGACACCTGCGAGGCTAGCTGGGGCACCCTGTTCCCGGCAGGAACACTGAGTACCCCAAAGTGCACCTGGGTCTGCTAAGCAACATCCAGGCCCGTAGCCCTTCAGAGCCCCCTCTGTGCACTGTGAACGTAGGGAAACACACTGCCCTCTCCATCGGAGCAGCTTAATTTCCCCTGCACTCGCACACGTTCGTGAACACCGTTCTGGCACGTCCCAGGGGGCGCGGAGGTCTTACGCGGTGCCCTAATCGGAGCTGCCCTCAGATGAGCCCTCGTCTTCGCGTTCCATGCAGGACCTCCTGATTGAAGTCACCGTGCCTCCTAGAGGATGGTGGCTTCGGTTCTTACTGCACTTTAAGTCCTGTTCTTTCTGTGGCACTGCAGGCAGCCCCAGGCCCAGAGGAGCAGCTCCGGCATTCCTCGGTTGAGACAGTTCGCTGGATGCGGGACTCCCTACTTCCATAAGTTGATTCAGAGAAGGAAACGTAGGGTAACCGGTGTCTCTTGGGACTCGTTAGAAGCCACAGGGATGTACGCTGAGTGTGCCCATGAAAACGGGGGCCTGCTGGAACTAGCCCTGCTTTCCCATTTTGAGGGCTGCATTCAGGCCTTCCTTGAAGCTACCTGACATTCCCGGCTCCCGACAGGCCAGTGAGCCCTGGAAGAATGCTTTGGGGAAAATTATGAGTTTGCTCTCTCTAAACCAGTGGCTTCCGTGGCTGCGGCGGCGGTCCGCATGACAGACTCTAGAGCGAAAGGGAACCTCGACGTGAGAACTCGCCTCCTGCTAGGGCCCTGAGTAACTGTGCAGAAAGGGAGGCATGCAGCTGTTTCCATGAGTTCTCAGTCGCTTATGTGCTTTATTTTAAAGGAAGTACACGTCCTGGGACTCCTAGGCCCCACGGGTGTGCATCGTTTTCCCTCCGAGGTCACTGAGTGCCTTCAGACACCTGTGGGCCTCAGAGCAACGTCGAGGTCCATTGGTTGATCCCCCGGAGGACCTCTGTGGCTGCCGAGTGCTGGGCAGCAACTCACTGCGCGTTCCTTGAGCAGCGCTACATCTCCAGAGCCCTCGAACGCCCTCAGGACAACATGGCTGGTGAGTACGAAGTGCCCAGGAAGACTCTGTCATGGCCCTTGTGTGAGCTGCCGTGAGAGAACACTGTGCTTGGAACACTGCGAGGCGCGCCCTCGTACCTGAAGTCACTCTGCTCGAGGAGAAAGTCAGCATCTTAGCACGCTGTGTAGCTACTGGCACATCCAGCATGAACCCATGCCTGGAAGTAATGTCCTGATTCGCCGTGCAGAAGCGGAGGCGTGCTGCAGCTTCCAGGAGTTGGTGGCCTCTGCTCCGCATGCCTTTAGCGGCAGCACAGCTTTCTGGACACCTGCGAGGCTAGCCGGGGCACCCTGCTCCCGGCAGGAACACTGAGTACCCCAAAGTGCACCTGGGTCTGCTAAGCAACATCCAGGCCCGTAGCCCTTCAGAGCCCCCTCTGTGCACTGTGAGCGTAGGGAAACACACTGCCCTCTCCATCGGAGCAGCTTAATTTCCCCTGCACTCGCACACGTTCGTGAACACCGTTCTGGCACGTCCCAGGTGGCGCGGAGTTCTTACGCGGTGCCCTAATCGGAGCTGCCCTCAGAGGAGCCCTCGTCTTCGCGTTCCATCCAGGACCTCCTGACTGAAGTCACCGTGCCTCCTAGAGGACGGTGGCTTGGGTCCTTACTGCACTTTAAGTCCTGTTCCTTCTGTGGCACTGCAGGCAGCCCCAGGCCCAGAGGAGCAGCTCCGGCGTTCCTCGGTTGAGACAGTTCGCTGGATGCGGGACTCCCTACTTCCATAAGTTGATTCAGGGAAGGAAACGCAGGGTAACCGGTGTCTCTTGGGACTCGTTAGAAGCCACAGGGATGTACGCTGAGTGTGCCCATGAAAACGGGGGCCTGCTGGAACTAGCCCTGCTTTCCCATTTTGAGGGCTGCATTCATGCCTGCCTTGAAGCTACCTGACATTCCCGGCTCCCGACAGGCCAGTGAGCCCTGGAAGAATGCTTCGGGGAAAATTATGAGTTTGCTCTCTCTAAACCAGGGGCTTCCGTGGCCGCGGCGGCGGTCCGCATGACAGACTCTAGAGCGAAAGGGAACCTCGACGTGGGAACTCGCCTCCTGCTTAGGCCCTGAGTAGCTGTGCAGAAAGGGAGGCATGCAGCTGTTTCCATGAGTTCTCAGTCGCTTTTGTGCTTTATTTTAAAGGAAGTACACGTCCGGGGACTCCTAGGCCCCACGGGTGTGCATCGTTTGCACTCCGAGGTCACTGAGTGCCTCCAGACACCTGTGGGCCGGCGGAGCAACGTTGAGGTCCATTGCTTGATCCCCCGGGTGACCTCTGTGCCTGCTGAGTGCTGGGCAGCAACACACTGCGCGTTCCTTGAGCAGCGCTACATCTCCAGAGCCCTCGAACGCCCTCAGGACAACATGGCTGGTGAGTGCGAAGTGCCCAGGAAGACTCTGTCATGGCCCTTCTGTGAGCTGCCGTGATAGAACACTGTGCTTGGAAGACTGCGAGGCCCGCCCTCGTACCTGAAGTCACTCTGCTCGAGGAGAAAGTCAGCATCTTAGCACGCTGTGTCGCTACCGGCACACCCAGCATAAACCCATGGCTGGATGTAAGGCCCTGATTCACCGTGCAGTAGCAGAAGTGTGCTGCAGCTTCCAGGAGGCGGTGGCCTCTGCTCTGCATGCCTTTAACGGCAGCACAGCTTTCTGGACGCCTGGGAGTCTAGCCGGGGCACCGTGCTCTCGGCAGGAACACTGAGTACCCCCAGGTGCACCTGGGTCTGCTAAGCAACATCCAGGCCCGTAGCCCTTCAGAGCCCCCTCTGTGCACGCCGAGCGTAGGGAAACGCACTGCACTCTCCTTTGGAGCAGCTTAGTTTCCCCTGCACTCGCACACGTTCGCGCACATCATTCTGGCACGTCCCTGGTGGTGCGGAGGTCTTATGCGGTGCCCTAATCGGAGCTGCCCTCATAGGAGCCCTCGTCTTCGCGTTCCATCCAGGACCTCCTTACTGAAGTCACCGTGCCTCCTAGAGGACGGTGGCTTGGGTTCTTACTGCACTTTAAGTCCTGTTCCTTCTGTGGCACTGCAGGCAGCCCCTGGCCCAGAGGAGCAGCTCCGGCGTTCCTCGGTTGAGACAGTTCGCTGGATGCGGGACTCCCTACTTCCATAAGTTGATTCAGGGAAGGAAACGCAGGGTAACCGGTGTCTCTTGGAACTCGTTAGAAGCCACAGGGATGTACGCTGAGTGTGCCCATGAAAACGGGGGCCTGCTGGAACTAGCCCTGCTTTCCCATTTTGAGGGCTGCATTCAGGCCTTCCTTGAAGCTACCTGACATTCCCGGCTCCCGACAGGCCAGTGAGCCCTGGAAGAATGCTTCGGGGAAAATTATGAGCTTGCTCTCTCTAAACCAGGGGCTTCCGTGGCCACGGCGGCGGTCCGCATGACAGACTCTAGAGCGAAAGGGAACCTCGACGTGAGAACTCGCCTCCAGGTTAGACCCTGAGTAGCCGTGCAGAAAGGGAGGCATGCAGCTGTTTCCATGAGTTCTCAGTCGCTTATGTGCTTTATTTTAAAAGAAGTACGCGTCCGGGGACTCCTAGGCACCACGGGTGTGCATCATTTTCCCTCCAAGGTCACTGAGTGCCTCCAGACACCTGTGGGTCTCAGAGCAATGTCGAGGTGCATTGGTTTATCCCCTGGAGCACCTCTGTGCCTGCCGAGTGCTGGGCAGCAACACACTGCGCGTTCCTTGAGCAGCGCTACATCTCCAGAGCCCTCGAACGCCCTCAGGACAACATGGCTGGTGAGTGCGAAGTGCCCAGGAAGACTCTGTCATGGCCCTTGTGTGAGCTGCCGTGAGAGAACACTGTGCTTGGAACACTACGAGGCGCGCCCTCGTACCTGAAGTCACTCTGCTCGAGGAGAAAGTTAGCATCTTAGCACGCTGTGTCACCACCGGCACACCCAGCATGAACCCATGGCTGGAAGTAAGGCCCTGATTCGCCGTGCAGAAGCGGAGGCGTGCTGCAGCTTCCAGGAGGCGGTGGCCTCTGCTCTGCATGCCTTTAACGGCAGCACAGCTTTCTGGACACCTGGGAGTCTAGCCGGGGCACCGTGCTCTCGGCAGGAACACTGAGTACCCCCAGGTGCACCTGGGTCTGCTAAGCAACATCCAGGCCCGTAGCCCTTCAGAGACCCCTCTGTGCACTGCGAGCATAGGGAAACGCACTGCCCTCTCCTTTGGAGCAGCTTAGTTTCCTCCGCACACGCACACGTTCGCGAACAACGTTCTGGCACGTCCCACGTGATGCGGAGTCTTCCGCGGTGTCCTAATCGGAGCTGCCCTCGGAGGAGCCCTCATCTTCGCATTCCATCCAGGACCTCCTGGCTCAAGTCACCGTGCCTCGTAGAGGACGTCAGCTTGGGTTCTTACTGTACTTTAAGTCCTGCTCTTTCTGTGGCACTGCAGGCAGCCCCAGGCCCAGAGGAGCAGCTCCGGCGTTCCTCGGTTGAGACAGTTCACTGGATGCGGGACTCCCTACTTCCATAAGTTGATTCAGAGAAGGAAACGTAGGGTAACCACTGTCTCTTGGGACTCGTTAGAAGCCACAGGGATGTACGCTGAGTGTGCCCATGAAAACGGGGGCCTGCTGGAACTAGCCCTGCTTTCCCATTTTGAGGGCTGCATTCATGCCTGCCTTGAAGCTACCTGACATTCCCGGCTCCCGACAGGCCAGTGAGCCCTGGAAGAATGCTTCGGGGAAAATTATGAGTTTGCTCTCTCTAAACCAGGGGCTTCCGTGGCCGCGGCGGCGGTCCGCATGACAGACTCTAGAGCGAAAGGGAACCTCGACGTGAGAACTCGCCTCCTGCTTAGGCCCTGAGTAGCTGTGCAGAAAGGGAGGCATGCAGCTGTTTCCATGAGTTCTCAGTCGCTTATGTGCTTTATTTTAAAGGAAGTACACGTCCGGGGACTCCTAGGCCCCACGGGTGTGCATCGTTTGCACTCCGAGGTCACTGAGTGCCTCCAGACACCTGTGGGCCGGCGGAGCAACGTCGAAGTCCATTGCTTGATCACCCGGGTGACCTCTGTGCCTGCTGAGTGCTGGGCAGCAACACACTGCGCGTTCCTTGAGCAGCGCTACATCTCCAGAGCCCTCGAACGCCCTCAGGACAACATGGCTTGTGAGTGCGAAGTGCCCAGGAAGACCCTGTCATGGCCCTTCTGTGAGCTGCCGTGATAGAACACTGTGCTTGGAAGACTGCGAGGCCCGCCCTCGTACCTGAAGTCACTCTGCTCGAGGAGAAAGTCAGCATCTTAGCACGCTGTGTCGCTACCGGCACACCCAGCATAAACCCATGCCTCGAAGTAAGGCCCTGATTCACCGTGCAGAAGCAGAGGCGTGCTGCAGCTTCCAGGATGCGGTGGCCTCTGCTCTGCATGCCTTTAACGGCAGCACAGCTTTCTGGACACCTGCGAGGCTAGCCGGGGCACCCTGCTCCCGGCAGGAACCCTGAGTACCCCCAGGTGCACCTGGGTCTGCTAAGCAACATCTAGGCCCGTAGCCCTTCAGAGCCCCCTCTGTGCACGCCGAGCGTAGGGAAACGCACTGCACTCTCCTTTGGAGCAGCTTAGTTTCCCCTGCACTCGCACACGTTCGCGAACACCATTCTGGCACGTCCCTGGTGGCGCGGAGGTCTTATGCGGTGCCCTAATCGGAGCTGCCCTCAGAGGAGCCCTCGTCTTTGCGTTCCATCCAGGACCTCCTTACTGAAGTCACCGTGCCGCCTAGAGGACGGTGGCTTGGGTTCTTACTGCACTTTAAGTCCTGTTCCTTCTGTGGCACTGCAGGCAGACCCAGGCCCAGAGGAGCAGCTCCGGCGTTCCTCGGTTGAGACAGTTCGCTGGATGCGGGACTCCCTACTTCCATAAGTTGATTCAGGGAAGGAAACGCAGGGTAACCGGTGTCTCTTGGGACTCGTTAGAAGCCACAGGGATGTACGCTGAGTGTGCCCATGAAAACGGGGGCCTGCTGGAACTAGCCCTGCTTTCCCATTTTGAGGGCTGCATTCAGTCCTTCCTTGAAGCTACCTGACATTCCCGGCTCCCGACAGGCCAGTGAGCCCTGGAAGAATGCTTCGGGGAAAATTATGAGTTTGCTCTCTCTAAACCAGGGGCTTCCGTGGCTGCGGCGGCGGTCCGCATGACAGACTCTAGAGCGAAAGGGAACCTCGATGTGAGAACTCGCCTCCTGCTTAGGCCCTGAGTAGCTGTGCAGAAAGGGAGGCATGCAGCTGTTTCCATGAGTTCTCAGTCGCTTATGTGCTTTATTTTAAAGGAAGTACACGTCCGGGGACTCCTAGGCCCCACGGGTGTGCATCGTTTTCCCTCCGAGGTCACTGAGTGCCTCCAGACACCTGTGGGCCTCAGAGCAACGTCGAGGTCCATTGGTTGATCCCCCGGAGGACCTCTGTGGCTGCCGAGTGCTGGGCAGCAACACACTGCGTGTTCCTTGAGCAGCGCTACATCTCCAGAGCCCTCGAACGCCCTCAGGACAACATGGCTGGTGAGTGCGAAGTGCCCAGGAAGACTCTGTCATGGCCCTTGTGTGAGCTACCGTAAGAGAACACTGTGCTTGGAACACTGCGAGGCGCGCCCTCATACCTGAAGTCACTCTGCTCGAGGAGAAAGTCAGCATCTTAGCACGCTGTGTAGCTACTGGCACATCCAGCATGAACCCATGCCTGGAAGTAATGCCCTGATTCGCCGTGCAGAAGCGGAGGCGTGCTGCAGCTTCCAGGAGTCGGTGGCCTCTGCTCTGCATGCCTTTAGCGGCAGCACAGCTTTCTGGACACCTGCGAGGCTAGCCGGGGCACCCTGCTCCCGGCAGGAACACTGAGTACCCCAAAGTGCACCTGGGTCTGCTAAGCAACATCCAGGCCCGTAGCCCTTCAGAGCCCCCTCTGTGCACTGTGAGCGTAGGGAAACACACTGCCCTCTCCATCAGAGCAGCTTAATTTCCCCTGCACTCGCACACGTTCGTGAACACCGTTCTGGCACGTCCCAGGTGGCGCGGAGGTCTTACGCGGTGCCCTAATCGGAGCTGCCCTCAGAGGAGCCCTCGTCTTCGCGTTCCATCCAGGACCTCCTGACTGAAGTCACCGTGCCTCCTAGAGGACGGTGGCTTGGGTCCTTACTGCACTTTAAGTCCTGTTCCTTCTGTGGCACTGCAGGCAGCCCCAGGCCCAGAGGAGCAGCTCCGGCGTTCCTCGGTTGAGACAGTTCGCTGGATGCGGGACTCCCTACTTCCATAAGTTGATTCAGGGAAGGAAACGCAGGGTAACCGGTGTCTCTTGGGACTCGTTAGAAGCCACAGGGATGTACGCTGAGTGTGCCCATGAAAACGGGGGCCTGGTGGAACTAGCCCTGCTTTCCCATTTTGAGGGCTGCATTCAGGCCTTCCTTGAAGCTACCTGACATTCCCGGCTCCCGACAGGCCAGTGAGCCCTGGAAGAATGCTTCGGGGAAAATTATGAGTTTGCTCTCTCTAAACCAGGGGCTTCCGTGGCCACGGCGGCGGTCCGCATGACAGACTCTAGAGCGAAAGGGAACCTCGACGTGAGAACTCGCCTCCAGGTTAGACCCTGAGTAGCCGTGCAGAAAGGGAGGCATGCAGCTGTTTCCATGAGTTCTCAGTCGCTTATGTGCTTTATTTTAAAAGAAGTACGCATGCGGGGACTCCTAGGCCCCACGGGTGTGCATCGTTTTCCCTCCAAGGTCACTGAGTGCCTCCAGACACCTGTGGGCCTCAGAGCAATGTCGAGGTGCATTGGTTTATCCCCTGGAGCACCTCTGTGCCTGCCGAGTGCTGGGCAGCAACACACTGCGCGTTCCTTGAGCAGCGCTACATCTCCAGAGCCCTCGAACGCCCTCAGGACAACATGGCTGGTGAGTGCGAAGTGCCCAGGAAGACTCTGTCATGACCCTTTTGTGAGTTGCCGTGAGAGAACACTGTGCTTGGAACACTGCGAGGCCCACCCTCGTACCTGAAGTCACTCTGCTCGAGGAGAAAGTTAGCATCTTAGCACGCTGTGTCACCACCGGCACACCCAGCATGAACGCATGGCTGGAAGTAAGGCCCTGATTCGCCGTGCAGAAGCGGAGGCGTGCTGCAGCTTCCAGGAGGCGGTGGCCTCTGCTCTGCATGCCTTTAACGGCAGCACAGCTTTCTGGACACTTGGGAGTTTAGCCGGGGCAGTGTGCTCTCGGCAGGAACACTGAGTACCCCCAGGTGCACCTGGGTCTGCTAAGCAACATCCAGGCCCGTAGCCCTTCAGAGACCCCTCTGTGCACTGCGAGCATAGGGAAACGCACTGCCCTCTCCTTTGGAGCAGCTTAGTTTCCTCCGCACACGCACACGTTCGCGAACAACGTTCTGGCACGTCCCACGTGATGCGGAGTCTTCCGCGGTGTCCTAATCGAGCTGCCCTCGGAGGAGCCCTCATCTTCACGTTCCATCCAGGACCTCCTGGCTCAAGTCACCGTGCCTCTTAGAGGACGGCAGCTTGGGTTCTTACTGTACTTTAAGTCCTGTTCTTTCTGTGGCACTGCAGGCAGCCCCAGGCCCAGAGGAGCAGCTCCGGCGTTCCTCGGTTGAGACAGTTCACTGGATGCGGGACTCCCTACTTCCATAAGTTGATTCAGAGAAGGAAACGTAGGGTAACCAGTGTCTCTTGGGACTCGTTAGAAGCCACAGGGATGTACGCTGAGTGTGCCCATGAAAACGGGGGCCTGCTGGAACTAGCCCTGCTTTCCCATTTTGAGGGCTGCATTCATGCCTGCCTTGAAGCTACCTGACATTCCCGGCTCCCGACAGGCCAGTGAGCCCTGGAAGAATGCTTCGGGGAAAATTATGAGTTTGCTCTCTCTAAACCAGGGGCTTCCGTGGCCGCGGCGGCGGTCCGCATGACAGACTCTAGAGCGAAATGGAACCTCGACATGAGAACTCGCCTCCTGCTTAGGCCCTGAGTAGCTGTGCAGAAAGGGAGGCATGCAGCTGTTTCCATGAGTTCTCAGTCGCTTATGTGCTTTATTTTAAAGGAAGTACACGTCCGGGGACTCCTAGGCCCCACGGGTGTGCATCGTTTGCACTCCGAGGTCACTGAGTGCCTCCAGACACCTGTGGGCCGGCGGAGCAACGTCGAGGTCCATTGCTTGATCCCCCGGGTGACCTCTGTGCCTGCTGAGTGCTGGGCAGCAACACACTGCGCGTTCCTTTAGCAGCGCTACATCTCCAGAACCCTCGAACGCACTCAGGACAACATGGCTGGTGAGTGCGAAGTGCCCAGGAAGACTCTGTCATGGCCCTTGTGTGAGCTGCCGTGAGAGAACACTGTGCTTGGAACACTGCGAGGCGCGCCCTCGTACCTGAAGTTACTCTGCTCGAGGAGAAAGTCAGCATCTTAGCACGCTGTGTAGCTACTGGCACATCCAGCATGAACCCATGCCTGGAAGTAATGCCCTGATTCGCCGTGCAGAAGCGGAGGCGTGCTGCAGCTTCCAGGAGTCGGTGGCCTCTGCTCTGCATGCCTTTAGCGGCAGCACAGCTTTCTGGACACCTGCGAGGCTAGCCGGGGCACCCTGCTCCCGGCAGGAACACTGAGTACCCCAAAGTGCACCTGGGTCTGCTAAGCAACATCCAGGCCCGTAGCCCTTCAGATCCCCCTCTGTGCACGCCGAGCGTACGGAAACGCACTGCACTCTCCTTTGGAGCAGCTTAGTTTCCCCTGCACTCGCACACGTTCGCGAACACCATTCTGGCACGTCCCTGGTGGCGCGGAGGTCTTATGCGGTGCCCTAATCAGAGCTGCCCTCAGAGGAGCCCTCGTCTTCGCGTTCCATCCAGGACCTCCTGACTGAAGTCACCGTGCCTCCTAGAGGACGGTGGCTTGGGTTCTTACTGCACTTTAAGTCCTGTTCCTTCTGTGGCACTGCAGGCAGCCCCAGGCCCAGAGGAGCAGCTCCGGCATTCCTCGGTTGAAACAGTTCGCTGGATGCGGGACTCCCTACTTCCATAAGTTGATTCAGGGAAGGAAACGCAGGGTAACCGGTGTCTCTTGGGACTCGTTAGAAGCCACAGGGATGTACGCTGAGTGTGCCCATGAAAACGGGGGCCTGCTGGAACTAGCCCTGCTTTCCCATTTTGAGGGCTGCATTCAGGCCTTCCTTGAAGCTACCTGACATTCCCGGCTCCCGACAGGCCAGTGAGCCCTGGAAGAATGCTTCGGGGAAAATTATGAGTTTGCTCTCTCTAAACCAGGGGCTTCCGTGGCCACGGCGGCGGTCCGCATGACAGACTCTAGAGCGAAAGGGAACCTCGACGTGAGAACTCGCCTCCAGGTTAGACCCTGAGTAGCCGTGCAGAAAGGGAGGCATGCAGCTGTTTCCATGAGTTCTCAGTCGCTTATGTGCTTTATTTTAAAAGAAGTACGCCTCCGGGGACTCCTAGGCACCACGGGTGTGCATCGTTTTCCCTCCAAGGTCACTGAGTGCCTCCAGACACCTGTGGGCCTCAGAGCAATGTCGAGGTGCATTGGTTTATCCCCTGGAGCACCTCTGTGCCTGCCGAGTGCTGGGCAGCAACACACTGCGCGTTCCTTGAGCAGCGCTACATCTCCAGAGCCCTCGAACGCCCTCAGGACAACATGGCTGGTGAGTGCGAAGTGCCCAGGAAGACTCTGTCATGACCCTTGTGTGAGTTGCCGTGAGAGAACACTGTGCTTGGAACACTGCGAGGCCCACCCTCGTACCTGAAGTCACTCTGCTCGAGGAGAAAGTTAGCATCTTAGCACGCTGTGTCACCACCGGCACACCCAGCATGAACCCATGGCTGGAAGTAAGGCCCTGATTCGCCGTGCAGAAGCGGAGGCGTGCGGCAGCTTCCAGGAGGCGGTGGCCTCTGTTCTGCATGCCTTTAACGGCAGCACAGCTTTCTGGACACCTGGGAGTCTAGCCGGGGCACCGTGCTCTCGGCAGGAACACTGAGTACCCCCAGGTGCACCTGGGTCTGCTAAGCAACATCCAGGCCCGTAGCCCTTCAGAGACCCCTCTGTGCACTGCGAGCATAGGGAAACGCACTGCCCTCTCCTTTGGAGCAGCTTAGTTTCCTCCGCACACGCACACGTTCGCGAACACCGTTCTGGCACGTCCACGTGATGCGGAGTCTTCCGCGGTGTCCTAATCGGAGCTGCCCTCGGAGGAGCCTTCATCTTCGCGTTCCATCCAGGACCTCCTGGCTCAAGTCACCGTACCTCGTAGAGGACGGCAGCTTGGGTTCTTACTGTACTTTAAGTCCTGTTCTTTCTGTGGCACTGCAGGCAGCCCCAGGCCCAGAGGAGCAGCTCCGGCGTTCCTCGGTTGAGACAGTTCACTGGATGCGGGACTCCCTACTTCCATAAGTTGATTCAGAGAAGGAAACGTAGGGTAACCAGTGTCTCTTGGGACTCGTTAGAAGCCACAGGGATGTACGCTGAATGTCCCCATGAAAACGGGGGCCTGCTGGAACTAGCCCTGCTTTCCCATTTTGAGGGCTGCATTCATGCCTGCCTTGAAGCTACCTGACATTCCCGGCTCCCGACAGGCCAGTGAGCCCTGGAAGAATGCTTCGGGGAAAATTATGAGTTTGCTCTCTCTAAAGCAGGGGCTTACGTGGCCGCGGCGGCGGTCCACATGACAGACTCTAGAGCGAAAGGGAACCTCGACGTGAGAACTCGCCTCCAGGTTAGGCCCTGAGTAGCCGTGCAGAAAGGGAGGCATGCAGCTGTTTCCATGAGTTCTCAGTCGCTTATGTGCTTTATTTTAAAGGAAGTACACGTCCGGGGACTCCTGGGCCCCACGGGTGTGCATCGTTTTCCCTCCGAGGTCACTGAGTGCCTCCAGACACCTGTGGGCCTCAGAGCAACGTCGAGGTCCATTTGTTGATCCCCCGGGTGACCTCTGTGCCTGCTAAGTGCTGGGCAGCAACACACTGCGCGTTCCTTGAGCAGCGCTACATCTCCAGAACCCTCGAACGCACTCAGGACAACATGGCTGGTGAGTGCGAAGTGCCCAGGAAGACTCTGTCATGGCCCTTGTGTGAGCTGCCGTGAGAGAACACTGTGTTTGGAACACTGCGAGGCGCGCCCTCGTACCTGAAGTCACTCTGCTCGAGGAGAAAGTCAGCATCTTAGCACGCTGTGTAGCTACTGGCACATCCAGCATGAACCCATGCCTGGAAGTAATGCCCTGATTCGCCGTGCAGAAGCGGAGGCGTGCTGCAGCTTCCAGGAGTCGGTGGCCTCTGCTCTGCATGCCTTTAGCGGCAGCACAGCTTTCTGGACACCTGCGAGGCTAGCCGGGGCACCCTGCTCCCGGCAGGAACACTGAGTACCCCAAAGTGCACCTGGGTCTGCTAAGCAACATCCAGGCCCGTAGCCCTTCAGATCCCCCTCTGTGCACGCCGAGCGTACGGAAACGCACTGCACTCTCCTTTGGAGCAGCTTAGTTTCCCCTGCACTCGCACACGTTCGCGAACACCATTCTGGCACGTCCCTGGTGGCGCGGAGGTCTTATGCGGTGCCCTAATCGGAGCTGCCCTCAGAGGAGCCCTCGTCTTCGCGTTCCATCCAGGACCTCCTTACTGAAGTCACCGTGCCTCCTAGAGGACGGTGGCTTGTGTTCTTACTGCACTTTAAGTCCTGTTCCTTCTGTGGCACTGCAGGCAGCCCCAGGCCCAGAGGAGCAGCTCCGGCGTTCCTCGGTTGAGACAGTTCGCTGGATGCGGGACTCCCTACTTCCATAAGTTGATTCAGGGAAGGAAACGCAGGGTAACCGGTGTCTCTTGGGACTCGTTAGAAGCCACAGGGATGTACGCTGAGTGTGCCCATGAAAACGGGGGCCTGCTGGAACTAGCCCTGCTTTCCCATTTTGAGGGCTGCATTCAGGCCTTCCTTGAAGCTACCTGACATTCCCAGCTCCCGACAGGCCAGTGAGCCCTGGAAGAATGCTTCGGGGAAAATTATGAGTTTGCTCTCTCTAAACCAGGGGCTTCCGTGGCCACGGCGGCGGTCCGCATGACAGACTCTAGAGCGAAAGGGAACCTCGACGTGAGAACTCGCCTCCAGGTTAGACCCTGAGTAGCCGTGCAGAAAGGGAGGCATGCAGCTGTTTCCATGAGTTCTCAGTCGCTTATGTGCTTTATTTTAAAAGAAGTACGCGTCCGGGGACTCCTAGGCACCACGGGTGTGCATCGTTTTCCCTCCAAGGTCACTGAGTGCCTCCAGACACCTGTGGGCCTCAGAGCAATGTCGAGGTGCATTGGTTTATCCCCTGGAGCACCTCTGTGCCTGCCGAGTGCTGGGCAGCAACACACTGCGCGTTCCTTGAGCAGCGCTACATCTCCAGAGCCCTCGAACGCCCTCAGGACAACATGGCTGGTGAGTGCGAAGTGCCCAGGAAGACTCTGTCATGACCCTTGTGTGAGTTGCCGTGAGAGAACACTGTGCTTGGAACACTGCGAGGCCCACCCTCGTACCTGAAGTCACTCTGCTCGAGGAGAAAGTTAGCATCTTAGCACGCTGTGTCACCACCGGCACACCCAGCATGAACCCATGGCTGGAAGTAAGGCCCTGATTCGCCGTGCAGAAGCGGAGGCGTGCGGCAGCTTCCAGGAGGCGGTGGCCTCTGTTCTGCATGCCTTTAACGGCAGCACAGCTTTCTGGACACCTGGGAGTCTAGCCGGGGCACCGTGCTCTCGGCAGGAACACTGAGTACCCCCAGGTGCACCTGGGTCTGCTAAGCAACATCCAGGCCCGTAGCCCTTCAGAGACCCCTCTGTGCACTGCGAGCATAGGGAAACGCACTGCCCTCTCCTTTGGAGCAGCTTAGTTTCCTCCGCACACGCACACGTTCGCGAACAACGTTCTGGCACGTCCACGTGATGCGGAGTCTTCCGCGGTGTCCTAATCGGAGCTGCCCTCGGAGGAGCCCTCATCTTCGCGTTCCATCCAGGACCTCCTGGCTCAAGTCACCGTACCTCGTAGAGGACGGCAGCTTGGGTTCTTACTGTACTTTAAGTCCTGTTCTTTCTGTGGCACTGCAGGCAGCCCCAGGCCCAGAGGAGCAGCTCCGGCGTTCCTCGGTTGAGACAGTTCACTGGATGCGGGACTCCCTACTTCCATAAGTTGATTCAGAGAAGGAAACGTAGGGTAACCAGTGTCTCTTGGGACTCGTTAGAAGCCACAGGGATGTACGCTGAATGTCCCCATGAAAACGGGGGCCTGCTGGAACTAGCCCTGCTTTCCCATTTTGAGGGCTGCATTCATGCCTGCCTTGAAGCTACCTGACATTCCCGGCTCCCGACAGGCCAGTGAGCCCTGGAAGAATGCTTCGGGGAAAATTATGAGTGTGCTCTCTCTAAAGCAGGGGCTTACGTGGCCGCGGCGGCGGTCCACATGACAGACTCTAGAGCGAAAGGGAACCTCGACGTGAGAACTCGCCTCCAGGTTAGGCCCTGAGTAGCCGTGCAGAAAGGGAGGCATGCAGCTGTTTCCATGAGTTCTCAGTCGCTTCTGTGCTTTATTTTAAAGGAAGTACACGTCCGGGGACTCCTGGGCCCCACGGGTGTGCATCGTTTTCCCTCCGAGGTCACTGAGTGCCTCCAGACACCTGTGGGCCTCAGAGCAACGTCGAGGTGCATTGGTTTATCCCCTGGAGCACCTCTGTGCCTGCTGAGTGCTGGGCAGCAACACACTGCGCGTTCCTTGAGCAGCGCTACATCTCCAGAACCCTCGAACGCCCTCAGGACAACATGGCTGGTGAGTGTGAAGTGCCCAGGAAGACTCTGCCATGGCCCTTGTGTGAGCTGCCGTGATAGAACACTGTGCTTGGAAGACTGCGAGGCCCGCCCTCGTACCTGAAGTCACTCTGCTCGAGGAGAAAGTCAGCATCTTAGCACGCTGTGTCGCTACCGGCACACCCAGCATAAACCCATGCCTGGAAGTAAGGCCCTGATTCACCGTGCAGAAGCAGAGGCGTGCTGCAGCTTCCAGGATGCGGTGGCCTCTGCTCTGCATGCCTTTAATGGCAGCACAGCTTTCTGGACACCTGCGAGGCTAGCCGGGGCACCCTGCTCCCGGCAGGAACACTGAGTACCCCAAAGTGCACCTGGGTCTGCTAAGCAACATCCAGGCCCGTAGCCCTTCAGAGCCCCCTCTGTGCACTGTGAGTGTAGGGAAACACACTGCCCTCTCCATCGGAGCAGCTTAATTTCCCCTGCACTCGCACACGTTCGTGAACACCGTTCTGGCACGTCCCAGGTGGCGCGGAGGTCTTACGCGGTGCCCTAATCGGAGCTGCCCTCAGAGGAGCCCTCGTCTTCGCGTTCCATCCAGGACCTCCTGACTGAAGTCACCGTGCCTCCTAGAGGACGGTGGCTTGGGTCCTTACTGCACTTTAAGTCCTGTTCCTTCTGTGGCACTGCAGGCAGCCCCAGGCCCAGAGGAGCAGCTCCGGCGTTCCTCGGTTGAGACAGTTCGCTGGATGCGGGACTCCCTACTTCCATAAGTTGATTCAGGGAAGGAAACGCAGGGTAACCGGTGTCTCTTGGGACTCGTTAGAAGCCACAGGGATGTACGCTGAGTGTGCCCATGAAAACGGGGGCCTGCTGGAACTAGCCCTGCTTTCCTATTTTGAGGGCTGCTTTCATGCCTGCCTTGAAGCTACCTGACATTCCCGGCTCCCGACAGGCCAGTGAGCCCTGGAAGAATGCTTCGGGGAAAATTATGAGTTTGCTCTCTCTAAACCAGGGTCTTCCGTGGCCGCGGCGGCGGTCCGCATGACAGACTCAAGAGCGAAAGGGAACCTCGACGTGAGAACTCGCCTCCAGGTTAGGCCCTGAGTAGCCCAGCAGAAAGGGAGGCATGCAGCTGTTTCCATGAGTTCTCAGTCGCTTATGTGCTTTATTTTAAAGGAAGTACGCAACCGGGGACTCCTAGGCCCCACGGGTGTGCATCGTTTTCCCTCCGAGGTCACTGAGTGCCTCCAGACACCTGTGGGCCTCAGAGCAACGTCGAGGTGCATTGGTTTATCCCCCGGAGGACCTCTGTGCTTGCCGAGTGCTGGGCAGCAACACACTGCGCGGTCCTTTAGCAGCGCTACATCTCCAGAGCCCTCGAACGCCCTCAAGACAACATGGCTGGTGAGTGCGAAGTGCCCAGGAAGACTCTGTCATGGCCCTTCTGTGAGCTGCCGTGATAGAACACTGTGCTTGGAAGACTGCGAGGCCCGCCCTCGTACCTGAAGTCACTCTGCTCGAGGAGAAAGTCAGCATCTTAGCACGCTGTGTCGCTACCGGCACACCCAGCATAAACCCATGCTTGGAAGTAAGGCCCTGATTCGCCATGCAGAAGCGGAGGCGTGCTGCAGTTTCCAGGAGGCGGTGACCTCTGCTCTGCATGCCTTTATCAGCAGCACAGCTTTCTGGACACCTGCTAGGCTAGCCGGGGCACCGTGCTCCCGGCAGGAACACTAAGTACCCCCAGGTGCACCTGGGTCGGCTAAGCAACATCCAGGCCCATAGCCCTTCAGAGCCCCCTCTGTGCACGCCGAGCGTAGGGAAACACGCTGCCCTCTCCTTCGGAGAAGCTTAGTTTCCCCTGCACTCGCACACGTTCGCGAACACCGTTCTGGCACGTCCCTGGTGGCGCGGAGGTCTTACGCGGTGCCCTAATCGGAGCTGCCCTCAGAGGAGCCCTCGTCTTCGCGTTCCATCCAGGACCTCCTTACTGAAGTCACCGTGCCTCCTAGAGGACGGTGGCTTGGGTTCTTACTGCACTTTAAGTCCTGTTCCTTCTGTGGCACTGCAGGCAGCCCCAGGCCCAGAGGAGCAGCTCCGGCGTTCCTCGGTTGAGACAGTTCGCTGGATGCGGGACTCCCTACTTCCATAAGTTGATTCAGGGAAGGAAACGCAGGGTAACCGGTGTCTCTTGGGACTTGTTAGAAGCCACAGGGATGTACGCTGAGTGTGCCCATGAAAACGGGGGCCTGCTGGAACTAGCCCTGCTTTCCCATTTTGAGGGCTGCATTCATGCCTGCCTTGAAGCTACCTGACATTCCCGGCTCCCGACAGGCCAGTGAGCCCTGGAAGAATGCTTCGGGGAAAATTATGAGTTTGCTCTCTCTAAACCAGGGGCTTCCGTGGCCGCGGCGGCGGTCCGCATGACAGGCTCTAGAGCAAAATGGAACCTCGACGTGAGAACTCGCCTCCAGTTTAGACCCTGAGTAGCCGTGCAGAAAGGGAGGCATGCAGCTGTTTCCATGAGTTCTCAGTCGCTTATGTGCTTTATTTTAAAGGAAGTACACGTCCGGGGACACCTAGGCCCCACGGGTGTGCATCGTTTTTCCTCAGAGGTCACTGAGTGCCTCCAGACACCTGTGGGCCTCAGAGCAACGTCGAGGTCCATTGGTTGATCCCCCGGAGGACCTCTGTGGCTGCCGAGTGCTGGGCAGCAACACACTGCGTGTTCCTTGAGCAGCGCTACATCTCCAGAGCCCTCGAACGCCCTCAGGACAACATGGCTGGTGAGTGCGAAGTGCCCAGGAAGACTCTGTCATGGCCCTTGTGTGAGCTGCCGTGAGAGAACACTGTGCTTGGAACACTGCGCGGCGCGCCCTCGTACCTGAAGTCACTCTGCTCGAGGAGAAAGTCAGCATCTTAGCACGCTGTGTCGCTACTGGCACATCCAGCATGAACCCATGCCTGGAAGTAATGCCCTGATTCGCCGTGCAGAAGCGGAGGCGTGCTGCAGCTTCCAGGAGTCGGTGGCCTCTGCTCTGCATGCCTTTAGCGGCAGCACAGCTTTCTGGACACCTGCGAGGCTAGCCGGGGCACCCTGCTCCCGGCAGGAACACTGAGTACCCCCAGGTGCACCTGGGTCTGCTAAGCAACATCCAGGCCCGTAGCCCTTCCGAGCCCCCTCTGTGCACGCCGAGCGTAGGGAAATGCACTGCACTCTCCTTTGGAGCAGCTTAGTTTCCCCTGCACTCGCACACGTTCGCGAACACCATTCTGGCACGTCCCTGGTGGCGCGGAGGTCTTATGCGGTGCCCTAATCGGAGCTGCCCTCAGAGGAGCCCTCGTCTTCGCGTTCAATCCAGGACCTCCTGACTGAAGTCACCGTGCCTCCTAGAGGACGGTGGCTTGGGTTCTTACTGCACTTTAAGTCCTGTTCCTTCTGTGGCACTGCAGGCAGCCCCAGGCCCAGAGGAGCAGCTCCGGCGTTGCTCGGTTGAGACAGTTCGCTGGATGTGGGACTCCCTACTTCCATAAGTTGATTCAGGGAAGGAAACGCAGGGTAACCGGTGTCTCTTGGGACTCGTTAGAAGCCACAGGGATGTACGCTGAGTGTGCCCATGAAAACGGGGGCCTGCTGGAACTAGCCCTGCTTTCCCATTTTGAGGGCTGCATTCAGGACTTCCTTGAAGCTACCTGACATTCCCGGCTCCCGACAGGCCAGTGAGCCCTGGAAGAATGCTTCGGGGAAAATTATGAGTTTGCTCTCTCTAAACCAGGGGCTTCCGTGGCCGCGGCGGCGGTCCGCATGACAGGCTCTAGAGCAAAAGGGAACCTCGACGTGAGAACTCGCCTCCAGTTTAGACCCTGAGTAGCCGTGCAGAAAGGGAGGCATGCAGCTGTTTCCATGAGTTCTCAGTCGCTTATGTGCTTTATTTTAAAGGAAGTACACGTCCGGGGACACCTAGGCCCCACGGGTGTGCATCGTTTTTCCTCCGAGGTCACTGAGTGCCTCCAGACACCTGTGGGCCTCAGAGCAACGTCGAGGTCCATTGGTTGATCCCCCGGAGGACCTCTGTGGCTGCCGAGTGCTGGGCAGCAACACACTGCGTGTTCCTTGAGCAGCGCTACATCTCCAGAGCCCTCGAACGCCCTCAGGACAACATGGCTGGTGAGTGCGAAGTGCCCAGGAAGACTCTGTCATGGCCCTTCTGTGAGCTGCCGTGAGAGAACACTGTGCTTGGAACACTGCGCGGCGCGCCCTCGTACCTGAAGTCACTCTGCTCGAGGAGAAAGTCAGCATCTTAGCACGCTGTGTAGCTACTGGCACATCCAGCATGAACCCATGCCTGGAAGTAATGCCCTGATTCGCCGTGCAGAAGCGGAGGCGTGCTGCAGCTTCCAGGAGTCGGTGGCCTCTGCTCTGCATGCCTTTAGCGGCAGCACAGCTTTCTGGACACCTGCGAGGCTAGCCGGGGCACCCTGCTCCCGGCAGGAACACTGAGTACCACAAAGTGCACCTGGGTCTGCTAAGCAACATCCAGGCCCGTAGCCCTTCAGAGCCCCCTCTGTGCACTGTGAGCGTAGGGAAACACACTGCCCTCTCCATCGGAGCAGCTTAATTTCCCCTGCACTCGCACACGTTCGTGAACACCGTTCTGGCACGTCCCAGGTGGCGCGGAGGTCTTACGCGGTGCCCTAATCGGAGCTGCCCTCAGAGGAGCCCTCGTCTTCGCGTTCCATCCAGGACCTCCTTACTGAAGTCACCGTGCCTCCTAGAGGACGGTGGCTTGGGTCCTTACTGCACTTTAAGTCCTGTTCCTTCTGTGGCACTGCAGGCAGCCCCAGGCCCAGAGGAGCAGCTCCGGCGTTCCTCGGTTGAGACAGTTCGCTGGATGCGGGACTCCCTACTTCCATAAGTTGATTCAGGGAAGGAAACGCAGGGTAACCGGTGTCTCTTGGGACTTGTTAGAAGCCACAGGGATGTACGCTGAGTGTGCCCATGAAAACGGGGGCCTGCTGGAACTAGCCCTGCTTTCCTATTTTGAGGGCTGCATTCATGCCTGCCTTGAAGCTACCTGACATTCCCGGCTCCCGACAGGCCAGTGAGCCCTGGAAGAATGCTTCGGGGAAAATTATGAGTTTGCTCTCTCTAAACCAGGGGCTTCCGTGGCCGCGGCAGCGGTCCACATGACAGACTCAAGAGCGAAAGGGAACCTCGACGTGAGAACTCGCCTCCAGGTTAGGCCCTGAGTAGCCATGCAGAAAGGGAGGCATGCAGCTGTTTCCATGAGTTCTCAGTCGCTTATGTGCTTTATTTTAAAGGAAGTACGCAACCGGGGACTCCTAGGCCCCACGGGTGTGCATCGTTTTCACTCTGAGGTCACTGAGTGCCTCCAGACACCTGTGGGCCTCAGAGCAACGTTGAGGTGCATTGGTTTATCCCCCGGAGGACCTCTGTGCTTGACGAGTGCTGGGCAGCAACACACTGCGCGGTCCTTGAGCAGCGCTACATCTCCAGAGCCCTCGAACGCCCGCAGGACAACATGGCTGGTGAGTGCGAAGTGCCCAGGAAGACTCTGTCATGGCCCTTCTGTGAGCTGCCGTGATAGAACACTGTGCTTGGAAGACTGCGAGGCCCGCCCTCGTACCTGAAGTCACTCTGCTCGAGGAGAAAGTCAGCATCTTAGCACGCTGTGTCGCTACCGGCACACCCAGCATAAACCCATGCCTGGAAGTAAGGCCCTGATTCACCGTGCAGAAGCAGAGGCGTGCTGCAGCTTCCAGGATGCGGTGGCCTCTGCTCTGCATGCCTTTAACGGCAGCACAGCTTTCTGGACACCTGCGAGGCTAGCCGGGGCAACCTGCTCCCGGCAGGAACACTGAGTACCCCCAGGTGCACCTGGGTCTGCTAAGCAACATCCAGGCCCGTAGCCCTTCAGAGCCCCCTCTGTGCACGCCGAGCGTAGGGAAACGCACTGCACTCTCCTTTGGAGCAGCTTAGTTTCCCCTGCACTCGCACACGTTCGCGAACACCATTCTGTCACGTCCCTGGTGGCGCGGAGGTCTTATGCGGTGCCTTAATTGGAGCTGCCCTCAGAGGAGCCCTCGTCTTCGCGTTCCATCCAGGACCACCTTACTGAAGTCACCGTGCCTCCTAGAGGATGGTGGCTTGGGTTCTTACTGCACTTTAAGTCCTGTTCCTTCTGTGGCACTGCAGGCAGCCCCAGGCCCAGAGGAGCAGCTCCGGCGTTCCTCGGTTGAGACAGTTCGCTGGATGCGGGACTCCCTACTTCCATAAGTTGATTCAGGGAAGGAAACGCAGGGTAACCGGTGTCTCTTGGGACTCGTTAGAAGCCACAGGGATGTACGCTGAGTGTGCCCATGAAAACGGGGGCCTGCTGGAACTAGCCCTGCTTTCCCATTTTGAGGGCTGCATTCAGGCCTTCCTTGAAGCTACCTGACATTCCCGGCTCCCGACAGGCCAGTGAGCCCTGGAAGAATGCTTCGGGGAAAATTATGAGTTTGCTCTCTCTAAACCAGGGGCTTCCGTGGCCACGGTGGCGGTCCGCATGACAGACTCTAGAGCGAAAGGGAACCTCGACGTGAGAACTCGCCTCCAGGTTAGACCATGAGTAGCCGTGCAGAAAGGGAGGCATGCAGCTGTTTCCATGAGTTCTCAGTCGCTTATGTGCTTTATTTTAAAGGAAGTACGCGTCCGGGGACTCCTAGGCCCCACGGGTGTGCATCGTTTTCCCTCCGAGGTCACTGAGTGCCTCCAGACAACTGTGGGCAGGCGGAGCAACGTCGAGGTCCGTTGGTTGATCACCCAGAGGACCTCTGTGCCAGCCGAGTGCTGGGCAGCAACACACTGCGCGTTCCTTGAGCAGCGGTACATCTCCAGAGCCCTCGAACGCCCTCAGGACAACATGGCTGGTGAGTGCGAAGAGCCCAGGAAGACTGTGTCATGGCCCTTGTGTGAGCTGCCGTCAGAGAACACTGTACTTGGAACACTGCGAGGCCTGCCCTCGTACCTGAAGTTACTATGCTCGAGGAGAAAGTCAGCATCTTAGCACGCTGTGTCGCTACCGGCACATCCAGCATGAACCCATGCCTGGAAGTAAGGCCCTGATTCGCCGTGCAGAAGCGGAGGCGTGCTGCAGCTTCCAGGAGGCGGTGACCTCTGCTCTGCATGCCTTTATCAGCAGCACAGCTTTCTGGACACCTGCTAGGCTAGCCGGGGCACCGTGCTCCCGGCAGGAACACTAAGTACCCCCAGGTGCACCTGGGTCTGCTAAGCAACATCCAGGCCCATAGCGCTTCAGATCCCCATCTGTGCACGCCGAGCGTAGGGAAACACACTGCCCTCTCCTTCGGAGAAGCTTAGATTCCCCTGCACTCGCACACGTTCGCGAACACCGTTCTGGCACGTCCCTGGTGGCGCGGAGGTCTTACGCGGTGCCCTAATCGGAGCTGCCCTCAGAGGAGCCCTCGTCTTCGCGTTCCATCCAGGACCTCCTTACTAAAGTCACCGTGCCTCCTAGAGGACGGTGGCTTGGGTTCTTACTGCACTTTAAGTCCTGTTCCTTCTGTGACACTGCAGGCAGCCCCAGGCCCAGAGGAGCAGCTCCGGCGTTCCTCGGTTCAGACAGTTCGCTGGATGCGGGACTCCCTACTTCCATAAGTTGATTCAGGGAAGGAAACGCAGGGTAACCGGTGTCTCTTGGGACTCGTTAGAAGCCACAGGGATGTACGCTGAGTGTGCCCATGAAAACGGGGGCCTGCTGGAACTAGCCCTGCTTTCCCATTTTGAGGGCTGCATTCATGCCTGCCTTGAAGCTACCTGACATTCCCGGCTCCCGACAGGCCAGTGAGCCCTGGAAGAATGCTTCGGGGAAAATTATGAGTTTGCTCTCTCTAAACCAGGGGCTTCCGTGGCCGCGTCGGCGGTCCGCATGACAGGCTCTAGAGCGAAAGGGAACCTCGACGTGAGAACTCGCCTCCAGGTTATACCCTGAGTAGCCGTGCAGAAAGGGAGGCATGCAGCTGTTTCCATGAGTTCTCAGTCGCTTATGTGCTTTATTTTAAAGGAAGTACGCGTCCGGGGACTCCTAGGCCCCACGGGTGTGCATCGTTTTCCCTCCGAGGTCACTGAGTGCCTCCAGACACCTGTGGGCCTCAGAGCAACATCGAGGTCCATTGGTTGATCCCCCGGAGGACCTCTGTGGCTGCCGAGTGCTGGGCAGCAACACACTGCGTGTTCCTTGAGCAGCGCTACATCTCCAGAGCCCTCGAACGCCCTCAGGACAACATGGCTGGTGAGTGCGAAGTGCCCAGGAAGACTCTGTCATGGCCCTTGTGTGAGCTGCCGTGAGAGAACACTGTGCTTGGAACACTGCGAGGCGCGCCCTCGTACCTGAAGTCACTCTGCTCGAGGAGAAAGTCAGCATCTTAGCACGCTGTGTAGCTACTGGCACATCCAGCATGAACCCATGCCTGGAAGTAATGCCCTGATTCGCCGTGCAGAAGCGGAGGCGTGCTGCAGCTTCCAGGAGTCGGTGGCCTCTGCTCTGCATGCCTTTAGCGGCAGCACAGCTTTCTGGACACCTGCGAGGCTAGCCGGGGCACCCTGCTCCTGGCAGGAACACTGAGTACCCCAAAGTGCACCTGGGTCTGCTAAGCAACATCCAGGCCCGTAGCCCTTCAGAGCCCCCTCTGTGCACTGTGAGTGTAGGGAAACACACTGCCCTCTCCATCGGAGCAGCTTAATTTCCCCTGCATTCGCACACGTTCGTGAACACCGTGCTGGCACGTCCCAGGTGGCGCGGAGGTCTTACGCGGTGCCCTAATCGGAGCTGCCCTCAGAGGAGCCCTCGTCTTCGCGTTCCATCCAGGACCTCCTGACTGAAGTCACCGTGCCTCCTAGAGGACGGTGGCTTGGGTCCTTACTGCACTTTAAGTCCTGTTCCTTCTGTGGCACTGCAGGCAGCCCCAGGCCCAGAGGAGCAGCTCCGGCGTTCCTCGGTTGAGACAGTTCGCTGGATGCGGGACTCCCTACTTCCATAAGTTGATTCAGGGAAGGAAACGCAGGGTAACCGGTGTCTCTTGGGACTCGTTAGAAGCCACAGGGATGTACGCTGAGTGTGCCCATGAAAACGGGGGCCTGCTGGAACTAGCCCTGCTTTCCTATTTTGAGGGCTGCTTTCATGCCTGCCTTGAAGCTACCTGACATTCCCGGCTCCCGACAGGCCAGTGAGCCCTGGAAGAATGCTTCGGGGAAAATTATGAGTTTGCTCTCTCTAAACCAGGGTCTTCCGTGGCCGCGGCGGCGGTCCGCATGACAGACTCAAGAGCGAAAGGGAACCTCGACGTGAGAACTCGCCTCCAGGTTAGGCCCTGAGTAGCCCAGCAGAAAGGGAGGCATGCAGCTGTTTCCATGAGTTCTCAGTCGCTTATGTGCTTTATTTTAAAGGAAGTACGCAACCGGGGACTCCTAGGCCCCACGGGTGTGCATCGTTTTCCCTCCGAGGTCACTGAGTGCCTCCAGACACCTGTGGGCCTCAGAGCAACGTCGAGGTGCATTGGTTTATCCCCCGGAGGACCTCTGTGCTTGCCGAGTGCTGGGCAGCAACACACTGCGCGGTCCTTGAGCAGCGCTACATCTCCAGAGCCCTCGAACGCCCTCAGGACAACATGGCTGGTGAGTGCGAAGTGCCCAGGAAGAGTCTGTCATGGCCCTTCTGTGAGCTGCCGTGATAGAACACTGTGCTTGGAAGACTGCGAGGCCCGCCCTCGTACCTGAAGTCACTCTGCTCGAGGAGAAAGTCAGCATCTTAGCACGCTGTGTCGCTACTGGCACATCCAGCATGAACCCATGCCTGGAAGTAATGCCCTGATTCGCCGTGCAGAAGCGGAGGCGTGCTGCAGCTTCCAGGAGGCGGTGACCTCTGCTCTGCATGCCTTTATCAGCAGCACAGCTTTCTGGACACCTGCTAGGCTAGCCGGGGCACCGTGCTCCCGGCAGGAACACTAAGTACCCCCAGGTGCACCTGGGTCTGCTAAGCAACATCCAGGCCCATAGCCCTTCAGAGCCCCCTCTGTGCACGCCGAGCGTAGGGAAACACGCTGCCCTCTCCTTCAGAGAAGCTTAGTTTCCCCTGCACTCGCACACGTTCGCGAACACCGTTCTGGCACGTCCCTGGTGGCGCGGAGGTCTTACGCGGTGCCCTAATCGGAGCTGCCCTCAGAGGAGCCCTCGTCTTCGCGTTCCATCCAGGACCTCCTTACTGAAGTCACCGTGCCTCCTAGAGGACGGTGGCTTGGGTTCTTACTGCACTTTAAGTCCTGTTCCTTCTGTGGCACTGCAGGCAGCCCCAGGCCCAGAGGAGCAGCTCCGGCGTTCCTCGGTTGAGACAGTTCGCTGGATGCGGGACTCCCTACTTCCATAAGTTGATTCAGGGAAGGAAACGCAGGGTAACCGGTGTCTCTTGGGACTTATTAGAAGCCACAGGGATGTACGCTGAGTGTGCCCATGAAAACGGGGGCCTGCTGGAACTAGCCCTGCTTTCCCATTTTGAGGGCTGCATTCATGCCTGCCTTGAAGCTACCTGACATTCCCGGCTCCCGACAGGCCAGTGAGCCCTGGAAGAATGCTTCGGGGAAAATTATGAGTTTGCTCTCTCTAAACCAGGGGCTTCCGTGGCCGCGGCGGCGGTCCGCATGACAGGCTCTAGAGCAAAATGGAACCTCGACGTGAGAACTCGCCTCCAGTTTAGACCCTGAGTAGCCGTGCAGAAAGGGAGGCATGCAGCTGTTTCCATGAGTTCTCAGTCGCTTATGTGCTTTATTTTAAAGGAAGTACACGTCCGGGGACACCTAGGCCCCACGGGTGTGCATCGTTTTTCCTCCGAGGTCACTGAGTGCCTCCAGACACCTGTGGGCCTCAGAGCAACGTCGAGGTCCATTGGTTGATCCCCCGGAGGACCTCTGTGGCTGCCGAGTGCTGGGCAGCAACACACTGCGTGTTCCTTGAGCAGCGCTACATCTCCAGAGCCCTCGAACGCCCTCAGGACAACATGGCTGGTGAGTGCGAAGTGCCCAGGAAGACTCTGTCATGGCCCTTGTGTGAGCTGCCGTGAGAGAACACTGTGCTTGGAACACTGCGCGGCGCGCCCTCGTACCTGAAGTCACTCTGCTCGAGGAGAAAGTCAGCATCTTAGCACGCTGTGTCGCTACTGGCACATCCAGCATGAACCCATGCCTGGAAGTAATGCCCTGATTCGCCGTGCAGAAGCGGAGGCGTGCTGCAGCTTCCAGGATGCGGTGGCCTCTGCTCTGCATGCCTTTAACAGCAGCACAGCTTTCTGGACACCTGCGAGGCTAGCCGGGGCACCCTGCTCCCGGCAGGAACCCTGAGTACCCCCAGGTGCACCTGGGTCTGCTAAGCAACATCCAGGCCCGTAGCCCTTCAGAGCCCCCTCTGTGCACGCCGAGCGTAGGGAAATGCACTGCACTCTCCTTTGGAGCAGCTTAGTTTCCCCTGCACACGCACACGTTCGCGAACACCATTCTGGCACGTCCCTGGTGGTGCGGAGGTCTTATGCGGTGCCCTAATCGGATCTGCCCTCAGAGGAGCCCTCGTCTTCGCGTTCCATCCAGGACCTCCTTACTGAAGTCACCGTGCCTCCTAGAGGACGGTGGCTTGGGTTCTTACTGCACTTTAAGTCCTGTTCCTTCTGTGGCACTGCAGGCAGCCCCAGGCCCAGAGGAGCAGCTCCGGCGTTCCTCGGTTGAGACAGTTCGCTGGATGCGGGACTCCCTACTTCCATAAGTTGATTCAGGGAAGGAAACGCAGGGTAACCGGTGTCTCTTGGGACTTGTTAGAAGCCACAGGGATGTACGCTGAGTGTGCCCTTGAAAACGGGGGCCTGCTGGAACTAGCCCTGCTTTCCCATTTTGAGGGCTGCATTCATGCCTGCCTTGAAGCTACCTGACATTCCCGGCTCCCGACAGGCCAGTGAGCCCTGGAAGAATGCTTCGGGGAAAATTATGAGTTTGCTCTCTCTAAACCAGGGGCTTCCGTGGCCGCGGCAGCGGTCCACATGACAGACTCAAGAGCGAAAGGGAACCTCGACGTGAGAACTCGCCTCCAGGTTAGGCCCTGAGTAGCCATGCAGAAAGGGAGGCATGCAGCTGTTTCCATGAGTTCTCAGTCGCTTATGTGCTTTATTTTAAAGGAAGTACGCAACCGGGGACTCCTAGGCCCCACGGGTGTGCATCGTTTTCACTCTGAGGTCACTGAGTGCCTCCAGACACCTGTGGGCCTCAGAGCAACGTTGAGGTGCATTGGTTTATCCCCCGGAGGACCTCTGTGCTTGATGAGTGCTGGGCAGCAACACACTGCGCGGTCCTTGAGCAGCGCTACATCTCCAGAGCCCTCGAACGCCCGCAGGACAACATGGCTGGTGAGTGCGAAGTGCCCAGGAAGACTCTGTCATGGCCCTTCTGTGAGCTGCCGTGATAGAACACTGTGCTTGGAAGACTGCGAGGCCCGCCCTCGTACCTGAAGTCACTCTGCTCGAGGAGAAAGTCAGCATCTTAGCACGCTGTGTCGCTACCGGCACACCCAGCATAAACCCATGCCTGGAAGTAAGGCCCTGATTCACCGTGCAGAAGCAGAGGCGTGCTGCAGCTTCCAGGATGCGGTGGCCTCTGCTCTGCATGCCTTTAACGGCAGCACAGCTTTCTGGACACCTGCGAGGCTAGCCGGGGCAACCTGTTCCCGGCAGGAACACTGAGTACCCCCAGGTGCACCTGGGTCTGCTAAGCAACATCCAGGCCCGTAGCCCTTCAGAGCCCCCTCTGTGCACGCCGAGCGTAGGGAAACGCACTGCACTCTCCTTTGGAGCAGCTTAGTTTCCCCTGCACTCGCACACGTTCGCGAACACCATTCTGTCACGTCCCTGGTGGCGCGGAGGTCTTATGCGGTGCCTTAATCGGAGCTGCCCTCAGAGGAGCCCTCGTCTTCGCGTTCCATCCAGGACCACCTTACTGAAGTCACCGTGCCGCCTAGAGGATGGTGGCTTGGGTTCTTACTGCACTTTAAGTCCTGTTCCTTCTGTGGCACTGCAGGCAGCCCCAGGCCCAGAGGAGCAGCTCCGGCGTTCCTCGGTTGAGACAGTTCGCTGGATGCGGGACTCCCTACTTCCATAAGTTGATTCAGGGAAGGAAACGCAGGGTAACCGGTGTCTCTTGGGACTCGTTAGAAGCCACAGGGATGTACGCTGAGTGTGCCCATGAAAACGGGGGCCTGCTGGAACTAGCCCTGCTTTCCCATTTTGAGGGCTGCATTCAGGCCTTCCTTCTAGCTACCTGACATTCCCGGCTCCCGACAGGCCAGTGAGCCCTGGAAGAATGCTTCGGGGAAAATTATGAGTTTGCTCTCTCTAAACTAGGGGCTTCCGTGGCCACGGTGGCGGTCCGCATGACAGACTCTAGAGCGAAAGGGAACCTCGACGTGAGAACTCGCCTCCAGGTTAGACCATGAGTAGCCGTGCAGAAAGGGAGGCATGCAGCTGTTTCCATGAGTTCTCAGTCGCTTATGTGCTTTATTTTAAAGGAAGTACGCGTCCGGGGACTCCTAGGCCCCACGGGTGTGCATCGTTTTCCCTCCGAGGTCACTGAGTGCCTCCAGACAACTGTGGGCAGGCGGAGCAACGTCGAGGTCCGTTGGTTGATCCCCCAGAGGACCTCTGTGCCAGCCGAGTGCTGGGCAGCAACACACTGCGCGTTCCTTGAGCAGCGCTACATCTCCAGAGCCCTGGAACGCCCTCAGGACAACATGGCTGGTGAGTGCGAAGTGCCCAGGAAGACTGTGTCATGGCCCTTGTGTGAGCTGCCGTCAGAGAACACTGTGCTTGGAACACTGCGAGGCGCGCCCTCGTACCTGAAGTCACTCTGCTCGAGGAGAAAGTCAGCATCTTAGCATGCTGTGTCGCTACCGGCACATCCAGCATGAACCCATGCCTGGAAGTAAGGCCCTGATTCGCCGTGCAGAAGCGGAGGCGTGCTGCAGCTTCCAGGAGTCGGTGGCCTCTGCTCTGCATGCCTTTAGCGGCAGCACAGCTTTCTGGACACCTGCGAGGCTAGCCGGGGCACCCTGCTCCCGGCAGGAACACTGAGTACCCCAAAGTGCACCTGGGTCTGCTAAGCAACATCCAGGCCCGTAGCCCTTCAGAGCCCCCTCTGTGCACTGTGAGTGTAGGGAAACACACTGCCCTCTCCATCGGAGCAGCTTAATTTCCCCTGCACTCGCACACGTTCGTGAACACCGTTCTGGCACGTCCCAGGTGGCGCGGAGGTCTTACGCGGTGCCCTAATCGGAGCTGCCCTCAGAGGAGCCCTCGTCTTCGCGTTCCATCCAGGACCTCCTGACTGAAGTCACCGTGCCTCCTAGAGGACGGTGGCTTGGGTCCTTACTGCACTTTAAGTCCTGTTCCTTCTGTGGCACTGCAGGCAGCCCCAGGCCCAGAGGAGCAGCTCCGGCGTTCCTCGGTTGAGACAGTTCGCTGGATGCGGGACTCCCTACTTCCATTAGTTGATTCAGGGAAGGAAACGCAGGGTAACCGGTGTCTCTTGGGACTCGTTAGAAGCCACAGGGATGTACGCTGAGTGTGCCCATGAAAACGGGGGCCTGCTGGAACTAGCCCTGCTTTCCTATTTTGAGGGCTGCTTTCATGCCTGCCTTGAAGCTACCTGACATTCCCGGCTCCCGACAGGCCAGTGAGCCCTGGAAGAATGCTTCGGGGAAAATTATGAGTTTGCTCTCTCTAAACCAGGGGCTTCCGTGGCCGCGGCGGCGGTCCGCATGACAGACTCAAGAGCGAAAGGGAACCTCGACGTGAGAACTCGCCTCCAGGTTAGGCCCTGAGTAGCCCAGCAGAAAGGGAGGCATGCAGCTGTTTCCATGAGTTCTCAGTCGCTTATGTGCTTTATTTTAAAGGAAGTACGCAACCGGGGACTCCTAGGCCCCACGGGTGTGCATCGTTTTCCCTCCGAGGTCACTGAGTGCCTCCAGACACCTGTGGGCCTCAGAGCAACATCGAGGTGCATTGGTTTATCCCCCGGAGGACCTCTGTGCTTGCCGAGTGCTGGGCAGCAACACACTGCGCGGTCCTTTAGCAGCGCTACATCTCCAGAGCCCTCGAACGCCCTCAGGACAACATGGCTGGTGAGTGCGAAGTGCCCAGGAAGACTCTGTCATGGCCCTTCTGTGAGCTGCCGTGATAGAACACTGTGCTTGGAAGACTGCGAGGCCCGCCCTCGTACCTGAAGTCACTCTGCTCGAGGAGAAAGTCAGCATCTTAGCACGCTGTGTCGCTACCGGCACACCCAGCATAAACCCATGCTTGGAAGTAAGGCCCTGATTCGCCATGCAGAAGCGGAGGCGTGCTGCAGCTTCCAGGAGGCGGTGACCTCTGCTCTGCATGCCTTTATCAGCAGCACAGCTTTCTGGACACCTGCTAGGCTAGCCGGGGCACCGTGCTCCCGGCAGGAACACTAAGTACCCACAGGTGCACCTGGGTCGGCTAAGCAACATCCAGGCCCATAGCCCTTCAGAGCCCCCTCTGTGCACGCCGAGCGTAGGGAAACACGCTGCCCTCTCCTTCGGAGAAGCTTAGTTTCCCCTGCACTCGCACACGTTCGCGAACACCGTTCTGGCACGTCCCTGGTGGCGCGGAGGTCTTACGCGGTGCCCTAATCGGAGCTGCCCTCAGAGGAGCCCTCGTCTTCGCGTTCCATCCAGGACCTCCTTACTGAAGTCACCGTGCCTCCTAGAGGACGGTGGCTTGGGTTCTTACTGCACTTTAAGTCCTGTTCCTTCTGTGGCACTGCAGGCAGCCCCAGGCCCAGAGGAGCAGCTCCGGCGTTCCTCGGTTGAGACAGTTCGCTGGATGCGGGACTCCCTACTTCCATAAGTTGATTCAGGGAAGGAAACGCAGGGTAACCGGTGTCTCTTGGGACTTGTTAGAAGCCACAGGGATGTACGCTGAGTGTGCCCATGAAAACGGGGGCCTGCTGGAACTAGCCCTGCTTTCCCATTTTGAGGGCTGCATTCATGCCTGCCTTGAAGCTACCTGACATTCCCGGCTCCCGACAGGCCAGTGAGCCCTGGAAGAATGCTTCAGGGAAAATTATGAGTTTGCTCTCTCTAAACCAGGGGCTTCCGTGGCCGCGGCGGCGGTCCGCATGACAGGCTCTAGAGCAAAATGGAACCTCGACGTGAGAACTCGCCTCCAGTTTAGACCCTGAGTAGCCGTGCAGAAAGGGAGGCATGCAGCTGTTTCCATGAGTTCTCAGTCGCTTATGTGCTTTATTTTAAAGGAAGTACACGTCCGGGGACACCTAGGCCCCACGGGTGTGCATCGTTTTTCCTCCGAGGTCACTGAGTGCCTCCAGACACCTGTGGGCCTCAGAGCAACGTCGAGGTCCATTGGTTGATCCCCCGGAGGACCTCTGTGGCTGCCGAGTGCTGGGCAGCAACACACTGCGTGTTCCTTGAGCAGCGCTACATCTCCAGAGCCCTCGAACGCCCTCAGGACAACATGGCTGGTGAGTGCGAAGTGCCCAGGAAGACTCTGTCATGGCCCTTGTGTGAGCTGCCGTGAGAGAACACTGTGCTTGGAACACTGCGCGGCGCGCCCTCGTACCTGAAGTCACTCTGCTCGAGGAGAAAGTCAGCATCTTAGCACGCTGTGTCGCTACTGGCACATCCAGCATGAACCCATGCCTGGAAGTAATGCCCTGATTCGCCGTGCAGAAGCGGAGGTGTGCTGCAGCTTCCAGGAGTCGGTGGCCTCTGCTCTGCATGCCTTTAGCGGCAGCACAGCTTTCTGGACACCTGCGAGGCTAGCCGGGGCACCCTGCTCCCGGCAGGAACACTGAGTACCCCCAGGTGCACCTGGGTCTGCTAAGCAACATCCAGGCCCGTAGCCCTTCCGAGCCCCCTCTGTGCACGCCGAGCGTAGGGAAATGCACTGCACTCTCCTTTGGAGCAGCTTAGTTTCCCCTGCACTCGCACACGTTCGCGAACACCATTCTGGCACGTCCCTGGTGGCGCGGAGGTCTTATGCGGTGCCCTAATCGGAGCTGCCCTCAGAGGAGCCCTCGTCTTCGCGTTCAATCCAGGACCTCCTGACTGAAGTCACCGTGCCTCCTAGAGGACGGTGGCTTGGGTTCTTACTGCACTTTAAGTCCTGTTCCTTCTGTGGCACTGCAGGCAGCCCCAGGCCCAGAGGAGCAGCTCCGGCGTTCCTCGGTTGAGACAGTTCGCTGGATGTGGGACTCCCTACTTCCATAAGTTGATTCAGGGAAGGAAACGCAGGGTAACCGGTGTCTCTTGGGACTCGTTAGAAGCCACAGGGATGTACGCTGAGTGTGCCCATGAAAACGGGGGCCTGCTGGAACTAGCCCTGCTTTCCCATTTTGAGGGCTGCATTCAGGACTTCCTTGAAGCTACCTGACATTCCCGGCTCCCGACAGGCCAGTGAGCCCTGGAAGAATGCTTTGGGGAAAATTATGAGTTTGCTCTCTCTAAACCAGGGGCATCCGTGCCCACGGCAGCAGTCCGCATGACAGACTCAAGAGCGAAAGGGAACCTCGACGTGAGAACTCGCCTCCAGGTTAGACCCTGAGTAGCCGTGCAGAAAGGGAGGCATGCAGCTGTTTCCATGATTTCTCAGTCGCTTATGTGCTTTATTTTAAAAGAAGTACGCGTCCGGGGACTCCTAGGCCCCACGGGTGTGCATCGTTTTCCCTCCGAGGTCACTGAGTGCCTCCAGACACCTGTGGGCCTCAGAGCAACGTCGAGGTCCATTGGTTGATCCCCCGGAGGACCTCTGTGGCTGCCGAGTGCTGGGCAGCAACACACTGCGTGTTCCTTGAGCAGCGCTACATCTCCAGAGCCCTCGAACGCCCTCAGGACAACATGGCTGGTGAGTGCGAAGTGCCCAGGAAGACTCTGTCATGGCCCTTGTGTGAGCTGCCGTGAGAGAACACTGTGCTTGGAACACTGCGAGGCGCGCCCTCGTACCTGAAGTCACTCTGCTCGAGGAGAAAGGCAGCATCTTAGCACGCTGTGTAGCTACTGGCACATCCAGCATGAACCCATGCCTGGAAGTAAGGCCCTGATTCGCCGTGCAGAAGCGGAGGCGTGCTGCAGCTTCCAGGAGTCGGTGGCCTCTGCTCTGCATGCCTTTAGCGGCAGCACAGCTTTCTGGACACCTGCGAGGCTAGCCGGGGCACCCTGCTCCCGGCAGGAACACTGAGTACCCCAAAGTGCACCTGGGTCTGCTAAGCAACATCCAGGCCCGTAGCCCTTCAGAGCCCCCTCTGTGCACTGTGAGCGTAGGGAAACACACTGCCCTCTCCATCAGAGCAGCTTAATTTCCCCTGCACTCGCACACGTTCGTGAACACCGTTCTGGCACGTCCCAGGTGGCGCGGAGGTCTTACGCGGTGCCCTAATCGGAGCTGCCCTCAGAGGAGCCCTCGTCTTCGCGTTCCATCCAGGACCTCCTGACTGAAGTCACCGTGCCTCCTAGAGGACGGTGGCTTGAGTCCTTACTGCACTTTAAGTGCTGTTCCTTCTGTGGCACTGCAGGCAGCCCCAGGCCCAGAGGAGCAGCTCCGGCGTTCCTCGGTTGAGACAGTTCGCTGGATGCGGGACTCCCTACTTCCATAAGTTGATTCAGGGAAGGAAACGCAGGGTAACCGGTGTCTCTTGGGACTCGTTAGAAGCCACAGGGATGTACGCTGAGTGTGCCCATGAAAACGGGGGCCTGCTGGAACTAGCCCTGCTTTCCTATTTTGAGGGCTGCATTCATGCCTGCCTTGAAGCTACCTGACATTCCCGGCTCCCGACAGGCCAGTGAGCCCTGGAAGAATGCTTCGGGGAAAATTATGAGTTTGCTCTCTCTAAACCAGGGGCTTCCCTGGCCGCGGCGGCGGTCTGCATGACAGACTCAAGAGCGAAAGGGAAACTCGACGTGAGAACTCGCCTCCTGCTTAGGCCCTGAGTAGCTGTGCAGAAAGGGAGGCATGCAGCTGTTTCCATGAGTTCTCAGTCGCTTATGTGCTTTATTTTATAGGAAGTACGCATCCGGGGACTCCTAGGCCCCACGGGTGTGCATCGTTTTCCCTCCAAGGTCACTGAGTGCCTCCAGACACCTGTGGGCCTCAGAGCAACGTCGAGGTGCATTGGTTTATCCCCCGGAGGACCTCTGTGC
The DNA here is from genome assembly GCF_964270905.1 of Leucopleurus acutus. NCBI lineage: Eukaryota > Metazoa > Chordata > Mammalia > Artiodactyla > Delphinidae > Leucopleurus > Leucopleurus acutus. The sequence continues at coordinate 86,363,417 of NC_139156.1, read as the reverse complement.
TTGACGAGTGCTGGGCAGCAACACACTGCGCGGTCCTTGAGCAGCGCTACATCTCCAGAGCCCTCGAACGCCCTCAGGACAACATGGCTGGTGAGTGCGAAGTGCCCAGGAAGACTCTGTCATGGCCCTTCTGTGAGCTGCCGTGATAGAACACTGTGCTTGGAAGACTGCGAGACCCGCCCTCGTACCTGAAGTCACTCTGCTCGAGGAGAAAGTCAGCATCTTAGCACGCTGTGTCGCTACCGGCACACCCAGCATAAACCCATGCCTGGAAGTAAGGCCCTGATTCACCGTGCAGAAGCAGAGGCGTGCTGCAGCTTCCAGGATGCGGTGGCCTCTGCTCTGCATGCCTTTAACGGCAGCACAGCTTTCTGGACACCTCCGAGGCTAGCTGGGGCAGCCTGCTCCCGGCAGGAACACTGAGTACCCCCAGGTGCACCTGGGTCTGCTAAGCAACATCCAGGCCCGTAGCCCTTCAGAGCCCCCTCTGTGCACGCCGAGCGTAGGGAAACGCACTGCACTCTCCTTTGGAGCAGCTTAGTTTCCCCTGCACTCGCACACGTTCGCGAACACCATTCTGGCACGTCCCTGGTGGCGCGGAGGTCTTATGCGGTGCCCTAATCGGAGCTGCCCTCAAAGGAGCCCTCGTCTTCGCGTTCCATCCAGGATCTCCTGACTGAAGTCACCGTGCCTCCTAGAGGATGGTGGCTTGGGTCCTTACTGCACTTTAAGTGCTGTTCCTTCTGTGGCACTGCGGGCAGCCCCAGGCCCAGAGGAGCAGCTCCGGCGTTCCTCGGTTGAGACAGTTCGCTGGATGCGGGACTCCCTACTTCCATAAGTTGATTCAGGGAAGGAAACGCAGGGTAACCGGTGTCTCTTGGGACTCGTTAGAAGCCACAGGGATGTACGCTGAGTGTGCCCATGAAAACGGGGGCCTGCTGGAACTAGCCCTGCTTTCCTATTTTGAGGGCTGCATTCATGCCTGCCTTGAAGCTACCTGACATTCCCGGCTCCCGACAGGCCAGTGAGCCCTGGAAGAATGCTTCGGGGAAAATTATGAGTTTGCTCTCTCTAAACCAGGGGCTTCCGTGGCCGCGGCGGCGGTCCGCATGCCAGACTCAAGAGCGAAACGGAACCTCGACGTGAGAACTCGCCTCCTGCTTAGGCCCTGAGTAGCTGTGCAGAAAGGGAGGCATGCAGCTGTTTCCATGAGTTCTCAGTCGCTTATGTGCTTTATTTTAAAGGAAGTACGCGTCCGGGGACTCCTAGGCCCCACGGGTGTGCATCGTTTTCCCTCCGAGGTCACTGAGTGTCTCCAGACACCTGTGGGCCTCAGAGCAACGTCGAGGTGCATTGGTTTATCCCCCGGAGGACCTCTGTGCTTGCCGAGTGCTGGGCAGCAACACACTGCGCGCTCCTTGAGCAGCGCTACATCTCCAGAGCCCTCGAACGCCCTCAGGACAACATGGCTGGTGAGTGCGAAGTGCCCAGGAAGACTCTGTCATGGCCCTTGTGTGAGCTGCCGTGAGAGAACACTGTGCTTGGAACACTGCGAGGCGCGCCCTCGTACCTGAAGTCACTCTGCTCGAGGAGAAAGTCAGCATCTTAGCACGCTGTGTCGCTACTGGCACATCCAGCATGAACCCATGCCTGGAAGTAATGCCCTGATTCGCCGTGCAGAAGCGGAGGCGTGCTGCAGCTTCCAGGATGCGGTGGCCTCTGCTCTGCATGCCTTTAGCGGCAGCACAGCTTTCTGGACACCTGCGAGGCTAGCCGGGGCACCCTGCTCCCGGCAGGAACACTGAGTACCCCAAAGTGCACCTGGGTCTGCTAAGCAACATCCAGGCCCGTAGCCCTTCAGAGCCCCCTCTGTGCACTGTGAGCGTAGGGAAACACACTGCCCTCTCCATCAGAGCAGCTTAATTTCCCCTGCACTCGCACACGTTCGTGAACACCGTTCTGGCACGTCCCAGGTGGCGCGGAGGTCTTACGCGGTGCCCTAATCGGAGCTGCCCTCAGAGGAGCCCTCGTCTTCGCGTTCCATCCAGGACCTCCTGACTGAAGTCACCGTGCCTCCTAGAGGACGGTGGCTTGAGTCCTTACTGCACTTTAAGTGCTGTTCCTTCTGTGGCACTGCAGGCAGCCCCAGGCCCAGAGGAGCAGCTCCGGCGTTCCTCGGTTGAGACAGTTCGCTGGATGCGGGACTCCCTACTTCCATAAGTTGATTCAGGGAAGGAAACGCAGGGTAACCGGTGTCTCTTGGGACTCGTTAGAAGCCACAGGGATGTACGCTGAGTGTGCCCATGAAAACGGGGGCCTGCTGGAACTAGCCCTGCTTTCCTATTTTGAGGGCTGCATTCATGCCTGCCTTGAAGCTACCTGACATTCCCGGCTCCCGACAGGCCAGTGAGCCCTGGAAGAATGCTTCGGGGAAAATTATGAGTTTGCTCTCTCTAAACCAGGGGCTTCCGTGGCCGCGGCGGCGGTCCGCATGCCAGACTGTAGAGCGAAACGGAACCTCGACGTGAGAACTCGCCTCCTGCTTAGGCCCTGAGTAGCTGTGCAGAAAGGGAGGCATGCAGCTGTTTCCATGAGTTCTCAGTCGCTTATGTGCTTTATTTTAAAGGAAGTACACGTCCGGGGACTCCTAGGCCCCACGGGTGTGCATCGTTTTCCCTCCGAGGTCACTGAGTGCCTCCAGACACCTGTGGGCCTCAGAGCAACGTCGAGGTGCATTGGTTTATCCCCCGGAGGACCTCTGTGCTTGCTGAGTGCTGGGCAGCAACACACTGCGCGGTCCTTGAGCAGCGCTACATCTCCAGAGCCCTCGAACGCCCTCAGGACAACATGGCTGGTGAGTGCGAAGTGCCCAGGAAGACTCTGTCATGGCCCTTGTGTGAGCTGCCGTGATAGAACACTGTGCTTGGAAGACTGCGAGGCCCGCCCTCGTACCTGAAGTCACTCTGCTCGAGGAGAAAGTCAGCATCTTAGCACGCTGTGTGGCTACCGGAACACCCAGCATAAACCCATGCCTGGAAGTAAGGCCCTGATTCACCGTGCAGAAGCAGAGGCGTGCTGCAGCTTCCAGGATGCGGTGGCCTCTGCTCTGCATGCCTTTAACGGCAGCACAGCTTTCTGGACACCTGCGAGGCTAGCCGGGGCACCCTGCTCCCGGCAGGAACACTGAGTACCCCCAGGTGCACCTGGGTCTGCTAAGCAACATCCAGGCCCGTAGCCCTTCAGAGCCCCCTCTGTGCACGCCGAGCATAGGGAAATGCACTGCACTCTCCTTTGGAGCAGCTTAGTTTGCCCTGCACTCGCACACGTTCGCGAACACCATTCTGGCACGTCCCTGGTGGCGCGGAGGTCTTATGCGGTGCCCTAATCGGAGCTGCCCTCAGAGGAGCCCTCGTCTTCGCGTTCCATCCAGGACCTCCTGGCTGAAGTCACCGTGCCTCCTAGAGGACGGCGGCTTGGGTTCTTACTGCACTTTAAGTTCCGTTCCTTCTGTGGCACTGCAGGCAGCCCCAGGCCCAGAGGAGCAGCTCCGGCGTTCCTCGGTTGAGACAGTTCGCTGGATGCGGGACTCCCTACTTCCATAAGTTGATTCAGGGAAGGAAACGCAGCGTAACCGGTGTCTCTTGGGACTCGTTAGAAGCCACAGGGATGTACGCTGAGTGTGCCCATGAAAACGGGGGCCTGCTGGAACTAGCCCTGCTTTCCCATTTTGAGGGCTGCATTCATGCCTGCCTTGAAGCTACCTGACATTCCCGGCTCCCGACAGGCCAGTGAGCCCTGGAAGAATGCTTCGGGGAAAATTATGAGTTTGCTCTCTCTAAACCAGGGGCTTCCGTGGCCGCGGCGGCGGTCCGCATGACAGACTCTAGAGCGAAAGGGAACCTCGACGTGAGAACTCGCCTCCAGGTTAGACCCTGAGTAGCCGTGCAGAAAGGGAGGCATGCAACTGTTTCCATGAGTTCTCAGTCGCTTATGTGCTTTATTTTAAAGGAAGTACGCGTCCGGGGACTCCTAGGCCCCACGGGTGTGCATCGTTTTCCCTCCGAGGTCACTGAGTGCCTCCAGACACCTGTGGGCCTCAGAGCAACGTCGAGGTCCATTGGTTGATCCCCCGGAGGACCTCTGTGGCTGCCGAGTGCTGGGCAGCAACACACTGCGTGTTCCTTGAGCAGCGCTACATCTCCAGAGCCCTCGAACGCCCTCAGGACAACATGGCTGGTGAGTGCGAAGTGCCCAGGAAGACTCTGTCATGGCCCTTGTGTGAGCTGCCGTGAGAGAACACTGTGCTTGGAACACTGCGAGGCGCGCCCTCGTACCTGAAGTCACTCTGCTCGAGGAGAAAGTCAACATCTTAGCACGCTGTGTCGCTACTGGCAAATCCAGCATGAACCCATGCCTGGAAGTAATGCCCTGATTCGCCGTGCAGAAGCGGAGGCGTGCTGCAGCTTCCAGGAGTCGGTGGCTTCTGCTCTGCATGCCTTTAGCGGCAGCACAGCTTTCTGGACACCTGCGAGGCTAGCCGGGGCACCCTGCTCCCGGCAGGAACACTGAGTACCCCAAAGTGCACCTGGGTCTGCTAAGCAACATCCAGGCCCATAGCCCTTCAGAGCCCCCTCTGTGCACTGTGAGCGTAGGGAAACACACTGCCCTCTCCATCGGAGCAGCTTAATTTCCCCTGCACTCGCACACGATCGCGAACACCGTTCTGGCACGTCCCACGTGATGCGGAGATCTTACGCGGTGCTCTAATCGGAGCTGCCCTCAGAGGAGCCCTCGTCTTCGCGTTCCATCCAGGACCTCCTGGCTGAAGTCACCGTGCCTCCTAGAGGCCGGTGGCTTGGGTCCTTACTGCACTTTAAGTCCTGTTCCTTCTGTGGAACTGCAGGCAGTCCCAGGCCCAGAGGAGCAACTCCGGCGTTCCTCGGTTGAGACAGTTCGCTGGATGCGGGACTCCCTACTTCCATAAGTTGATTCAGGGAAGGAAACGCAGGGTAACCGGTGTCTCTTGGGACTCGTTAGAAGCCACAGGGATGTACGCTGAGTGTTCCCATGAAAACGGGGGCCTGCTGGAACTAGCCCTGCTTTCCCATTTTGAGGGCTGCATTCATGCCTGCCTTGAAGCTACCTGACATTCCCGGCTCCCGACAGGCCAGTGAGCCCTGGAAGAATGCTTCGGGGAAAATTATGAGTTTGCTCTCTCTAAACCAGGGGCTTCCATGGCCGCGACGGCGGTCCGCATGACAGGCTCTAGAGCGAAAGGGAACCTCGACGTGAGAACTCGCCTCCAGGTTAGGCCCTGAGTAGCCATGCAGAAAGGGAGGCATGCAGCTGTATCCATGAGTTCTCAGTCGCTTATGTGCTTTATTTTAAAGGAAGTACGCGTCCGGGGACTCCTAGGCCCCACGGGTGGGCATCGTTTTCCCTCCGAGGTCAATGAGTGCCTCCAGACACCTGTGGGCCTCAGAGCAATGTCGAGGTGCATTGGTTTATCCCCTGGAGCACCTCTGTGCCTGCCGAGTGCTGGGCAGCAACACACTGCGCGTTCCTTGAGCAGCGCTACATCTCCAGAGCCCTCGAACACCCTCAGGACAACATGGCTGGTGAGTGCGAAGTGCCCAGGAAGACTCTGTCATGGCCCTTCTGTGAGCTGCCGTGATAGAACACTGTGCTTGGAAGACTGCGAGGCCCGCCCTCGTACCTGAATCACTCTGCTCGAGGAGAAAATTAGCATCTTAGCACGCTGTGTCACCACCGGCACACCGAGCATGAACCCAAGCCTGGAAGTAAGGCCCTGATTCGCCGTGCAGAAGCGGAGGCGTGCTGCAGCTTCCAGGAGGCGGTGGCCTCTGCTCTGCATGCCTTTAACGTCAGCACAGCTTTCTGGACACCTGCGAGGCTAGCCGGGGCACCCTGCTCTCGGCAGGAACACTGAGTACCCCCAGGTGCACCTGGGTGTGCTAAGCAACATCCAGGCCCGTAGCCCTTCAGAGCCCCCTCTGTGCACTGCGAGCATAGGGAAACGCCCTGCCTTCTCCTTTGGAGCAGCTTAGTTTCCTCCGCACACGCACACGTTCGCGAACAACGTTCTGGCACGTCCCACGTGATGCGGAGTCTTCCGCGGTGTCCTAATCGGAGCTGCCCTCGGAGGAACCCTCGTCTTCGCGTTCCATCCAGGACCTCCTGGCTGAAGTCACCGTGCCTCGTAGAGGACGGCATCTTGGGTTCTTAATGTACTTTAAGTCCTGTTCCTTCTGTGGCACTGCAGGCAGCCCCAGGCCCAGAGGAGCAGCTCCGGCGTTCCTCGGTTGAGACAGTTCACTGGATGCGGGACTCCTTACTTCCATAAGTTGATTCAGGGAAGGAAACGTAGGGTAACCAGTGTCTCTTGGGACTCGTTAGAAGCCACAGGGATGTACGCTGAGTGTGCCCATGAAAACGGGGGCCTGCTGGAACTAGCCCTGCTTTCCCATTTTGAGGGCTGCATTCATACCTGCCTTGAAGCTACCTGACATTCCCGGCTCCCGACAGGCCAGTGAGCCCTGGAAGAATGCTTCGGGGAAAATTATGAGTTTGCTCTCTCTAAACCAGGGGCTTCCGTGGCCGTGGCGGCGGTCCGCATGACAGACTCAAGAGCGAAAGGGAACCTCGACGTGAGAACTCGCCTCCTGCTTAGGCCCTGAGTAGCTGTGCAGAAAGGGAGGCTTGCACCTGTTTCCATGAGTTCTCAGTCGCTTATGTGCTTTATTTTAAAGGAAGTACACGTCCGGGGACTCCTAGGCCCCACGGGTGTGCATCGTTTTCCCTCCGAGGTCACTGAGTGCCTTCAGACACCTGTGGGCCTCAGAGCAACGTCGAGGTGCATTGGTTTATCCCCCGGAGGACCTCTGTGCTTGCCGAGTGCTGGGCAGCAACACACTGCGCGGTCCTTGAGCAGCGCTACATCTCCAGAGCCCTCGAACGCCCTCAGGACAACATGGCTGGTGAGTGCGAAGTGCACAGAAAGACTCTGTCATGACCCTTGTGTGAGTTGCCGTGAGAGAACACTGTGCTTGGAACACTGCGAGGCCCACCCTCGTACCTGAAGTCACTCTGCTCGAGGAGAAAGTCAACATCTTAGCACGCTGTGTCGCTACTGGCACATCCAGCATGAACCCATGCCTGGAAGTACTGCCCTGATTCGCCGTGCAGAAGCGGAGGCGTGCTGCAGCTTCCAGGAGTCGGGGGCCTCTGCTCTGCATGCCTTTAGCGGCAGCACAGCTTTCTGGACACCTGCGAGGCTAGCCGGGGCACCCTGCTCCCGGCAGGAACACTGAGTACCCCAAAGTGCACCTGGGTCTGCTAAGCAACATCCAGGCCCGTAGCCCTTCAGAGCCCCCTCTGTGCACACCGAGCGTAGGGAAACGCACTGCACTCTCCTTTGGAGCAGCTTAGTTTCCCCTGCACTCGCACACGTTCGCGAACACCATTCTGGCACGTCCCTGGTGGCGCGGAGGTCTTATGCGGTGCCCTAATCGGAGCTGCCCTCAGAGGAGCCCTCGTCTTCGCGTTCCATCCAGGACCTCCTTACTGAAGTCACCGTGCCTCCTAGAGGACGGTGGCTTGGGTTCTTACTGCACTTTAAGTCCTGTTCCTTCTGTGGCACTGCAGGCAGCCCCAGGCCCAGAGGAGCAGCTCCGGCGTTCCTCGGTTGAGACAGTTCGCTGGATGCGGGACTCCCTACTTCCATAAGTTGATTCAGGGAAGGAAACGCAGCGTAACCGGTGTCTCTTGGGACTCGTTAGAAGCCACAGGGATGTACGCTGAGTGTGCCCATGAAAACGGGGGCCTGCTGGAACTAGCCCTGCTTTCCAATTTTGAGGGCTGCATTCATGCCTGCCTTGAAGCTACCTGACATTCCCGGCTCCCGACAGGCCAGTGAGCCCTGGAAGAATGCTTCAGGGAAAATTATGAGTTTGCTCTCTCTAAACCAGGGGCTTCCGTGGCCACGGCGGCGGTCCGCATGACAGACTCTAGAGCGAAAGGGAACCTCGACGTGAGAACTCGCCTCCAGGTTAGACCCTGAGTAGCCGTGCAGAAAGGGAGGCATGCAGCTGTTTCCATGAGTTCTCAGTCGCTTATGTGCTTTATTTTAAAAGAAGTACGCGTCCGGGGACTCCTAGGCACCACGGGTGTGCATCGTTTTCCCTCCAAGGTCACTGAGTGCCTCCAGACACCTGTGGGCCTCAGAGCAATGTCGAGGTGCATTGGTTTATCCCCTGGAGCACCTCTGTGCCTGCCGAGTGCTGGGCAGCAACACACTGCGCGTTCCTTGAGCAGCGCTACATCTCCAGAGCCCTCGAACGCCCTCAGGACAACATGGCTGGTGAGTGCGAAGTGCCCAGGAAGACTCTGTCATGACCCTTGTGTGAGTTGCCGTGAGAGAACACTGTGCTTGGAACACTGCGAGGCCCACCCTCGTACCTGAAGTCACTCTGCTCGAGGAGAAAGTTAGCATCTTAGCACGCTGTGTCACCACCGGCACACCCAGCATGAACCCATGGCTGGAAGTAAGGCCCTGATTCGCCGTGCAGAAGCGGAGGCGTGCTGCAGCTTCCAGGAGGCAGTGGCCTCTGCTCTGCATGCCTTTAACGGCAGCACAGCTTTCTGGACACCTGGGAGTCTAGCCGGGGCACCGTGCTCTCGGCAGGAACACTGAGTACCCCCAGGTGCACCTGGGTCTGCTAAGCAACATCCAGGCCCGTAGCCCTTCAGAGACCCCTCTGTGCACTGCGAGCATAGGGAAACGCACTGCCCTCTCCTTTGGAGCAGCTTAGTTTCCTCCGCACACGCACACGTTCGCGAACAACGTTCTGGCACGTCCCACGTGATGCGGAGTCTTCCGCGGTGTCCTAATCGGAGCTGCCCTCGGAGGAGCCCTCATCTTCGCGTTCCATCCAGGACCTCCTGGCTCAAGTCACCGTGCCTCGTAGAGGACGGCAGCTTGGGTTCTTACTGTACTTTAAGTCCTGTTCTTTCTGTGGCACTGCAGGCAGCCCCAGGACCAGAGGAGCAGCTCCGGCGTTCCTCGGTTTAGACAGTTCACTGGATGCGGGACTCGCTACTTCCATAAGTTGATTCAGAGAAGGAAACGTAGGGTAACCAGTGTCTCTTGGGACTCGTTAGAAGCCACAGGGATGTACGTTGAGTGTTCCCATGAAAACGGGGGCCTGCTGGAACTAGCCCTGCTTTCCCATTTTGAGGGCTGCATTCATGCCTGCCTTGAAGCTACCTGACATTCCCGGCTCCCGACAGGCCAGTGAGCCCTGGAAGAATGCTTCGGGGAAAATTATGAGTTTGCTCTCTCTAAAGCAGGGGTTTACGTGGCCGCGGCGGAGGTCCACATGACAGACTCTAGAGCGAAAGGGAACCTCGACGTGAGAACTCGCCTCCAGGTTAGGCCCTGAGTAGCCGTGCAGAAAGGGAGGCATGCAGCTGTTTCCATGAGTTCTCAGTTGCTTATGTGCTTTATTTTAAAGGAAGTACACGTCCGGGGACTCCTGGGCCCCACGGGTGTGCATCGTTTTCCCTCTGACGTCACTGAGTGCCTCCAGACACCTGTGGGCCTCAGAGCAACGTCAAGGTCCATTGGTTGATCCCCCGGAGGACTTCTGTGGCTGCCGAGTGCTGGGCAGCAACACACTGTGCGGTCCTTGAGCAGCGCTACATCTGCAGAGCCCTCGAACGCCTTCAGGACAACATGGCTGGTGAGTGCGAAGTGCCCAGGAAGACTCTGTCATGGCCCTTCTGTGAGCTGCCGTGATAGAACACTGTGCTTGGAAGACTGCGAGGCCCGCCCTCGTACCTGAAGTCACTCTGCTCGAGGAGAAAGTCAGCATCTTAGCACGCTGTGTCGCTACCGGCACACCCAGCATAAACCCATGTCTGGAAGTAAGGCCCTGATTCACCGTGCAGAAGCAGAGGCGTGCTGCAGCTTCCAGGATGCGGTGGCCTCTGCTCTGCATGCCTTTAACGGCAGCACAGAATTCTGGACACCTGCGAGGCTAGCCGGGGCACCCTGCTCCCGGCAGGAACACTGAGTACCCCCAGGTGCACCTGGATCTGCTAAGCAACATCCAGGCCCGTAGCCCTTCAGAGCCCCCTCTGTGCACGCCGAGCGTAGGGAAACGCACTGCACTCTCCTTTGGAGCAGCTTAGTTTCCCCTGCACTCGCACACGTTCGCGAACACCATTCTGGCACGTCCCTGGTGGCGCGGAGGTCTTATGCGGTGCCCTAATCGGAGCTGCCCTCAGAGGAGCCCTCGTCTTCGCGTTCCATCCAGGACCTCCTGACTGAAGTCACCGTGCCTCCTAGAGGACGGTGGCTTGGGTTCTTACTGCACTTTAAGTCCTGTTCCTTCTGTGGCACTGCAGGCAGCCCCAGGCCCAGAGGAGCAGCTCCGGCGTTCCTCGGTTGAGACAGTTCGCTGGATGCGGGACTCCCTACTTCCATAAGTTGATTCAGGGAAGGAAACTCAGGGTAACCGGTGTCTCTTGGGACTCGTTAGAAGCCACAGGGATGTACGCTGAGTGTGCCCATGAAAACGGGGGCCTGCTGGAACTAGCCCTGCTTTCCCATTTTGAGGGCTGCATTCAGGCCTTCCTTGAAGCTACCCGACATTCCCGGCTCCCGACAGGCCAGTGAGCCCTGGAAGAATGCTTCAGGGAAAATTATGAGTTTGCTCTCTCTAAACCAGGGGCTTCCGTGGCCACGGCGGCGGTCCGCATGACAGACTCTAGAGCGAAAGGGAACCTCGACGTGAGAACACACCTCCAGGTTAGACCCTGAGTAGCCGTGCAGAAAGGGAGGCATGCAGCTGTTTCCATGAGTTCTCAGTCGCTTATGTGCTTTATTTTAAAAGAAGTACGCGTCCGGGGACTCCTAGGCACCACGGGTGTGCATCGTTTTCCCTCCAAGGTCACTGAGTGCCTCCAGACACCTGTGGGCCTCAGAGCAATGTCGAGGTGCATTGGTTTATCCCCTGGAGCACCTCTGTGCCTGCCGAGTGCTGGGCAGCAACACACTGCGCGTTCCTTGAGCAGCGCTACATCTCCAGAGCCCTCGAACGCCCTCAGGACAACATGGCTGGTGAGTGCGAAGTGCCCAGGAAGACTCTGTCATGGCCCTTGTGTGAGCTGCCGTGAGAGAACACTGTGCTTGGAACACTGCGAGGCGCGCCCTCGTACCTGAAGTCACTCTGCTCGAGGAGAAAGTCCACATCTTATCACGCTGTGTCGCTACTGGCACATCCAGCATGAACCCAAGCCTGGAAGTAATGCCCTGATTTGCCGTGCAGAAGCGGAGGCGTGCTGCAGCTTCCAGGAGTCGGTGGCCTCTGCTCTGCATGCCTTTAGCGGCAGCACAGCTTTCTGGACACCTGCGAGGCTAGCCGGGGCACCCTGCTCCCGGCAGGAACACTGAGTACCCCAAAGTGCACCTGGGTCTGCTAAGCAACATCCAGGCCCATAGCCCTTCAGAGCCCCCTCTGTGCACTGTGAGCATAGGGAAACACACTGCCTTCTCCTTTGGAGCAGCTTAGTTTCCTCCGCACACGCACACGTTCGCGAACAACGTTCTGGCACGTCCCACGTGATGCGGAGTCTTCCGCGGTGTCCTAATCGGAGCTGCCCTCGGAGGATCCCTCGTCTTCGCGTTCCATCCAGGACCTCCTGGCTGAAGTCACCGTGCCTCGTAGAGGACGGCAGCTTGGGTTCTTAATGTACTTTAAATCCTGTTCCTTCTGTGGCACTGCAGGCAGCCCCAGGCCCAGAGGAGCAGCTCTGGCATTCCTCGGTTGAGACAGTTCACTGGATGCGGGACTCCCTACTTCCATAAGTAGATTCAGGGAAGGAAACGTAGGGTAACCAGTGTCTCTTGGGACTCGTTAGAAGCCACAGGGATGTACGCTGAGTGTTCCCATGAAAACGGGGGCCTGCTGGAACTAGCCCTGCTTTCCCATTTTGAGGGCTGCATTCATACCTGCCTTGAAGCTACCTGACATTCCCGGCTCCCGACAGGCCAGTGAGCCCTGGAAGAATGCTTCGGGGAAAATTATGAGTTTGCTCTCTCTAAAGCAGGGGCTTACGTGGCCGCGGCGGCGGTCCACATGACAGACTCTAGAGCGAAAGGGAACCTCGACGTGAGAACTCGCCTCCAGGTTAGACCCTGAGTAGCCGTGCAGAAAGGGAGGCATGCAGCTGTTTCCATGAGTTCTCAGTCGCTTATGTGCTTTATTTTAAAGGAAGTACACGTCCGGGGACTCCTGGGCCCCACGGGTGTGCATCGTTTTCCCTCCGAGGTCACTGAGTGCCTCTAGACACCTGTGGGCCGGCGGACCAACGTCCAGGTCCATTGCTTGATCCCCCGGGTGACCTCTGTGCCTGCCGAGTGCTGGGCAGCAACACACTGCGCGTTCCTTGAGCAGCGCTACATCTCCAGAGCCCTCGAACGCCCTCAGGACAACATGGCTGGTGAGTGCGAAGTGCCCAGGAAGACTCTGTCATGACCCTTGTGTGAGTTGCCGTGAGAGAACACTGTGCTTGGAACACTGTGAGGCCCACCCTCGTACCTGAAGTCACTCTGCTCAAGGAGAAAGTTAGCATCTTAGCACGCTGTGTCACCACCGGCACACCCAGCATGAACCCATGGCTGGAAGTAAGGCCCTGATTCGCCGTGCAGAAGCGGAGGCGTGCTGCAGCTTCCAGGAGGCGGTGGCCTCTGCTCTGCATGCCTTTAACGGCAGCACAGCTTTCTGGACACCTGGGAGTCTAGCCGGGGCACCGTGCTCTCGGCAGGAACACTGAGTACCCCCAGGTGCACCTGGGTCTGCTAAGCAACATCCAGGCCCGTAGCCCTTCAGAGACTCCTCTGTGCACTGCGAGCGTAGGGAATCACACTGCCCTCTCCATCGGAGCAGATTAATTTCCCCTGCACTCGCACACGTTCGTGAACACCTTTCTGGCACGTCCCAGGGGGCGCGGAGGTCTTACGCGGTGTCCTAATCGGAGATGCCTTCGGAGGAGCCGTCGTCTTCGCGTTCCATCCAGGACCTCCTGGCTGAAGTCACGGTGCCTCCTAGAGGATGGCGGCTTGGGTTCTTACTGCACTTTAAGTCCTGTTCCTTCTGTGGCACTGCAGGCAGCCCCAGGCCCAGAGGAGCAGATCCGGCGTTCCTCGGTTGAGACAGTTCGCTGGATGTGGGACTCCCTACTTCCATAAGTTGATTCAGGGAAGGAAACGCAGGGTAACCGGTGTCTCTTGGGACTCGTTAGAAGCCACAGGGATGTAGGCTTAGTGTGCCCATGAAAACGGGGGCCTGCTGGAACTAGCCCTGCTTTCCCATTTTGAGGGCTGCATTCATGCCTGCCTTGAAGCTACCTGACATTCCCGGCTCCCGACAGGCCAGTGAGCCCTGGAAGAATGCTTCGGGGAAAATTATGAGTTTGCTCTCTCTAAACCAGGGGCTTCCGTGGCTGCGGCGGTGGTCCGCATGACAGACTCTAGAGCGAAATGGAACCTCGACATGAGAACTCACCTCCTGCTTAGGCCCTGAGTAGCTGTGCAGAAAGGGAGGCATGCAGCAGTTTCCATGAGTTCTCAGTCGCTTATGTGCTTTATTTTAAAGGAAGTACACGTCCGGGGACTCCTAGGCCCCACGGGTGTGCATCATTTTCCCTCCGAGGTCACTGAGTGCCTCCAGACACCTGTGGGCCTCAGAGCAACGTCGAGGTCCATTGGTTGATCCCTCAGAGGACCTCTGTGGCTGTCGAGTGCTGGGCAGCAACACACTGCGTGTTCCTTGAGCAGCGCTACATCTCCAGAGCCCTCGAACGCCCTCAGGACAACATGGCTGGTGAGTCCGAAGTGCCCAGGAAGACTCTGTCATGGCCCTTGTGTGAGCTGCCGTGAGAGAACACTGTGCTTGGAACACTGCGAGGCGCGCCCTCATAACTGAAGTCACTCTGCTCTAGGAGAAACTCAGCATCTTAGCACGCTGTGTAGCTACTGGCACATCCAGCATGAACCCATGCCTGGAAGTAATGCCCTGATTCGCCGTGCAGAAGCGGAGGCGTCCTGCAGCTTCCAGGAGTCGGTGGCCTCTGCTCTGCATGCCTTTAGCCGCAGCACAGCTTTCTGGACACCTGCGAGGCTAGCCGGGGCACCCTGCTCCCGGCAGGAACACTGAGTAACCCAAAGTGCACCTGGGTCTGCTAAGCAACATCCAGGCCCGTAGCCCTTCAGAGCCCCCTCTGTGCACTGTGAGCGTAGGGAAACACACTGCCCTCTCCATCGGAGCAGCTTAATTTCCCCTGCACTCGCACACGTTCGTGAACACCGTTCTGGCACGTCCCAGGTGGCGTGGAGGTCTTACGCGGTGCCCTAATCGGAGCTGCCCTCAGATGAGCCCTCGTCTTCGCGTTCCATCCAGGTCCTCCTGACTGAAGTCACCGTGCCTCCTAGAGGACGGTGGCTTGGGTTCTTACTGCACTTTAAGTCCTGTTCTTTCTGTGGCACTACAGGCAGCCCCAGGCCCAGAGGAGCAGCTCCGGCGTTCCTCGGTTGAGACAGTTCACTGGATGCGGGACTCCCTACTTCCATAAGTTGATTCAGAGAAGGAAACGTAGGGTAACCAGTGTCTCTTGGGACTCGTTAGAAGCCACAGGGATGTACTCTGAATGTTCCCATGAAAACGGGTTCTGCTGAAACTAGCCCTGCTTTCCCATTTTGAGGGCTGCATTCATGCCTGCCTTCAAGCTACCTGACATTCCCAGCTCCCGACAGGCCAGTGAGCCCTGGAAGAATGCTTCGGGTAAAATTATGAGTTTGCTCTCTCTAAAGCAGGGGCTTACGTGGCCGCAGCGGCGGTCCACATGACAGACTCTAGAGCGAAAGGGAACCTCGACGTGAGAACTCGCCTCCAGGTTAGACCATGAGTAGCCGTGCAGAAAGGGAGGCATGCAGCTGTTTCCATGAGTTCTCAGTCGCTTATGTGCTTTATTTTAAAGGAAGTACGCGTCCGGGGACTCCTAGGCCCCACGGGTGTGCATCGTTTTCCCTCCGAGGTCACTGAGTGCCTCCAGACAACTGTGGGCCTCAGAGCAATGTCGAGGTGCATTGGTTTATCCCCTGGAGCACCTCTGTGCCTGCCGAGTGCTGGGTAGCAACACACTGCGCATTCCTTGAGCAGCGCTACATCTCCAGAGCCCTTGAACGCCCTCAGGACAACATGGCTGGTGAGTGCGAAGTGCCCAGGAAGACTCTGTCATGGCCCTTGTGTGAGCTGCCGTGAGAGAACACTGTGCTTGGAACACTGCGAGGAGCGCCCTCGTACCTGAAGTCACTCTGTTCCAGGAGAAAGTCAGCATCTTAGCACGCTGTGTCGCTACCGGCACACCCAGCATGAACCCATGCCTGGAAGTAATGCCCTGATTTGCCGTGCAGAAGCGGAGGCGTGCTGCAGCTTCCAGGAGTCGGTGGCCTCTGCTCTGCATGTCTTTAGCGGCAGCACAGCTTTCTGGACACCTGCGAGGCTAGCCGGGGCACCCTGCTCCCGGCAGGAACACTGAGTACCCCAAAGTGCACCTGGGTCTGCTAAGCAACATCCAGGCCCGTAGCCCTTCAGAGCCCCCTCTGTGCACTGCGAGCGTAGGGAAACACACTGCCCTCTCCATCGTAGCAGCTTAATTTCCCCTGCACTCGCACACGTCCGTGAACACCGTTCTGGCACGTCCCAGGGGGCGCGGAGGTCTTACGCGGTGTCCTAATCGGAGATGCCTTCGGAGGAGCCGTCGTCTTCGCGTTCCATCCAGGACCTCCTGGCTGAAGTCACGGTGCCTCCTAGAGGATGGCGGCTTGGGTTCTTACTGCACTTTAAGTCCTGTTCCTTCTGTGGCACTGCAGGCAGCCCCAGGCCCAGAGGAGCAGCTCCGGCGTTCCTCGGTTGAGACAGTTCGCTGGATGCGGGACTCCCTACTTCCATAAGTTGATTCAGGGAAGGAAACGCAGCGTAACCGGTGTCTCTTGGGACTCGTTAGAAGCCACAGGGATGTACGCTGAGTGTGCCCATGAAAACGGGGGCCTGCTGGAACTAGCCCTGCTTTCCAATTTTGAGGGCTGCATTCATGCCTGCCTTGAAGCTACCTGACATTCCCGGCTCCCGACAGGCCAGTGAGCCCTGGAAGAATGCTTCAGGGAAAATTATGAGTTTGCTCTCTCTAAACCAGGGGCTTCCGTGGCCACGGCGGCGGTCCGCATGACAGACTCTAGAGCGAAAGGGAACCTCGACGTGAGAACTCGCCTCCAGGTTAGACCCTGAGTAGCCGTGCAGAAAGGGAGGCATGCAGCTGTTTCCATGAGTTCTCAGTCGCTTATGTGCTTTATTTTAAAAGAAGTACGCGTCCGGGGACTCCTAGGCACCACGGGTGTGCATCGTTTTCCCTCCAAGGTCACTGAGTGCCTCCAGACACCTGTGGGCCTCAGAGCAATGTCGAGGTGCATTGGTTTATCCCCTGGAGCACCTCTGTGCCTGCCGAGTGCTGGGCAGCAACACACTGCGCGTTCCTTGAGCAGCGCTACATCTCCAGAGCCCTCGAACGCCCTCAGGACAACATGGCTGGTGAGTGCGAAGTGCCCAGGAAGACTCTGTCATGACCCTTGTGTGAGTTGCCGTGAGAGAACACTGTGCTTGGAACACTGCGAGGCCCACCCTCGTACCTGAAGTCACTCTGCTCGAGGAGAAAGTTAGCATCTTAGCACGCTGTGTCACCACCGGCACACCCAGCATGAACCCATGGCTGGAAGTAAGGCCCTGATTCGCCGTGCAGAAGCGGAGGCGTGCTGCAGCTTCCAGGAGGCAGTGGCCTCTGCTCTGCATGCCTTTAACGGCAGCACAGCTTTCTGGACACCTGGGAGTCTAGCCGGGGCACCGTGCTCTCGGCAGGAACACTGAGTACCCCCAGGTGCACCTGGGTCTGCTAAGCAACATCCAGGCCCGTAGCCCTTCAGAGACCCCTCTGTGCACTGCGAGCATAGGGAAACGCACTGCCCTCTCCTTTGGAGCAGCTTAGTTTCCTCCGCACACGCACACGTTCGCGAACAACGTTCTGGCACGTCCCACGTGATGCGGAGTCTTCCGCGGTGTCCTAATCGGAGCTGCCCTCGGAGGAGCCCTCATCTTCGCGTTCCATCCAGGACCTCCTGGCTCAAGTCACCGTGCCTCGTAGAGGACGGCAGCTTGGGTTCTTACTGTACTTTAAGTCCTGTTCTTTCTGTGGCACTGCAGGCAGCCCCAGGACCAGAGGAGCAGCTCCGGCGTTCCTCGGTTTAGACAGTTCACTGGATGCGGGACTCGCTACTTCCATAAGTTGATTCAGAGAAGGAAACGTAGGGTAACCAGTGTCTCTTGGGACTCGTTAGAAGCCACAGGGATGTACGTTGAGTGTTCCCATGAAAACGGGGGCCTGCTGGAACTAGCCCTGCTTTCCCATTTTGAGGGCTGCATTCATGCCTGCCTTGAAGCTACCTGACATTCCCGGCTCCCGACAGGCCAGTGAGCCCTGGAAGAATGCTTCGGGGAAAATTATGAGTTTGCTCTCTCTAAAGCAGGGGTTTACGTGGCCGCGGCGGAGGTCCACATGACAGACTCTAGAGCGAAAGGGAACCTCGACGTGAGAACTCGCCTCCAGGTTAGGCCCTGAGTAGCCGTGCAGAAAGGGAGGCATGCAGCTGTTTCCATGAGTTCTCAGTTGCTTATGTGCTTTATTTTAAAGGAAGTACACGTCCGGGGACTCCTGGGCCCCACGGGTGTGCATCGTTTTCCCTCTGACGTCACTGAGTGCCTCCAGACACCTGTGGGCCTCAGAGCAACGTCAAGGTCCATTGGTTGATCCCCCGGAGGACTTCTGTGGCTGCCGAGTGCTGGGCAGCAACACACTGTGCGGTCCTTGAGCAGCGCTACATCTGCAGAGCCCTCGAACGCCTTCAGGACAACATGGCTGGTGAGTGCGAAGTGCCCAGGAAGACTCTGTCATGGCCCTTCTGTGAGCTGCCGTGATAGAACACTGTGCTTGGAAGACTGCGAGGCCCGCCCTCGTACCTGAAGTCACTCTGCTCGAGGAGAAAGTCAGCATCTTAGCACGCTGTGTCGCTACCGGCACACCCAGCATAAACCCATGTCTGGAAGTAAGGCCCTGATTCACCGTGCAGAAGCAGAGGCGTGCTGCAGCTTCCAGGATGCGGTGGCCTCTGCTCTGCATGCCTTTAACGGCAGCACAGAATTCTGGACACCTGCGAGGCTAGCCGGGGCACCCTGCTCCCGGCAGGAACACTGAGTACCCCCAGGTGCACCTGGATCTGCTAAGCAACATCCAGGCCCGTAGCCCTTCAGAGCCCCCTCTGTGCACGCCGAGCGTAGGGAAACGCACTGCACTCTCCTTTGGAGCAGCTTAGTTTCCCCTGCACTCGCACACGTTCGCGAACACCATTCTGGCACGTCCCTGGTGGCGCGGAGGTCTTATGCGGTGCCCTAATCGGAGCTGCCCTCAGAGGAGCCCTCGTCTTCGCGTTCCATCCAGGACCTCCTGACTGAAGTCACCGTGCCTCCTAGAGGACGGTGGCTTGGGTTCTTACTGCACTTTAAGTCCTGTTCCTTCTGTGGCACTGCAGGCAGCCCCAGGCCCAGAGGAGCAGCTCCGGCGTTCCTCGGTTGAGACAGTTCGCTGGATGCGGGACTCCCTACTTCCATAAGTTGATTCAGGGAAGGAAACTCAGGGTAACCGGTGTCTCTTGGGACTCGTTAGAAGCCACAGGGATGTACGCTGAGTGTGCCCATGAAAACGGGGGCCTGCTGGAACTAGCCCTGCTTTCCCATTTTGAGGGCTGCATTCAGGCCTTCCTTGAAGCTACCCGACATTCCCGGCTCCCGACAGGCCAGTGAGCCCTGGAAGAATGCTTCAGGGAAAATTATGAGTTTGCTCTCTCTAAACCAGGGGCTTCCGTGGCCACGGCGGCGGTCCGCATGACAGACTCTAGAGCGAAAGGGAACCTCGACGTGAGAACACACCTCCAGGTTAGACCCTGAGTAGCCGTGCAGAAAGGGAGGCATGCAGCTGTTTCCATGAGTTCTCAGTCGCTTATGTGCTTTATTTTAAAAGAAGTACGCGTCCGGGGACTCCTAGGCACCACGGGTGTGCATCGTTTTCCCTCCAAGGTCACTGAGTGCCTCCAGACACCTGTGGGCCTCAGAGCAATGTCGAGGTGCATTGGTTTATCCCCTGGAGCACCTCTGTGCCTGCCGAGTGCTGGGCAGCAACACACTGCGCGTTCCTTGAGCAGCGCTACATCTCCAGAGCCCTCGAACGCCCTCAGGACAACATGGCTGGTGAGTGCGAAGTGCCCAGGAAGACTCTGTCATGGCCCTTGTGTGAGCTGCCGTGAGAGAACACTGTGCTTGGAACACTGCGAGGCGCGCCCTCGTACCTGAAGTCACTCTGCTCGAGGAGAAAGTCCACATCTTATCACGCTGTGTCGCTACTGGCACATCCAGCATGAACCCAAGCCTGGAAGTAATGCCCTGATTTGCCGTGCAGAAGCGGAGGCGTGCTGCAGCTTCCAGGAGTCGGTGGCCTCTGCTCTGCATGCCTTTAGCGGCAGCACAGCTTTCTGGACACCTGCGAGGCTAGCCGGGGCACCCTGCTCCCGGCAGGAACACTGAGTACCCCAAAGTGCACCTGGGTCTGCTAAGCAACATCCAGGCCCATAGCCCTTCAGAGCCCCCTCTGTGCACTGTGAGCATAGGGAAACACACTGCCTTCTCCTTTGGAGCAGCTTAGTTTCCTCCGCACACGCACACGTTCGCGAACAACGTTCTGGCACGTCCCACGTGATGCGGAGTCTTCCGCGGTGTCCTAATCGGAGCTGCCCTCGGAGGATCCCTCGTCTTCGCGTTCCATCCAGAACCTCCTGGCTGAAGTCACCGTGCCTCGTAGAGGACGGCAGCTTGGGTTCTTAATGTACTTTAAATCCTGTTCCTTCTGTGGCACTGCAGGCAGCCCCAGGCCCAGAGGAGCAGCTCTGGCATTCCTCGGTTGAGACAGTTCACTGGATGCGGGACTCCCTACTTCCATAAGTAGATTCAGGGAAGGAAACGTAGGGTAACCAGTGTCTCTTGGGACTCGTTAGAAGCCACAGGGATGTACGCTGAGTGTTCCCATGAAAACGGGGGCCTGCTGGAACTAGCCCTGCTTTCCCATTTTGAGGGCTGCATTCATACCTGCCTTGAAGCTACCTGACATTCCCGGCTCCCGACAGGCCAGTGAGCCCTGGAAGAATGCTTCGGGGAAAATTATGAGTTTGCTCTCTCTAAAGCAGGGGCTTACGTGGCCGCGGCGGCGGTCCACATGACAGACTCTAGAGCGAAAGGGAACCTCGACGTGAGAACTCGCCTCCAGGTTAGACCCTGAGTAGCCGTGCAGAAAGGGAGGCATGCAGCTGTTTCCATGAGTTCTCAGTCGCTTATGTGCTTTATTTTAAAGGAAGTACACGTCCGGGGACTCCTGGGCCCCACGGGTGTGCATCGTTTTCCCTCCGAGGTCACTGAGTGCCTCTAGACACCTGTGGGCCGGCGGACCAACGTCCAGGTCCATTGCTTGATCCCCCGGGTGACCTCTGTGCCTGCCGAGTGCTGGGCAGCAACACACTGCGCGTTCCTTGAGCAGCGCTACATCTCCAGAGCCCTCGAACGCCCTCAGGACAACATGGCTGGTGAGTGCGAAGTGCCCAGGAAGACTCTGTCATGACCCTTGTGTGAGTTGCCGTGAGAGAACACTGTGCTTGGAACACTGTGAGGCCCACCCTCGTACCTGAAGTCACTCTGCTCAAGGAGAAAGTTAGCATCTTAGCACGCTGTGTCACCACCGGCACACCCAGCATGAACCCATGGCTGGAAGTAAGGCCCTGATTCGCCGTGCAGAAGCGGAGGCGTGCTGCAGCTTCCAGGAGGCGGTGGCCTCTGCTCTGCATGCCTTTAACGGCAGCACAGCTTTCTGGACACCTGGGAGTCTAGCCGGGGCACCGTGCTCTCGGCAGGAACACTGAGTACCCCCAGGTGCACCTGGGTCTGCTAAGCAACATCCAGGCCCGTAGCCCTTCAGAGACTCCTCTGTGCACTGCGAGCGTAGGGAATCACACTGCCCTCTCCATCGGAGCAGATTAATTTCCCCTGCACTCGCACACGTTCGTGAACACCGTTCTGGCACGTCCCAGGGGGCGCGGAGGTCTTACGCGGTGTCCTAATCGGAGATGCCTTCGGAGGAGCCGTCGTCTTCGCGTTCCATCCAGGACCTCCTGGCTGAAGTCACGGTGCCTCCTAGAGGATGGCGGCTTGGGTTCTTACTGCACTTTAAGTCCTGTTCCTTCTGTGGCACTGCAGGCAGCCCCAGGCCCAGAGGAGCAGATCCGGCGTTCCTCGGTTGAGACAGTTCGCTGGATGTGGGACTCCCTACTTCCATAAGTTGATTCAGGGAAGGAAACGCAGGGTAACCGGTGTCTCTTGGGACTCGTTAGAAGCCACAGGGATGTAGGCTTAGTGTGCCCATGAAAACGGGGGCCTGCTGGAACTAGCCCTGCTTTCCCATTTTGAGGGCTGCATTCATGCCTGCCTTGAAGCTACCTGACATTCCCGGCTCCCGACAGGCCAGTGAGCCCTGGAAGAATGCTTCGGGGAAAATTATGAGTTTGCTCTCTCTAAACCAGGGGCTTCCGTGGCTGCGGCGGTGGTCCGCATGACAGACTCTAGAGCGAAATGGAACCTCGACATGAGAACTCACCTCCTGCTTAGGCCCTGAGTAGCTGTGCAGAAAGGGAGGCATGCAGCAGTTTCCATGAGTTCTCAGTCGCTTATGTGCTTTATTTTAAAGGAAGTACACGTCCGGGGACTCCTAGGCCCCACGGGTGTGCATCATTTTCCCTCCGAGGTCACTGAGTGCCTCCAGACACCTGTGGGCCTCAGAGCAACGTCGAGGTCCATTGGTTGATCCCTCAGAGGACCTCTGTGGCTGTCGAGTGCTGGGCAGCAACACACTGCGTGTTCCTTGAGCAGCGCTACATCTCCAGAGCCCTCGAACGCCCTCAGGACAACATGGCTGGTGAGTCCGAAGTGCCCAGGAAGACTCTGTCATGGCCCTTGTGTGAGCTGCCGTGAGAGAACACTGTGCTTGGAACACTGCGAGGCGCGCCCTCATAACTGAAGTCACTCTGCTCTAGGAGAAACTCAGCATCTTAGCACGCTGTGTAGCTACTGGCACATCCAGCATGAACCCATGCCTGGAAGTAATGCCCTGATTCGCCGTGCAGAAGCGGAGGCGTCCTGCAGCTTCCAGGAGTCGGTGGCCTCTGCTCTGCATGCCTTTAGCCGCAGCACAGCTTTCTGGACACCTGCGAGGCTAGCCGGGGCACCCTGCTCCCGGCAGGAACACTGAGTACCCCAAAGTGCACCTGGGTCTGCTAAGCAACATCCAGGCCCGTAGCCCTTCAGAGCCCCCTCTGTGCACTGTGAGCGTAGGGAAACACACTGCCCTCTCCATCGGAGCAGCTTAATTTCCCCTGCACTCGCACACGTTCGTGAACACCGTTCTGGCACGTCCCAGGTGGCGCGGAGGTCTTACGCGGTGCCCTAATCGGAGCTGCCCTCAGATGAGCCCTCGTCTTCGCGTTCCATCCAGGTCCTCCTGACTGAAGTCACCGTGCCTCCTAGAGGACGGTGGCTTGGGTTCTTACTGCACTTTAAGTCCTGTTCTTTCTGTGGCACTACAGGCAGCCCCAGGCCCAGAGGAGCAGCTCCGGCGTTCCTCGGTTGAGACAGTTCACTGGATGCGGGACTCCCTACTTCCATAAGTTGATTCAGAGAAGGAAACGTAGGGTAACCAGTGTCTCTTGGGACTCGTTAGAAGCCACAGGGATGTACTCTGAATGTTCCCATGAAAACGGGTTCTGCTGAAACTAGCCCTGCTTTCCCATTTTGAGGGCTGCATTCATGCCTGCCTTCAAGCTACCTGACATTCCCGGCTCCCGACAGGCCAGTGAGCCCTGGAAGAATGCTTCGGGTAAAATTATGAGTTTGCTCTCTCGAAAGCAGGGGCTTACGTGGCCGCAGCGGCGGTCCACATGACAGACTCTAGAGCGAAAGGGAACCTCGACGTGAGAACTCGCCTCCAGGTTAGACCATGAGTAGCCGTGCAGAAAGGGAGGCATGCAGCTGTTTCCATGAGTTCTCAGTCGCTTATGTGCTTTATTTTAAAGGAAGTACGCGTCCGGGGACTCCTAGGCCCCACGGGTGTGCATCGTTTTCCCTCCGAGGTCACTGAGTGCCTCCAGACAACTGTGGGCCTCAGAGCAATGTCGAGGTGCATTGGTTTATCCCCTGGAGCACCTCTGTGCCTGCCGAGTGCTGGGTAGCAACACACTGCGCATTCCTTGAGCAGCGCTACATCTCCAGAGCCCTTGAACGCCCTCAGGACAACATGGCTGGTGAGTGCGAAGTGCCCAGGAAGACTCTGTCATGACCCTTGTGTGAGTTGCCGTGAGAGAACACTGTGCTTGGAACACTGCGAGGCCCACCCTCGTACCTGAAGTCACTCTGCTCGAGGAGAAAGTTAGCATCTTAGCACGCTGTGTCACTACCGGCACACCCAGCATGAACCCATGGCTGGAAGTAAGGCCCTGATTCGCCGTGCAGAAGCGGAAGCATGCTGCAGCTTCCAGGAGGCGGTGGCCTCTGCTCTGCATGCCTTTAACGGCAGCACAGCTTTCTGGACACCTGGGAGTCTAGCCGGGGCACCGTGCTCTCGACAGGAACACTGAGTACCCCCAGGTGCACCTGGGTCTGCTAAGCAACATCCAGTTCCGTAGCCCTTCAGAGCCCCCTCTGTGCACGCCGAGCATAGGGAAACACACTGCGCTCTCCATCGGAGCAGCTTAATTTCCCCTGCACTCGCACACGTCCGTGAACACCGTTCTGGCACGTCCCAGGGAGCGCGGAGGTCTTACGCGGTGTCCTAATCGGAGATGCCTTCGGAGGAGCCGTCGTCTTCGCATTCCATTCAGGACCTCCTGGCTGAAGTCACGGTGCCTCCTAGAGGATGGCGGCTTGGGTTCTTACTGCACTTTAAGTCCTCTTCCTTCTGTGGCACTGCAGGCAGCCCCAGGCCCAGAGGAGCAGCTCCGGCGTTCCTCGGTTGAGACAGTTCGCTGGATGCGGGACTCCCTACTTCCATAAGTTGATTCAGGGAAGGAAACGCAGGGTAACCGGTGTCTCTTGGGACTCGTTAGAAGCCACAGGGATGTAGGCTGAGTGTGCCCATGAAAACGAGGGGCCTGCTTGAACTAGCCCTGCTTTCCCATTTTGAGGGCTGCATTCATACCTGCCTTGAAGCTACCTGACATTCCCGGCTCCCGACAGGCCAGTGAGCCCTGGAAGAATGCTTCGGGGAAAATTATGAGTTTGCTCTCTCTAAACCAGGGGCTTCCGTGGCTGTGGCGGCAGTCCGCATGACAGACTCTAGAGCGAAAGGGAACCTCGACGTGAGAACTCGCCTCCAGGTTAGGCCCTGAGTAGCCGTGCAGAAAGGGAGGCATGCAGCTGTTTCCATGATTTCTCAGTCGCCTATGTGCTTTATTTTAAAGGAAGTACGCGTCCGGGGACTCCTAGGCCCCACGGGTGTGCATCGTTTTCCCTCCGAGGTCACTGAGTGCCTCCAGACACCTGTGGGCCTCAGAGCAACGTCGAGGTCCATTGGTTGATCCCCCGGAGGACCTCTGTGGCTGCCGAGTGCTGGGCAGCAACACACTGCGTGTTCCTTGAGCAGCGCTACATCTCCAGAGCCCTCGAAGGCCCTGAGGACAACATGGCTGGTGAGTGCGAAGTGCCCAGGAAGACTCTGTCATGGCCCTTGTGTGAGCTGCCGTGAGAGAACACTGTGCTTGGAACACTGCGAGGAGCGCCCTCGTACCTGAAGTCACTCTGTTCCAGGAGAAAGTCAGCATCTTAGCACGCTGTGTCGCTACCGGCACACCCAGCATGAACCCATGCCTGGAAGTAATGCCCTGATTTGCCGTGCAGAAGCGGAGGCGTGCTGCAGCTTCCAGGAGTCGGTGGCCTCTGCTCTGCATGTCTTTAGCGGCAGCACAGCTTTCTGGACACCTGCGAGGCTAGCCGGGGCACCCTGCTCCCGGCAGGAACACTGAGTACCCCAAAGTGCACCTGGGTCTGCTAAGCAACATCCAGGCCCGTAGCCCTTCAGAGCCCCCTCTGTGCACTGCGAGCGTAGGGAAACACACTGCCCTCTCCATCGTAGCAGCTTAATTTCCCCTGCACTCGCACACGTCCGTGAACACCGTTCTGGCACGTCCCAGGGGGCGCGGAGGTCTTACGCGGTGTCCTAATCGGAGATGCCTTCGGAGGAGCCGTCGTCTTCGCGTTCCATCCAGGACCTCCTGGCTGAAGTCACGGTGCCTCCTAGAGGATGGCGGCTTGGGTTCTTACTGCACTTTAAGTCCTGTTCCTTCTGTGGCACTGCAGGCAGCCCCAGGCCCAGAGGAGCAGCTCCGGCGTTCCTCGGTTGAGACAGTTCGCTGGATGCGGGACTCCCTACTTCCATAAGTTGATTCAGGGAAGGAAACGCAGGGTAACCGGTGTCTCTTGGGACTCGTTAGAAGCCACAGGGATGTAGGCTGAGTGTGCCCATGAAAACGGGGGCCTGCTTGAACTAGCCCTGCTTTCCCATTTTGAGGGTTGCATTCATGCCTGCCTTGAAGCTACCTGACATTCCCGGCTCCCGACAGGCCAGTGAGCCCTGGAAGAATGCTTCGGGGAAAATTATGAGTTTGCTCTCTCTAAACAAGGCGCTTCCGTGGCTGCGGCGGCGGTCCGCATGACAGACTCTAGAGCGAAAGGGAACCTCGACGTGAGAACTCGCCTCCTGCTTAGGCCCTGAGTAGCTGTGCAGAAAGGGAGGCATGCAGCTGTTTCCATGAGTTCTCAGTCGCTTATGTGCTTTATTTTAAAGGAAGTACACGTCCGGGGACTCCTAGGCCCCACGGGTGTGCATCGTTTTCCCTCCGAGGTCACTGAGTGCCTCCAGACACCTGTGGGCCTCAGAGCAACGTCGAGGTCCATTGGTTGATCCCCCGGAGGACCTCTGTGGCTGCCGAGTGCTGGGCAGCAACACACTGCGTGTTCCTTGAGAAGCGCTACATCTCCAGAGCCCTCGAACGCCCTCAGGACAACATGGCTGGTGAGTGCGAAGTGCCCAGGAAGACTCTGTCATGGCCCTTGTGTGAGCTGCCGTGAGAGAACACTGTGCTTGGAACACTGCGAGGCGCGCCCTCGTACCTGAAGTCACTCTGCTCGAGGAGAAAGTCAGCATCTTAGCACGCTGTGTAGCTACTGGCACATCCAGCATGAACCCATGCCTGGAAGTAATGCCCTGATTCGCCGTGCAGAAGCGGAGGCGTGCTGCAGCTTCCAGGAGGCGGTGGCCTCTGCTCTGCATGCCTTTAGCGGCAGCACAGCTTTCTGGACACCTGCGAGGCTAGCCGGGGCACCCTGCTCCCGGCAGGAACACTGAGTACCCCAAAGTGCACCTGGGTCTGCTAAGCAACATCCAGGCCCGTAGCCCTTCAGAGCCCCCTCTGTGCACTGTGAGCGTAGGGAAACACACTGCCCTCTCCATCGGAGCAGCTTAATTTCCCCTGCACTCGCACACGTTCGTGAACACCGTTCTGGCACGTCCCAGGTGGCGCGGAGGTCTTACGCGGTGCCCTAATCGGAGCTGCCCTCAGAGGAGCCCTCATCTTCGCGTTCCATCCAGGACCTCCTGACTGAAGTTACCGTGCTTCCTAGAGGACGGTGGCTTGGGTCCTTACTGCACTTTAAGTCCTGTTCCTTCTGTGGCACTGCAGGCAGCCCCAGGCCCAGAGGAGCAGCTCCGGCGTTCCTCGGTTGAGACAGTTCGCTGGATGCGGGACTCACTACTTCCATAAGTTGATTCAGGGAAGGAAACGCAGGGTATCCGGTGTCTCTTGGGACTCGTTAGAAGCCACAGGGATGTACGCTGAGTGTGCCCATGAAAACGGGGGCCTGCTGGAACTAGCCCTGCTTTCCCATTTTGAGGGCTGCATTCAGGCCTTCCTTGAAGCTACCTGACATTCCCGGCTCCCGACAGGCCAGTGAGCCCTGGAAGAATGCTTCGGGGAAAATTATGAGTTTGCTCTCTCTAAACCAGGGGCTTCCGTGGCTGCGGCGGCGGTCCGCATGACAGACTCTAGAGCGAAAGGGAACCTCGACGTGAGAACTCGCCTCCAGGTTAGACCCTGAGTAGCTGTGCAGAAAGGGAGGCATGCAGCTGTTTCCATGAGTTCTCAGTCGCTTATGTGCTTTATTTTAAAAGAAGTACGCGTCCGGGGACTCCTAGGCACCACGGGTGTGCATCGTTTTCCCTCCAAGGTCACTGAGTGCCTCCAGACACCTGTGGGCCTCAGAGCAATGTCGAGGTGCATTGGTTTATCCCCTGGAGCACCTCTGTGCCTGCCGAGTGCTGGGCAGCAACACACTGCGCGTTCCTTGAGCAGCGCTACATCTCCAGAGCCCTCGAACGCCCTCAGGACAACATGGCTGGTGAGTGCGAAGTGCCCAGGAAGACTCTGTCATGACCCTTGTGTGAGTTGCCGTGAGAGAACACTGTGCTTGGAACACTGCGAGGCCCACCCTCGTACCTGAAGTCACTCTGCTCGAGGAGAAAGTTAGCATCTTAGCACGCTGTGTCACTACCGGCACACCCAGCATGAACCCATGGCTGGAAGTAAGGCCCTGATTCGCCGTGCAGAAGCGGAGGCATGCTGCAGCTTCCAGGAGGCGGTGGCCTCTGCTCTGCATGCCTTTAACGGCAGCACAGCTTTCTGGACACCTGGGAGTCTAGCCGGGGCACCGTGCTCTCGACAGGAACACTGAGTACCCCCAGGTGCACCTGGGTCTGCTAAGCAACATCCAGGCCCATAGCCCTTCAGAGACCCCTCTGTGCACTGCGAGCGTAGGGAAACACACTGCCCTCTCCATCGGAGCAGCTTAATTTCCCCTGCACTCGCACACGTTCGTGAACACCGTTCTGGCACGTCCCAGGGGGCGCGGAGGTCTTACGCGGTGTCCTAATCGGAGATGCCTTCGGAGGAGCCGTCGTCTTCGCGTTCCATCCAGGACCTCCTGGCTGAAGTCACCGTGCCTCCTAGAGGACGGCGGCTTGGGTTCTTACTGCACTTTAAGTTCCGTTCCTTCTGTGGCACTGCAGGCAGCCCCAGGCCCAGAGGAGCAGCTCCGGCGTTCCTCGGTTGAGACAGTTCGCTGGATGCGGGACTCCCTACTTCCATAAGTTGATTCAGGGAAGGAAACGCAGCGTAACCGGTGTCTCTTGGGACTCGTTAGAAGCCACAGGGATGTACGCTGAGTGTGCCCATGAAAACGGGGGCCTGCTGGAACTAGCCCTGCTTTCCCATTTTGAGGGCTGCATTCATGCCTGCCTTGAAGCTACCTGACATTCCCGGCTCCCGACAGGCCAGTGAGCCCTGGAAGAATGCTTCGGGGAAAATTATGAGTTTGCTCTCTCTAAACCAGGGGCTTCCGTGGCCGCGGCGGCGGTCCGCATGACAGACTCTAGAGCGAAAGGGAACCTCGACGTGAGAATTCGCCTCCAGGTTAGACCCTGAGTAGCCGTGCAGAAAGGGAGGCATGCAACTGTTTCCATGAGTTCTCAGTCGCTTATGTGCTTTATTTTAAAGGAAGTACGCGTCCGGGGACTCCTAGGCCCCACGGGTGTGCATCGTTTTCCCTCCGAGGTCACTGAGTGCCTCCAGACACCTGTGGGCCTCAGAGCAACGTCGAGGTCCATTGGTTGATCCCCCGGAGGACCTCTGTGGCTGCCGAGTGCTGGGCAGCAACACACTGCGTGTTCCTTGAGCAGCGCTACATCTCCAGAGCCCTCGAACGCCCTCAGGACAACATGGCTGGTGAGTGCGAAGTGCCCAGGAAGACTCTGTCATGGCCCTTGTGTGAGCTGCCGTGAGAGAACACTGTGCTTGGAACACTGCGAGGCGCGCCCTCGTACCTGAAGTCACTCTGCTCGAGGAGAAAGTCAACATCTTAGCACGCTGTGTCGCTACTGGCAAATCCAGCATGAACCCATGCCTGGAAGTAATGCCCTGATTCGCCGTGCAGAAGCGGAGGCGTGCTGCAGCTTCCAGGAGTCGGTGGCTTCTGCTCTGCATGCCTTTAGCGGCAGCACAGCTTTCTGGACACCTGCGAGGCTAGCCGGGGCACCCTGCTCCCGGCAGGAACACTGAGTACCCCAAAGTGCACCTGGGTCTGCTAAGCAACATCCAGGCCCATAGCCCTTCAGAGCCCCCTCTGTGCACTGTGAGCGTAGGGAAACACACTGCCCTCTCCATCGGAGCAGCTTAATTTCCCCTGCACTCGCACACGATCGCGAACACCGTTCTGGCACGTCCCACGTGATGCGGAGATCTTACGCGGTGCTCTAATCGGAGCTGCCCTCAGAGGAGCCCTCGTCTTCGCGTTCCATCCAGGACCTCCTGGCTGAAGTCACCGTGCCTCCTAGAGGCCGGTGGCTTGGGTCCTTACTGCACTTTAAGTCCTGTTCCTTCTGTGGAACTGCAGGCAGTCCCAGGCCCAGAGGAGCAACTCCGGCGTTCCTCGGTTGAGACAGTTCGCTGGATGCGGGACTCCCTACTTCCATAAGTTGATTCAGGGAAGGAAACGCAGGGTAACCGGTGTCTCTTGGGACTCGTTAGAAGCCACAGGGATGTACGCTGAGTGTTCCCATGAAAACGGGGGCCTGCTGGAACTAGCCCTGCTTTCCCATTTTGAGGGCTGCATTCATGCCTGCCTTGAAGCTACCTGACATTCCCGGCTCCCGACAGGCCAGTGAGCCCTGGAAGAATGCTTCGGGGAAGATTATGAGTTTGCTCTCTCTAAACCAGGGGCTTCCATGGCCGCGACGGCGGTCCGCATGACAGGCTCTAGAGCGAAAGGGAACCTCGACGTGAGAACTCGCCTCCAGGTTAGGCCCTGAGTAGCCATGCAGAAAGGGAGGCATGCAGCTGTATCCATGAGTTCTCAGTCGCTTATGTGCTTTATTTTAAAGGAAGTACGCGTCCGGGGACTCCTAGGCCCCACGGGTGGGCATCGTTTTCCCTCCGAGGTCAATGAGTGCCTCCAGACACCTGTGGGCCTCAGAGCAATGTCGAGGTGCATTGGTTTATCCCCTGGAGCACCTCTGTGCCTGCCGAGTGCTGGGCAGCAACACACTGCGCGTTCCTTGAGCAGCGCTACATCTCCAGAGCCCTCGAACACCCTCAGGACAACATGGCTGGTGAGTGCGAAGTGCCCAGGAAGACTCTGTCATGGCCCTTCTGTGAGCTGCCGTGATAGAACACTGTGCTTGGAAGACTGCGAGGCCCGCCCTCGTACCTGAATCACTCTGCTCGAGGAGAAAATTAGCATCTTAGCACGCTGTGTCACCACCGGCACACCCAGCATGAACCCAAGCCTGGAAGTAAGGCCCTGATTCGCCGTGCAGAAGCGGAGGCGTGCTGCAGCTTCCAGGAGGCGGTGGCCTCTGCTCTGCATGCCTTTAACGTCAGCACAGCTTTCTGGACACCTGCGAGGCTAGCCGGGGCACCCTGCTCTCGGCAGGAACACTGAGTACCCCCAGGTGCACCTGGGTGTGCTAAGCAACATCCAGGCCCGTAGCCCTTCAGAGCCCCCTCTGTGCACTGCGAGCATAGGGAAACGCCCTGCCTTCTCCTTTGGAGCAGCTTAGTTTCCTCCGCACACGCACACGTTCGCGAACAACGTTCTGGCACGTCCCACGTGATGCGGAGTCTTCCGCGGTGTCCTAATCGGAGCTGCCCTCGGAGGAACCCTCGTCTTCGCGTTCCATCCAGGACCTCCTGGCTGAAGTCACCGTGCCTCGTAGAGGACGGCATCTTGGGTTCTTAATGTACTTTAAGTCCTGTTCCTTCTGTGGCACTGCAGGCAGCCCCAGGCCCAGAGGAGCAGCTCCGGCGTTCCTCGGTTGAGACAGTTCACTGGATGCGGGACTCCTTACTTCCATAAGTTGATTCAGGGAAGGAAACGTAGGGTAACCAGTGTCTCTTGGGACTCGTTAGAAGCCACAGGGATGTACGCTGAGTGTGCCCATGAAAACGGGGGCCTGCTGGAACTAGCCCTGCTTTCCCATTTTGAGGGCTGCATTCATACCTGCCTTGAAGCTACCTGACATTCCCGGCTCCCGACAGGCCAGTGAGCCCTGGAAGAATGCTTCGGGGAAAATTATGAGTTTGCTCTCTCTAAACCAGGGGCTTCCGTGGCCGTGGCGGCGGTCCGCATGACAGACTCAAGAGCGAAAGGGAACCTCGACGTGAGAACTCGCCTCCTGCTTAGGCCCTGAGTAGCTGTGCAGAAAGGGAGGCTTGCACCTGTTTCCATGAGTTCTCAGTCGCTTATGTGCTTTATTTTAAAGGAAGTACACGTCCGGGGACTCCTAGGCCCCACGGGTGTGCATCGTTTTCCCTCCGAGGTCACTGAGTGCCTCCAGACACCTGTGGGCCTCAGAGCAACGTCGAGGTGCATTGGTTTATCCCCCGGAGGACCTCTGTGCTTGCCGAGTGCTGGGCAGCAACACACTGCGCGGTCCTTGAGCAGCGCTACATCTCCAGAGCCCTCGAACGCCCTCAGGACAACATGGCTGGTGAGTGCGAAGTGCACAGAAAGACTCTGTCATGACCCTTGTGTGAGTTGCCGTGAGAGAACACTGTGCTTGGAACACTGCGAGGCCCACCCTCGTACCTGAAGTCACTCTGCTCGAGGAGAAAGTCAACATCTTAGCACGCTGTGTCGCTACTGGCACATCCAGCATGAACCCATGCCTGGAAGTACTGCCCTGATTCGCCGTGCAGAAGCGGAGGCGTGCTGCAGCTTCCAGGAGTCGGGGGCCTCTGCTCTGCATGCCTTTAGCGGCAGCACAGCTTTCTGGACACCTGCGAGGCTAGCCGGGGCACCCTGCTCCCGGCAGGAACACTGAGTACCCCAAAGTGCACCTGGGTCTGCTAAGCAACATCCAGGCCCGTAGCCCTTCAGAGCCCCCTCTGTGCACACCGAGCGTAGGGAAACGCACTGCACTCTCCTTTGGAGCAGCTTAGTTTCCCCTGCACTCGCACACGTTCGCGAACACCATTCTGGCACGTCCCTGGTGGCGCGGAGGTCTTATGCGGTGCCCTAATCGGAGCTGCCCTCAGAGGAGCCCTCGTCTTCGCGTTCCATCCAGGACCTCCTTACTGAAGTCACCGTGCCTCCTAGAGGACGGTGGCTTGGGTTCTTACTGCACTTTAAGTCCTGTTCCTTCTGTGGCACTGCAGGCAGCCCCAGGCCCAGAGGAGCAGCTCCGGCGTTCCTCGGTTGAGACAGTTCGCTGGATGCGGGACTCCCTACTTCCATAAGTTGATTCAGGGAAGGAAACGCAGCGTAACCGGTGTCTCTTGGGACTCGTTAGAAGCCACAGGGATGTACGCTGAGTGTGCCCATGAAAACGGGGGCCTGCTGGAACTAGCCCTGCTTTCCAATTTTGAGGGCTGCATTCATGCCTGCCTTGAAGCTACCTGACATTCCCGGCTCCCGACAGGCCAGTGAGCCCTGGAAGAATGCTTCAGGGAAAATTATGAGTTTGCTCTCTCTAAACCAGGGGCTTCCGTGGCCACGGCGGCGGTCCGCATGACAGACTCTAGAGCGAAAGGGAACCTCGACGTGAGAACTCGCCTCCAGGTTAGACCCTGAGTAGCCGTGCAGAAAGGGAGGCATGCAGCTGTTTCCATGAGTTCTCAGTCGCTTATGTGCTTTATTTTAAAAGAAGTACGCGTCCGGGGACTCCTAGGCACCACGGGTGTGCATCGTTTTCCCTCCAAGGTCACTGAGTGCCTCCAGACACCTGTGGGCCTCAGAGCAATGTCGAGGTGCATTGGTTTATCCCCTGGAGCACCTCTGTGCCTGCCGAGTGCTGGGCAGCAACACACTGCGCGTTCCTTGAGCAGCGCTACATCTCCAGAGCCCTCGAACGCCCTCAGGACAACATGGCTGGTGAGTGCGAAGTGCCCAGGAAGACTCTGTCATGACCCTTGTGTGAGTTGCCGTGAGAGAACACTGTGCTTGGAACACTGCGAGGCCCACCCTCGTACCTGAAGTCACTCTGCTCGAGGAGAAAGTTAGCATCTTAGCACGCTGTGTCACCACCGGCACACCCAGCATGAACCCATGGCTGGAAGTAAGGCCCTGATTCGCCGTGCAGAAGCGGAGGCGTGCTGCAGCTTCCAGGAGGCAGTGGCCTCTGCTCTGCATGCCTTTAACGGCAGCACAGCTTTCTGGACACCTGGGAGTCTAGCCGGGGCACCGTGCTCTCGGCAGGAACACTGAGTACCCCCAGGTGCACCTGGGTCTGCTAAGCAACATCCAGGCCCGTAGCCCTTCAGAGACCCCTCTGTGCACTGCGAGCATAGGGAAACGCACTGCCCTCTCCTTTGGAGCAGCTTAGTTTCCTCCGCACACGCACACGTTCGCGAACAACGTTCTGGCACGTCCCACGTGATGCGGAGTCTTCCGCGGTGTCCTAATCGGAGCTGCCCTCGGAGGAGCCCTCATCTTCGCGTTCCATCCAGGACCTCCTGGCTCAAGTCACCGTGCCTCGTAGAGGACGGCAGCTTGGGTTCTTACTGTACTTTAAGTCCTGTTCTTTCTGTGGCACTGCAGGCAGCCCCAGGACCAGAGGAGCAGCTCCGGCGTTCCTCGGTTTAGACAGTTCACTGGATGCGGGACTCGCTACTTCCATAAGTTGATTCAGAGAAGGAAACGTAGGGTAACCAGTGTCTCTTGGGACTCGTTAGAAGCCACAGGGATGTACGTTGAGTGTTCCCATGAAAACGGGGGCCTGCTGGAACTAGCCCTGCTTTCCCATTTTGAGGGCTGCATTCATGCCTGCCTTGAAGCTACCTGACATTCCCGGCTCCCGACAGGCCAGTGAGCCCTGGAAGAATGCTTCGGGGAAAATTATGAGTTTGCTCTCTCTAAAGCAGGGGTTTACGTGGCCGCGGCGGAGGTCCACATGACAGACTCTAGAGCGAAAGGGAACCTCGACGTGAGAACTCGCCTCCAGGTTAGGCCCTGAGTAGCCGTGCAGAAAGGGAGGCATGCAGCTGTTTCCATGAGTTCTCAGTTGCTTATGTGCTTTATTTTAAAGGAAGTACACGTCCGGGGACTCCTGGGCCCCACGGGTGTGCATCGTTTTCCCTCTGACGTCACTGAGTGCCTCCAGACACCTGTGGGCCTCAGAGCAACGTCAAGGTCCATTGGTTGATCCCCCGGAGGACTTCTGTGGCTGCCGAGTGCTGGGCAGCAACACACTGTGCGGTCCTTGAGCAGCGCTACATCTGCAGAGCCCTCGAACGCCTTCAGGACAACATGGCTGGTGAGTGCGAAGTGCCCAGGAAGACTCTGTCATGGCCCTTCTGTGAGCTGCCGTGATAGAACACTGTGCTTGGAAGACTGCGAGGCCCGCCCTCGTACCTGAAGTCACTCTGCTCGAGGAGAAAGTCAGCATCTTAGCACGCTGTGTCGCTACCGGCACACCCAGCATAAACCCATGTCTGGAAGTAAGGCCCTGATTCACCGTGCAGAAGCAGAGGCGTGCTGCAGCTTCCAGGATGCGGTGGCCTCTGCTCTGCATGCCTTTAACGGCAGCACAGAATTCTGGACACCTGCGAGGCTAGCCGGGGCACCCTGCTCCCGGCAGGAACACTGAGTACCCCCAGGTGCACCTGGATCTGCTAAGCAACATCCAGGCCCGTAGCCCTTCAGAGCCCCCTCTGTGCACGCCGAGCGTAGGGAAACGCACTGCACTCTCCTTTGGAGCAGCTTAGTTTCCCCTGCACTCGCACACGTTCGCGAACACCATTCTGGCACGTCCCTGGTGGCGCGGAGGTCTTATGCGGTGCCCTAATCGGAGCTGCCCTCAGAGGAGCCCTCGTCTTCGCGTTCCATCCAGGACCTCCTGACTGAAGTCACCGTGCCTCCTAGAGGACGGTGGCTTGGGTTCTTACTGCACTTTAAGTCCTGTTCCTTCTGTGGCACTGCAGGCAGCCCCAGGCCCAGAGGAGCAGCTCCGGCGTTCCTCGGTTGAGACAGTTCGCTGGATGCGGGACTCCCTACTTCCATAAGTTGATTCAGGGAAGGAAACGCACGGTAACCGGTGTCTCTTGGGACTCGTTAGAAGCCACAGGGATGTACGCTGAGTGTGCCCATGAAAACGGGGGCCTGCTGGAACTAGCCCTGCTTTCCCATTTTGAGGGCTGCATTCAGGCCTTCCTTGAAGCTACCCGACATTCCCGGCTCCCGACAGGCCAGTGAGCCCTGGAAGAATGCTTCAGGGAAAATTATGAGTTTGCTCTCTCTAAACCAGGGGCTTCCGTGGCCACGGCGGCGGTCCGCATGACAGACTCTAGAGCGAAAGGGAACCTCGACGTGAGAACACACCTCCAGGTTAGACCCTGAGTAGCCGTGCAGAAAGGGAGGCATGCAGCTGTTTCCATGAGTTCTCAGTCGCTTATGTGCTTTATTTTAAAAGAAGTACGCGTCCGGGGACTCCTAGGCACCACGGGTGTGCATCGTTTTCCCTCCAAGGTCACTGAGTGCCTCCAGACACCTGTGGGCCTCAGAGCAATGTCGAGGTGCATTGGTTTATCCCCTGGAGCACCTCTGTGCCTGCCGAGTGCTGGGCAGCAACACACTGCGCGTTCCTTGAGCAGCGCTACATCTCCAGAGCCCTCGAACGCCCTCAGGACAACATGGCTGGTGAGTGCGAAGTGCCCAGGAAGACTCTGTCATGGCCCTTGTGTGAGCTGCCGTGAGAGAACACTGTGCTTGGAACACTGCGAGGCGCGCCCTCGTACCTGAAGTCACTCTGCTCGAGGAGAAAGTCCACATCTTATCACGCTGTGTCGCTACTGGCACATCCAGCATGAACCCAAGCCTGGAAGTAATGCCCTGATTTGCCGTGCAGAAGCGGAGGCGTGCTGCAGCTTCCAGGAGTCGGTGGCCTCTGCTCTGCATGCCTTTAGCGGCAGCACAGCTTTCTGGACACCTGCGAGGCTAGCCGGGGCACCCTGCTCCCGGCAGGAACACTGAGTACCCCAAAGTGCACCTGGGTCTGCTAAGCAACATCCAGGCCCATAGCCCTTCAGAGCCCCCTCTGTGCACTGTGAGCATAGGGAAACACACTGCCTTCTCCTTTGGAGCAGCTTAGTTTCCTCCGCACACGCACACGTTCGCGAACAACGTTCTGGCACGTCCCACGTGATGCGGAGTCTTCCGCGGTGTCCTAATCGGAGCTGCCCTCGGAGGATCCCTCGTCTTCGCGTTCCATCCAGGACCTCCTGGCTGAAGTCACCGTGCCTCGTAGAGGACGGCAGCTTGGGTTCTTAATGTACTTTAACTCCTGTTCCTTCTGTGGCACTGCAGGCAGCCCCAGGCCCAGAGGAGCAGCTCTGGCATTCCTCGGTTGAGACAGTTCACTGGATGCGGGACTCCCTACTTCCATAAGTAGATTCAGGGAAGGAAACGTAGGGTAACCAGTGTCTCTTGGGACTCGTTAGAAGCCACAGGGATGTACGCTGAGTGTTCCCATGAAAACGGGGGCCTGCTGGAACTAGCCCTGCTTTCCCATTTTGAGGGCTGCATTCATACCTGCCTTGAAGCTACCTGACATTCCCGGCTCCCGACAGGCCAGTGAGCCCTGGAAGAATGCTTCGGGGAAAATTATGAGTTTGCTCTCTCTAAAGCAGGGGCTTACGTGGCCGCGGCGGCGGTCCACATGACAGACTCTAGAGCGAAAGGGAACCTCGACGTGAGAACTCGCCTCCAGGTTAGACCCTGAGTAGCCGTGCAGAAAGGGAGGCATGCAGCTGTTTCCATGAGTTCTCAGTCGCTTATGTGCTTTATTTTAAAGGAAGTACACGTCCGGGGACTCCTGGGCCCCACGGGTGTGCATCGTTTTCCCTCCGAGGTCACTGAGTGCCTCTAGACACCTGTGGGCCGGCGGACCAACGTCCAGGTCCATTGCTTGATCCCCCGGGTGACCTCTGTGCCTGCCGAGTGCTGGGCAGCAACACACTGCGCGTTCCTTGAGCAGCGCTACATCTCCAGAGCCCTCGAACGCCCTCAGGACAACATGGCTGGTGAGTGCGAAGTGCCCAGGAAGACTCTGTCATGACCCTTGTGTGAGTTGCCGTGAGAGAACACTGTGCTTGGAACACTGTGAGGCCCACCCTCGTACCTGAAGTCACTCTGCTCAAGGAGAAAGTTAGCATCTTAGCACGCTGTGTCACCACCGGCACACCCAGCATGAACCCATGGCTGGAAGTAAGGCCCTGATTCGCCGTGCAGAAGCGGAGGCGTGCTGCAGCTTCCAGGAGGCGGTGGCCTCTGCTCTGCATGCCTTTAACGGCAGCACAGCTTTCTGGACACCTGGGAGTCTAGCCGGGGCACCGTGCTCTCGGCAGGAACACTGAGTACCCCCAGGTGCACCTGGGTCTGCTAAGCAACATCCAGGCCCGTAGCCCTTCAGAGACTCCTCTGTGCACTGCGAGCGTAGGGAATCACACTGCCCTCTCCATCGGAGCAGATTAATTTCCCCTGCACTCGCACACGTTCGTGAACACCGTTCTGGCACGTCCCAGGGGGCGCGGAGGTCTTACGCGGTGTCCTAATCGGAGATGCCTTCGGAGGAGCCGTCGTCTTCGCGTTCCATCCAGGACCTCCTGGCTGAAGTCACGGTGCCTCCTAGAGGATGGCGGCTTGGGTTCTTACTGCACTTTAAGTCCTGTTCCTTCTGTGGCACTGCAGGCAGCCCCAGGCCCAGAGGAGCAGATCCGGCGTTCCTCGGTTGAGACAGTTCGCTGGATGTGGGACTCCCTACTTCCATAAGTTGATTCAGGGAAGGAAACGCAGGGTAACCGGTGTCTCTTGGGACTCGTTAGAAGCCACAGGGATGTAGGCTTAGTGTGCCCATGAAAACGGGGGCCTGCTGGAACTAGCCCTGCTTTCCCATTTTGAGGGCTGCATTCATGCCTGCCTTGAAGCTACCTGACATTCCCGGCTCCCGACAGGCCAGTGAGCCCTGGAAGAATGCTTCGGGGAAAATTATGAGTTTGCTCTCTCTAAACCAGGGGCTTCCGTGGCTGCGGCGGTGGTCCGCATGACAGACTCTAGAGCGAAATGGAACCTCGACATGAGAACTCACCTCCTGCTTAGGCCCTGAGTAGCTGTGCAGAAAGGGAGGCATGCAGCAGTTTCCATGAGTTCTCAGTCGCTTATGTGCTTTATTTTAAAGGAAGTACACGTCCGGGGACTCCTAGGCCCCACGGGTGTGCATCATTTTCCCTCCGAGGTCACTGAGTGCCTCCAGACACCTGTGGGCCTCAGAGCAACGTCGAGGTCCATTGGTTGATCCCTCAGAGGACCTCTGTGGCTGTCGAGTGCTGGGCAGCAACACACTGCGTGTTCCTTGAGCAGCGCTACATCTCCAGAGCCCTCGAACGCCCTCAGGACAACATGGCTGGTGAGTCCGAAGTGCCCAGGAAGACTCTGTCATGGCCCTTGTGTGAGCTGCCGTGAGAGAACACTGTGCTTGGAACACTGCGAGGCGCGCCCTCATAACTGAAGTCACTCTGCTCTAGGAGAAACTCAGCATCTTAGCACGCTGTGTAGCTACTGGCACATCCAGCATGAACCCATGCCTGGAAGTAATGCCCTGATTCGCCGTGCAGAAGCGGAGGCGTCCTGCAGCTTCCAGGAGTCGGTGGCCTCTGCTCTGCATGCCTTTAGCCGCAGCACAGCTTTCTGGACACCTGCGAGGCTAGCCGGGGCACCCTGCTCCCGGCAGGAACACTGAGTACCCCAAAGTGCACCTGGGTCTGCTAAGCAACATCCAGGCCCGTAGCCCTTCAGAGCCCCCTCTGTGCACTGTGAGCGTAGGGAAACACACTGCCCTCTCCATCGGAGCAGCTTAATTTCCCCTGCACTCGCACACGTTCGTGAACACCGTTCTGGCACGTCCCAGGTGGCGCGGAGGTCTTACGCGGTGCCCTAATCGGAGCTGCCCTCAGATGAGCCCTCGTCTTCGCGTTCCATCCAGGTCCTCCTGACTGAAGTCACCGTGCCTCCTAGAGGACGGTGGCTTGGGTTCTTACTGCACTTTAAGTCCTGTTCTTTCTGTGGCACTACAGGCAGCCCCAGGCCCAGAGGAGCAGCTCCGGCGTTCCTCGGTTGAGACAGTTCACTGGATGCGGGACTCCCTACTTCCATAAGTTGATTCAGAGAAGGAAACGTAGGGTAACCAGTGTCTCTTGGGACTCGTTAGAAGCCACAGGGATGTACTCTGAATGTTCCCATGAAAACGGGTTCTGCTGAAACTAGCCCTGCTTTCCCATTTTGAGGGCTGCATTCATGCCTGCCTTCAAGCTACCTGACATTCCCGGCTCCCGACAGGCCAGTGAGCCCTGGAAGAATGCTTCGGGTAAAATTATGAGTTTGCTCTCTCTAAAGCAGGGGCTTACGTGGCCGCAGCGGCGGTCCACATGACAGACTCTAGAGCGAAAGGGAACCTCGACGTGAGAACTCGCCTCCAGGTTAGACCATGAGTAGCCGTGCAGAAAGGGAGGCATGCAGCTGTTTCCATGAGTTCTCAGTCGCTTATGTGCTTTATTTTAAAGGAAGTACGCGTCCGGGGACTCCTAGGCCCCACGGGTGTGCATCGTTTTCCCTCCGAGGTCACTGAGTGCCTCCAGACAACTGTGGGCCTCAGAGCAATGTCGAGGTGCATTGGTTTATCCCCTGGAGCACCTCTGTGCCTGCCGAGTGCTGGGTAGCAACACACTGCGCATTCCTTGAGCAGCGCTACATCTCCAGAGCCCTTGAACGCCCTCAGGACAACATGGCTGGTGAGTGCGAAGTGCCCAGGAAGACTCTGTCATGACCCTTGTGTGAGTTGCCGTGAGAGAACACTGTGCTTGGAACACTGCGAGGCCCACCCTCGTACCTGAAGTCACTCTGCTCGAGGAGAAAGTTAGCATCTTAGCACGCTGTGTCACTACCGGCACACCCAGCATGAACCCATGGCTGGAAGTAAGGCCCTGATTCGCCGTGCAGAAGCGGAAGCATGCTGCAGCTTCCAGGAGGCGGTGGCCTCTGCTCTGCATGCCTTTAACGGCAGCACAGCTTTCTGGACACCTGGGAGTCTAGCCGGGGCACCGTGCTCTCGACAGGAACACTGAGTACCCCCAGGTGCACCTGGGTCTGCTAAGCAACATCCAGTTCCGTAGCCCTTCAGAGCCCCCTCTGTGCACGCCGAGCATAGGGAAACACACTGCGCTCTCCATCGGAGCAGCTTAATTTCCCCTGCACTCGCACACGTCCGTGAACACCGTTCTGGCACGTCCCAGGGAGCGCGGAGGTCTTACGCGGTGTCCTAATCGGAGATGCCTTCGGAGGAGCCGTCGTCTTCGCGTTCCATTCAGGACCTCCTGGCTGAAGTCACGGTGCCTCCTAGAGGATGGCGGCTTGGGTTCTTACTGCACTTTAAGTCCTCTTCCTTCTGTGGCACTGCAGGCAGCCCCAGGCCCAGAGGAGCAGCTCCGGCGTTCCTCGGTTGAGACAGTTCGCTGGATGCGGGACTCCCTACTTCCATAAGTTGATTCAGGGAAGGAAACGCAGGGTAACCGGTGTCTCTTGGGACTCGTTAGAAGCCACAGGGATGTAGGCTGAGTGTGCCCATGAAAACGGGGGCCTGCTTGAACTAGCCCTGCTTTCCCATTTTGAGGGCTGCATTCATACCTGCCTTGAAGCTACCTGACATTCCCGGCTCCCGACAGGCCAGTGAGCCCTGGAAGAATGCTTCGCGGAAAATTATGAGTTTGCTCTCTCTAAACCAGGGGCTTCCGTGGCTGTGGCGGCAGTCCGCATGACAGACTCTAGAGCGAAAGGGAACCTCGACGTGAGAACTCGCCTCCAGGTTAGGCCCTGAGTAGCCGTGCAGAAAGGGAGGCATGCAGCTGTTTCCATGATTTCTCAGTCGCCTATGTGCTTTATTTTAAAGGAAGTACGCGTCCGGGGACTCCTAGGCCCCACGGGTGTGCATCGTTTTCCCTCCGAGGTCACTGAGTGCCTCCAGACACCTGTGGGCCTCAGAGCAACGTCGAGGTCCATTGGTTGATCCCCCGGAGGACCTCTGTGGCTGCCGAGTGCTGGGCAGCAACACACTGCGTGTTCCTTGAGCAGCGCTACATCTCCAGAGCCCTCGAAGGCCCTGAGGACAACATGGCTGGTGAGTGCGAAGTGCCCAGGAAGACTCTGTCATGGCCCTTGTGTGAGCTGCCGTGAGAGAACACTGTGCTTGGAACACTGCGAGGAGCGCCCTCGTACCTGAAGTCACTCTGTTCCAGGAGAAAGTCAGCATCTTAGCACGCTGTGTCGCTACCGGCACACCCAGCATGAACCCATGCCTGGAAGTAATGCCCTGATTTGCCGTGCAGAAGCGGAGGCGTGCTGCAGCTTCCAGGAGTCGGTGGCCTCTGCTCTGCATGTCTTTAGCGGCAGCACAGCTTTCTGGACACCTGCGAGGCTAGCCGGGGCACCCTGCTCCCGGCAGGAACACTGAGTACCCCAAAGTGCACCTGGGTCTGCTAAGCAACATCCAGGCCCGTAGCCCTTCAGAGCCCCCTCTGTGCACTGCGAGCGTAGGGAAACACACTGCCCTCTCCATCGTAGCAGCTTAATTTCCCCTGCACTCGCACACGTCCGTGAACACCGTTCTGGCACGTCCCAGGGGGCGCGGAGGTCTTACGCGGTGTCCTAATCGGAGATGCCTTCGGAGGAGCCGTCGTCTTCGCGTTCCATCCAGGACCTCCTGGCTGAAGTCACGGTGCCTCCTAGAGGATGGCGGCTTGGGTTCTTACTGCACTTTAAGTCCTGTT
The DNA here is from genome assembly GCF_964270905.1 of Leucopleurus acutus. NCBI lineage: Eukaryota > Metazoa > Chordata > Mammalia > Artiodactyla > Delphinidae > Leucopleurus > Leucopleurus acutus. The sequence continues at coordinate 86,321,227 of NC_139156.1, read as the reverse complement.
CCTTCTGTGGCACTGCAGGCAGCCCCAGGCCCAGAGGAGCAGCTCCGGCGTTCCTCGGTTGAGACAGTTCGCTGGATGCGGGACTCCCTACTTCCATAAGTTGATTCAGGGAAGGAAACGCAGGGTAACCGGTGTCTCTTGGGACTCGTTAGAAGCCACAGGGATGTAGGCTGAGTGTGCCCATGAAAACGGGGGCCTGCTTGAACTAGCCCTGCTTTCCCATTTTGAGGGTTGCATTCATGCCTGCCTTGAAGCTACCTGACATTCCCGGCTCCCGACAGGCCAGTGAGCCCTGGAAGAATGCTTCGGGGAAAATTATGAGTTTGCTCTCTCTAAACAAGGCGCTTCCGTGGCTGCGGCGGCGGTCCGCATGACAGACTCTAGAGCGAAAGGGAACCTCGACGTGAGAACTCGCCTCCTGCTTAGGCCCTGAGTAGCTGTGCAGAAAGGGAGGCATGCAGCTGTTTCCATGAGTTCTCAGTCGCTTATGTGCTTTATTTTAAAGGAAGTACACGTCCGGGGACTCCTAGGCCCCACGGGTGTGCATCGTTTTCCCTCCGAGGTCACTGAGTGCCTCCAGACACCTGTGGGCCTCAGAGCAACGTCGAGGTCCATTGGTTGATCCCCCGGAGGACCTCTGTGGCTGCCGAGTGCTGGGCAGCAACACACTGCGTGTTCCTTGAGAAGCGCTACATCTCCAGAGCCCTCGAACGCCCTCAGGACAACATGGCTGGTGAGTGCGAAGTGCCCAGGAAGACTCTGTCATGGCCCTTGTGTGAGCTGCCGTGAGAGAACACTGTGCTTGGAACACTGCGAGGCGCGCCCTCGTACCTGAAGTCACTCTGCTCGAGGAGAAAGTCAGCATCTTAGCACGCTGTGTAGCTACTGGCACATCCAGCATGAACCCATGCCTGGAAGTAATGCCCTGATTCGCCGTGCAGAAGCGGAGGCGTGCTGCAGCTTCCAGGAGGCGGTGGCCTCTGCTCTGCATGCCTTTAGCGGCAGCACAGCTTTCTGGACACCTGCGAGGCTAGCCGGGGCACCCTGCTCCCGGCAGGAACACTGAGTACCCCAAAGTGCACCTGGGTCTGCTAAGCAACATCCAGGCCCGTAGCCCTTCAGAGCCCCCTCTGTGCACTGTGAGCGTAGGGAAACACACTGCCCTCTCCATCGGAGCAGCTTAATTTCCCCTGCACTCGCACACGTTCGTGAACACCGTTCTGGCACGTCCCAGGTGGCGCGGAGGTCTTACGCGGTGCCCTAATCGGAGCTGCCCTCAGAGGAGCCCTCATCTTCGCGTTCCATCCAGGACCTCCTGACTGAAGTTACCGTGCTTCCTAGAGGACGGTGGCTTGGGTCCTTACTGCACTTTAAGTCCTGTTCCTTCTGTGGCACTGCAGGCAGCCCCAGGCCCAGAGGAGCAGCTCCGGCGTTCCTCGGTTGAGACAGTTCGCTGGATGCGGGACTCACTACTTCCATAAGTTGATTCAGGGAAGGAAACGCAGGGTATCCGGTGTCTCTTGGGACTCGTTAGAAGCCACAGGGATGTACGCTGAGTGTGCCCATGAAAACGGGGGCCTGCTGGAACTAGCCCTGCTTTCCCATTTTGAGGGCTGCATTCAGGCCTTCCTTGAAGCTACCTGACATTCCCGGCTCCCGACAGGCCAGTGAGCCCTGGAAGAATGCTTCGGGGAAAATTATGAGTTTGCTCTCTCTAAACCAGGGGCTTCCGTGGCTGCGGCGGCGGTCCGCATGACAGACTCTAGAGCGAAAGGGAACCTCGACGTGAGAACTCGCCTCCAGGTTAGACCCTGAGTAGCTGTGCAGAAAGGGAGGCATGCAGCTGTTTCCATGAGTTCTCAGTCGCTTATGTGCTTTATTTTAAAAGAAGTACGCGTCCGGGGACTCCTAGGCACCACGGGTGTGCATCGTTTTCCCTCCAAGGTCACTGAGTGCCTCCAGACACCTGTGGGCCTCAGAGCAATGTCGAGGTGCATTGGTTTATCCCCTGGAGCACCTCTGTGCCTGCCGAGTGCTGGGCAGCAACACACTGCGCGTTCCTTGAGCAGCGCTACATCTCCAGAGCCCTCGAACGCCCTCAGGACAACATGGCTGGTGAGTGCGAAGTGCCCAGGAAGACTCTGTCATGACCCTTGTGTGAGTTGCCGTGAGAGAACACTGTGCTTGGAACACTGCGAGGCCCACCCTCGTACCTGAAGTCACTCTGCTCGAGGAGAAAGTTAGCATCTTAGCACGCTGTGTCACTACCGGCACACCCAGCATGAACCCATGGCTGGAAGTAAGGCCCTGATTCGCCGTGCAGAAGCGGAGGCATGCTGCAGCTTCCAGGAGGCGGTGGCCTCTGCTCTGCATGCCTTTAACGGCAGCACAGCTTTCTGGACACCTGGGAGTCTAGCCGGGGCACCGTGCTCTCGACAGGAACACTGAGTACCCCCAGGTGCACCTGGGTCTGCTAAGCAACATCCAGGCCCATAGCCCTTCAGAGACCCCTCTGTGCACTGCGAGCGTAGGGAAACACACTGCCCTCTCCATCGGAGCAGCTTAATTTCCCCTGCACTCGCACACGTTCGTGAACACCGTTCTGGCACGTCCCAGGGGGCGCGGAGGTCTTACGCGGTGTCCTAATCGGAGATGCCTTCGGAGGAGCCGTCGTCTTCGCGTTCCATCCAGGACCTCCTGGCTGAAGTCATGGTGCCTCCTAGAGGATGGCGGCTTGGGTTTTTACTGCACTTTAAGTCCTGTTCCTTCTGTGGCACTGCAGGCAGCCCCAGGCCCAGAGGAGCAGCTCCGGCGTTCCTCGGTTGAGACAGTTCGCTGGATGCGGGACTCCCTACTTCCATAAGTTGATTCAGGGAAGGAAACGCAGGTAACCGGTGTCTCTTGGGACTCGTTAGAAGCCACAGGGATGTAGGCTGAGTGTGCCCATGAAAACGGGGGCCTGCTGGAACTAGCCCTGCTTTCCCATTTTGAGGGTTGCATTCATGCCTGCCTTGAAGCGATCTGACATTCCCGGCTCCCGACAGGCCAGTGAGCCCTGGAAGAATGCTTCGGGGAAAATTATGAGTTTGCTCTCTCTAAACCAGGGGCTTCCGTGGCTGCGGCGGCGGTCCGCATGACAGACTCTAGAGCGAAAGGGAACCTCGACGTGAGAACTCGACTCCTGCTTAGGCCCTGAGTAGCTGTGCAGAAAGGGAGGCATGCAGCTGTTTCCATGAGTTCTCAGTCGCTTATGTGCTTTATCTTAAAGGAAGTACACGTCCGGGGACTCCTGGGCCCCACGGGTGTGCATCGTTTTCCCTCCGAGGTCACTGAGTGCCTCCAGACACCTGTGGGCCTCAGAGCAACGTCGAGGTCCATTGGTTGATCCCCCGGAGGACCTCTGTGGCTGCCGAGTGCTGGGCAGCAACACACTGCGTGTTCCTTGAGCAGCGCTACATCTCCAGAGCCCTCGAACGCCCTCAGGACAACATGGCTGGTGAGTGCGAAGTGCCCAGGAAGACTCTGTCATGGCCCTTGTGTGAGCTGCCGTGAGAGAACACTGTGCTTGGAACACTGCGAGGCGCGCCCTCGTACCTGAAGTCACTCTGCTCGAGGAGAAAGTCAGCATCTTAGCACGCTGTGTCGCTACCGGCACACCCAGCATGAACCCATGCCTGGAAGTAATGCCCTGATTAGCCGTGCAGAAGCGGAGGCGTGCTGCAGCTTCCAGGAGTCGGTGGCCTCTGCTCTGCATGCCTTTAGCGGCAGCACAGCTTTCTGGACACCTGCGAGGCTAGCCGGGGCACCCTGCTCCCGGCAGGAACACTGAGTACCCCAAAGTGCACCTGGGTCTGCTAAGCAACATCCAGGCCCGTAGCCCTTCAGAGCCACCTCTATGCACTGTGAGCGTAGGGAAACACACTGCCCTCTCCATCGGAGCAGCTTAATTTCCCCTGCACTCGCACACGATCGCGAACACCGTTCTGGCACGTCCCACGTGATGCGGAGATCTTACGCGGTGCCCTAATCGGAGCTGCCCTCAGAGGAGCCCTCGTCTTCGTGTTCCATCCAGGACCTCCTGACTGTAGTCACCGTGCCTCCTAGAGGATGGCGGCTTGGGTTCTTACTGCACTTTAAGTCCTGTTCCTTCTGTGGCACTGCAGGCAGCCCCAGGCCCAGAGGAGCAGCTCCGGCGTTCCTCGGTTGAGACAGTTCGCTGGATGCGGGACTCCCTACTTCCATAAGTTGATTCAGGGAAGGAAACGCAGGGTAACCGGTGTCTCTTGGGACTCGTTAGAAGCCACAGGGATGTACGCTGAGTGTGCCCATGAAAACGGGGGCCTGCTGGAACTAGCCCTGCTTTCCCATTTTGAGGGCTGCATTCATGCCTGCCTTGAAGCTACCTGACATTCCCGGCTCCCGACAGGCCAGTGAGCCCTGGAAGAATGCTTCGGGGAAAATTATGAGTTTGCTCTCTCTAAACCAGGGGCTTCCGTGGCCGCGGCGGCGGTCCACATGACAGACTCTAGAGCGAAAGGGAACCTCGACGTGAGAACTCGCCTCCTGCTTAGGCCCTAAATAGCTGTGCAAAAAGGGAGGCATGCAGCTGTTTCCATGAGTTCTCAGTCGCTTATGTGCTTTATTTTAAAGGAAGTACACGTCCGGGGACTCCTAGGCCCCACGGGTGTGCATTGTTTTCCCTCCGAGTTCACTGAGTGCCTCCAGACACCTGTGGGCCGGCGGAGCAACGTCGAGGTCCATTGCTTGATCCCCCGGGTGACCTCTGTGGCTGCCGAGTGCTGGGCAGCAACACACTGCGCGTTCCTTGAGCAGCGCTACATCTCCAGAGCCCTCGAACGCCCTCAGGACAACATGGATGGTGAGTGCGAAGTGCCCAGGAAGACTCTGTCATGGCCCTTGTGTGAGCTGCCGTGAGAGAACACTGTGCTTGGAACACTGCGAGGCGCGCCCTCGTACCTGAAGTCACTCTGCTCGAGGAGAAAGTTAGCATCTTAGCACGCTGTGTCACCACCGGCACACCCAGCATGAACCCATGCCTGGAAGTAAGGCCCTGATTCGCCGTGCAGAAGCGGAGGCATGCTGCAGCTTCCAGGAGGCGGTGGCCTCTGCTCTGCATGCCTTTAGCGGCAGCACAGCTTTCTGGACACCTGCGAGGCTAGCCGGGGCACCCTGCTCCCGACAGGAACCCTGAGTACCCCAAAGTGCACCTGGGTCTGCTAAGCAACATCCAGGCCCGTAGCCCTTCAGAGCCCCTCTGTGCACTGTGAGCGTAGGGAAACACACTGCCCTCTCCAACGGAGCAGCTTAATTTCCCCTGCAATCGCACACGTTCGTGAACACCTTTCTGGCACGTCCCAGGTGACGCGGAGGTCTTACGCGGTGCCCTAATCGGAGCTGCCCTCAGAGGAGCCCTCGTCTTCGCGTTCCATCCAGGACCTCCTGACTGAAGTCACCGTGCCTCCTAGAGGACGGTGGCTTGGGTTCTTCCTGCACTTTAAGTCCTTTTCCTTCTGTGGCACTGCAGGCAGTCTCAGGCCCAGAGGAGCAACTCCGGCGTTCCTCGGTTGAGACAGTTCGCTGGATGCGGAACTCCCTACTTCCATAAGTTGATTCAGGGAAGGAAACGCAGGGTAACCGGTGTCTCTTGGGACTCGTTAGAAGCCACAGGGATGTACGCTGAGTGTGCCCATGAAAACGGGGGCCTGCTGGAACTAGCCCTGCTTTCCCATTTTGAGGGCTGCATTCATGCCTGCCTTGAAGCTACCTGACATTCCCGGCTCCCGACAGGCCAGTGAACACTGGAAGAATGCTTCGGGGAAAATTATGAGTTTGCTCTCTCTAAACCAGTGGCTTCCGTGGCCGCGGCGGCGGTCCGCATGACAGACTCTAGAGCGAAAGGGAACCTCGACGTGAGAACTCGCCTCCTGCTTAGGCCCTGAGTAGCTGTGCAGAAAGGGAGGCATGCAGCTGTTTCCATGAGTTCTCAGTCGCTTATGTGCTTTATTTTAAAGGAAGTACACGTCCGGGGACTCCTAGGCCCCACGGGTGTGCATCGTTTTCACTCCGAGGTCACTGAGTGCCTCCAGACACCTGTGGGCCGGCGGAGCAACGTCGAGGTCCATTGCTTGATCCCCCGGGTGACCTCTGTGCCTGCTGAGTGCTGGGCAGCAACACACTGCGCGTTCCTTGAGCAGCGCTACATCTCCAGAGCCCTCGAACGCCCTCAGGACAACATGGCTGGTGAGTGCGAAGTGCCCAGGAAGACTCTGTCATGGCCCTTCTGTGAGCTGCCGTGATAGAACACTGTGCTTGGAAGACTGCGAGGCCCGCCCTCGTACCTGAAGTCGCTCTGCTCGAGGAGAAAGTCAGCATCTTAGCACGCTGTGTCGCTACCGGCAAACCCAGCATAAACCCATGCCTGGAAGTAAGGCCCTGATTCACCGTGCAGAAGCAGAGGCGTGCTGCAGCTTCCAGGATGCGGTGGCCTCTGCTCTGCATGCCTTTAACGGCAGCACAGCTTTCTGGACACCTGCGAGGCTAGCCGGGGCACCCTGCTCCCGGCAGGAACCCTGAGTACCCCCAGGTGCACCTGGGTCTGCTAAGCAACATCCAGGCCCGTAGCCCTTCAGAGCCCCCTCTGTGCATGCCGAGCGTAGGGAAACGCACTGCACTCTCCTTTGGAGCAGCTTAGTTTCCCCTGCACTCGCACACGTTCGCGAACACCATTCTGGCACATCCCTGGTGGCGTGGAGGTCTTATGCGGTGCCCTAATCGGATCTGCCCTCAGAGGAGCCCTCGTCTTCGCGTTCCATCCAGGACCTCCTTACTGAAGTCACCGTGCCTCCTAGAGGACGGTGGCTTGGGTTCTTACTGCACTTTAAGTCCTGTTCCTTCTGTGGCACTGCAGGCAGCCCCAGGCCCAGAGGAGCAGCTCCGGCGTTCCTCGGTTGAGACAGTTCGCTGGATGCGGGACTCCCTACTTCCATAAGTTGATTCAGGGAAGGAAACGCACGGTAACCGGTGTCTCTTGGGACTCGTTAGAAACCACAGGGATGTACGCTGAGTGTGCCCATGAAAACGGGGGCCTGCTGGAACTAGCCCTGCTTTCCCATTTTGAGGGCTGCATTCATGCCTGCCTTGAAGCTACCTGACATTCCCGGCTCCCGACAGGCCAGTGAGCCCTGGAAGAATGCTTCGGGGAAAATTATGAGTTTTCTCTCTCTAAACCAGGGGCTTCCGTGGCCACGGCGGCGGTCCGCATGACAGACTCCAGAGCGAAAGGGAACCTCGACTTGAGAACTCGCCTCCAGGTTAGACCCTGAGTAGCCGTGCAGAAAGGGAGGCATGCAGCTGTTTCCATGAGTTCTCAGTCGCTTATGTGCTTTATTTTAAAAGAAGTACACGTCCGGGGACTCCTAGGCACCACGGGTGTGCATCGTTTTCCATCCAAGGTCACTGAGTGCCTCCAGACACCTGTGGGCCTCAGAGCAATGTTGAGGTGCATTGGTTTATCCCCTGGAGCACCTCTGTGCCTGCCGAGTGCTGGGCAGCAACACACTGCGCGTTCCTTTAGCAGCGCTACATCTCCAGAGCCCTCGAACGCCCTCAGGACAACATGGCTGGTGAGTGCGAAGTGCCCAGGAAGACTCTGTCATGACCCTTGTGTGAGTTGCCGTGAGAGAACACTGTGCTTGGAACACTGCGAGGCCCACCCTCGTACCTGATGTCACTCTTCTCGAGGAGAAAGTTAGCATCTTAGCACGCTGTGTCACCACCGGCACACCCAGCATGAACCCATGGCTGGAAGTAAGGCCCTGATTCGCCGTGCAGAAGCAGAGGCGTGCTGCAGCTTCCAGGAGGCGGTGGCCTCTGCTCTGCATGCCTTTAACGGCAGCACAGCTTTCTGGACACCTGGGAGTCCAGCCGGGGCACCGTGCTCTCGGCAGGAACACTGAGTACCCCCAGGTGCACCTGGGTCTGCTAAGCAACATCCAGACCCGTAGCTCTTCAGAGACCCCTCTGTGCACTGTGAGCATAGGGAAACGCACTGCCCTCTCCTTTGGAGCAGCTTAGTTTCCTCCGCACACGCACACGTTCGCGAACAACGTTCTGGCACGTCCCACGTGATGCGGAGTCTTCCGCGGTGTCCTAATCGGAGCTGCCCTCGGAGGAGCCCTCATCTTCGCGTTCCATCCAGGACCTCCTGGCTCAAGTCACCGTGCCTCGTAGAGGACGGCAGCTTGGGTTCTTACTGTACTTTAAGTCCTGTTCTTTCTGTGGCACTGCAGGCAGCCCAGGCCCAGAGGAGCAGCTCCGGCGTTCCTCGGTTGAGACAGTTCACTGGATGCGGGACTCCCTACTTCCATAAGTTGATTCAGAGAAGGAAACGTAGGGTAACCGGTGTCTCTTGGGACTCGTTAGAAGCCACAGGGATGTACACTGAATGTTCCCATGAAAACGGGGGCCTGCTGGAACTAGCCCTGCTTTCCCATTTTGAGGGCTGCATTCATGCCTGCCTTGAAGCTACCTGACATTCCCGGCTCCCGACAGGCCAGTGAGCCCTGGAAGAATGCTTCGGGGAAAATTATGAGTTTGCTCTCTCTAAAGCAGGGCCTTACGTGGCCGCGGCGGCAGTCCACATGACAGACTCTAGAGCGAAAGGGAACCTCGACGTGAGAACTCGTCTCCAGGTTAGGCCCTGAGTAGCCGTGCAGAAAGGGAGGCATGCAGCTGTTTCCATGAGTTCTCAGTCGCTTATGTGCTTTATTTTAAAGGAAGTACACGTCCGGGGACTCCTGGGCCCCACGGGTGTGCATCGTTTTCACTCCGAGGTCACTGAGTGCCTCCAGACACCTGTGGGCCTCAGAGCAACGTCGAGGTCCATTGGTTGATCCCCCGGAGGACCTCTGTGGCTGCCGAGTGCTGGGCAGCAACACACTGCGTGTTCCTTGAGAAGCGCTACATCTCCAGAGCCCTCGAACGCCCTCAGGACAACATGGCTGGTGAGTGCGAAGTGCCCAGGAAGACTCTGTCATGGCCCTTGTGTTAGCTGCCGTGAGAGAACACTGTGCTTGGAACACTGCGAGGCGCGCCCTCGTACCTGAAGTCACTCTGCTCGAGGAGAAAGTCAACATCTTAGCACGCTGTGTCGCTACTGGCACATCCAGCATGAACCCATGCCTGGAAGTAATGCCCTGATTCGCCGTGCAGAAGCGGAGGCATGCTGCAGCTTCCAGGAGTCGGTGGCCTCTGCTCTGCATGCCTTTAGCGGAAGGACAGCTCTCTGGACACCTGCGAGGCTAGCCGGGGCACCCTGCTCCCGGCAGGAACACTGAGTAGCCCAAAGTGCACCTAGGTCTGCTAAGCAACATCCAGGCCCATAGCCCTTCAGAGCCACCTCTGTGCACTGTGAGCGTAGGGAAACACACTGCGCTCTCCATCGGAGCAGCTTAATTTCCCCTGCACTCGCACACGATCGCGAACACCGTTCTGGCACGTCCCACGTGATGCGGAGATCTTACGCTGTGCCCTAATCGGAGCTGCCCTCAGAGGAGCCCTCGTCTTCGCGTTCCATCCAGGACCTCCTGACTGCAGTCACCATGCCTCCTAGAGGATAGCGGCTTGGGTTCTTACTGCACTTTAAGTCCTGTTCCTTCTGTGGCACTGCAGGCAGCCCCAGGCCCAGAGGAGCAGCTCCGGCATTCCTCGGTTGAGACAGTTCGCTGGATGCGGGACTCCCTACTTCCATAAGTTGATTCAGGGAAGGAAACGCAGGGTAACCGGTGTCTCTTGGGACTCGTTAGAAGCCACAGGGATGTACGCTGAGTGTGCCCATGAAAACGGGGGCCTGCTGGAACTAGCCCTGCTTTCCCATTTTGAGGGCTGCATTCATGCCTGCCTTGAAGCTACCTGACATTCCCGGCTCCCGACAGGCCAGTGAGCCCTGGAAGAATGCTTCGGGGAAAATTATGAGTTTGCTCTCTCTAAACCAGGGGCTTCCGTGGCCGCGGCGGAGGTCCGCATGACAGACTCGAGAGCGAAAGGGAACCTCGACGTGAGAACTCGCCTCCTGCTTAGGCCCTGAGTAGCTGTGCAGAAAGGGAGGCATGCAGCTGTTTCCATGAGTTCTCAGTCGCTTATGTGCTTTATTTTAAAGGAAGTACACGTCCGGGGACTCCTAGGCCCCACGGGTGTGCATCGTTTTCACTCCGAGGTCACTGAGTGCCTCCAGACACCTGTGGGCCGGCGGAGCAACGTCGAGGTCCATTGCTTGATCCCCCGGGTGACCTCTGTGCCTGCTGAGTGCTGGGCAACAACACACTGCGCGTTCCTTGAGCAGCGCTACATCTCCAGAGCCCTCGAACGCCCTCAGGACAACATGGCTGGTGAGTGCGAAGTGCCCAGGAAGACTCTGTCATGGCCCTTGTGTGAGCTGCCGTGATAGAACACTGTGCTTGGAAGACTGCGAGGCCCGCCCTCGTACCTGAAGTCACTCTGCTCGAGGAGAAAGTCAGCATCTTAGCACGCTGTGTCGCTACCGGCACACCCAGAATAAACCCATGCCTGGAAGTAAGGCCCTGATTCACCGTGCAGAAGCAGAGGCGTGCTGCAGCTTCCAGGATGTGGTGGCCTCTGCTCTGCATGCCTTTAACGGCAGCACAGCTTTCTGGACACCTGCGAGGCTAGCCGGGGCACCCTGCTCCCGGCAGGAACCCTGAGTACCCCCAGGTGCACCTGGGTCTGCTAAGCAACATCCAGGCCCGTAGCCCTTCAGAGCCCCCTCTGTGCACGCCGAGCGTAGGGAAATGCACTGCACTCTCCTTTGGAGCAGCTTAGTTTCCCCTGCACTCGCACACGTTCGCGAACACCATTCTGGCACGTCCCTGGTGGTGCGGAGGTCTTATGCGGTGCCCTAATCGGATCTGCCCTCAGAGGAGCCCTCGTCTTCGCGTTCCATCCAGGACCTCCTTACTGAAGTCACCGTGCCTCCTAGAGGACGGTGGCTTGGGTTCTTACTGCACTTTAAGTCCTGTTCCTCCTGTGGCAGTGCAGGCAGGCCCAGGCCCAGAGGAGCAGCTCCGGCGTTCCTCGGTTGAGACAGTTCGCTGGATGCGGGACTCCCTACTTCCATAAGTTGATTCAGGGAAGGAAACGCACGGTAACCGGTGTCTCTTGGGACTCGTTAGAAGCCACAGGGATGTACGCTGAGTGTGCCCATGAAAACGGGGGCCTGCTGGAACTAGCCCTGCTTTCCCATTTTGAGGGCTGCATTCATGCCTGCCTTGAAGCTACCTGACATTCCCGGCTCCCGACAGGCCAGTGAGCCCTGGAAGAATGCTTCGGGGAAAATTATGAGTTTGCTCTCTCTAAAGCAGGGGCTTACGTGGTCGCGGCGGCGGTCCACATGACAGACTCTAGAGCGAAAGGGAACCTCGACGTGAGAACTCGCCTCCAGGTTAGGCCCTGAGTAGCCGTGCAGAAAGGGAGGCATGCAGCTGTTTCCATGAGTTCTCAGTCGCTTATGTGCTTTATTTTAAAGGAAGTACGCGTCCGGGGACTCCTAGGCCCCACGGGTGTGCATCGTTTTCCCTCCGAGGTCACTGAGTGCCTCCAGACACCTGTGGGCCTCAGAGCAATGTCGAGGTCCATTGGTTGATACCCCGGAGGACCTCTGTGGCTGCCGAGTGCTGGGCAGCAACACACTGCGCGTTCCTTGAGCAGCGCTACATCTCCAGAGCCCTCGAACGCCCTCAGGACAACATGGCTGGTGAGTGCGAAGTGCCCAGGAAGACTGTGTCATGGCCCTTGTGTGAGCTGCCGTCAGAGAACACTGTGCTTGGAACACTGCGAGGCCCGCCCTCGTACCTGAAGTCACTCTGCTCGAGGAGAAAGTCAGCATCTTAGCACGCTGTGTCGCTACCGGCACACCCAGCATGAACCCATGCCTGGAAGTAATGCCCTGATTCGCCGTGCAGAAGCGGAGGCGTGCTGCAGCTTCCAGGAGTCGGTGGCCTCTGCTCTGCATGCCTTTCGCGGCAGCACAGCTTTCTGGACACCTGCGAGGCTAGCCGGGGCACCCTGCTCCCGGCAGGAACACTGAGTACCCCAAAGTGCACCTGGGTCTGCTAAGCAACATCCAGGCCCGTAGCCCTTCAGAGCCCCCTCTGTGCACTGTGAGCGTAGGGAAACACACTGCCCTCTCCATCGGAGCAGCTTAATTTCCCCTGCACTCGCACACGTTCGTGAACACCGTTCTGGCACGTCCCAGGTGGCGCGGAGGTCTTATGCGGTGCCTTAATCGGAGCTGCCCTCAGAGGAGCCCTCGTCTTCACGTTCCATCCAGGACCACCTTACTGAAGTCACCGTGCCTCCTAGAGGATGGTGGCTTGGGTTCTTACTGCACTTTAGTCCTGTTCCTTCTGTGGCACTGCAGGCAGCCCCAGGCCCAGAGGAGCAGCTCCGGCGTTCCTCGGTTGAGACAGTTCGCTGGATGCGGGACTCCCTACTTCCATAAGTTGATTCAGGGAAGGAAACGCAGGGTAACTGGTGTCTCTTGGGACTCGTTAGAAGCCACAGGGATGTACGCTGAGTGTGCCCATGAAAACGGGGGCCTGCTGGAACTAGCCCTGCTTTCCCATTTTGAGGGCTGCATTCAGGCCTTCCTTGAAGCTACCTGACATTCCCGGCTCCCGACAGGCCAGTGAGCCCTGGAAGAATGCTTCGGGGAAAATTATGAGTTTGCTCTCTCTAAACCAGGGGCTTCCGTGGCCACGGTGGCGGTCCGCATGACAGACTCTAGAGCGAAAGGGAACCTCGACGTGAGAACTCGCCTCCAGGTTAGACCATGAGTAGCCGTGCAGAAAGGGAGGCATGCAGCTGTTTCCATGAGTTCTCAGTCGCTTATGTGCTTTATTTTAAAGGAAGTACGCGTCCGGGGACTCCTAGGCCCCACGGGTGTGCATCGTTTTCCCTCCGAGGTCACTGAGTGCCTCCAGACAACTGTGGGCAGGCGGAGCAAGGTCGAGGTCCGTTGGTTGATCCCCCAGAGGACCTCTGTGCCAGCCGAGTGCTGGGCAGCAACACACTGCGCGTTCCTTGAGCAGCGCTACATCTCCAGAGCCCTCGAACGCCCTCAGGACAACATGGCTGGTGAGTGCGAAGTGCCCAGGAAGACTGTGTCATGGCCCTTGTGTGAGCTGCCGTCAGAGAACACTGTGCTTGGAACACTGCGAGGCCCGCCCTTGTACCTGAAGTTACTATGCTCGAGGAGAAAGTCAGCATCTTAGCACGCTGTGTCGCTACCGGCACATCCAGCATGAACCCATGCCTGGAAGTAAGGCCCTGATTCGCCGTGCAGAAGCGGAGGCGTGCTGTAGCTTCCAGGAGGCGGTGACCTCTGCTCTGCATGCCTTTATCAGCAGCACAGCTTTCTGGACACCTGCTAGGCTAGCCGGGGCACCGTGCTCCCGGCAGGAACACTAAGTACCCCCAGGTGCACCTGGGTCTGCTAAGCAACATCCAGGCCCATAGCGCTTTAGATCCCCCTCTGTGCACGCCGAGCGTAGGGAAACACACTGCCCTCTCCTTCGGAGAAGCTTAGATTCCCCTGCACTCGCACACGTTCGCGAACACCGTTCTGGCACGTCCCTGGTGGCGCGGAGGTCTTACGCGGTGCCCTAATCGGAGCTGCCCTCAGAGGAGCCCTCGTCTTCGCGTTCCATCCAGGACCTCCTTACTAAAGTCACCGTGCCTCCTAGAGGACGGTGGCTTGGGTTCTTACTGCACTTTAAGTCCTGTTCCTTCTGTGACACTGCAGGCAGCCCCAGGCCCAGAGGAGCAGCTCCGGCGTTCCTCGGTTGAGACAGTTCGCTGGATGCGGGACTCCCTACTTCCATAAGTTGATTCAGGGAAGGAAACGCAGGGTAACCGGTGTCTCTTGGGACTCGTTAGAAGCCACAGGGATGTACGCTGAGTGTGCCCATGAAAACGGGGGCCTGCTGGAACTAGCCCTGCTTTCCCATTTTGAGGGCTGCATTCATGCCTGCCTTGAAGCTACCTGACATTCCCGGCTCCCGACAGGCCAGTGAGCCCTGGAAGAATGCTTCGCGGAAAATTATGAGTTTGCTCTCTCTAAACCAGGGGCTTCTGTGGCCGCGGCGGTGGTCCGCATGACAGGCTCTAGAGCGAAAGGGAACCTCGACGTGAGAACTCGCCTCCAGGTTATACCCTGAGTAGCCGTGCAGAAAGGGAGGCATGCAGCTGTTTCCATGAGTTCTCAGTCGCTTATGTGCTTTATTTTAAAGGAAGTACGCGTCCGGGGACTCCTAGGCCCCACGGGTGTGCATCGTTTTCCCTCCGAGGTCACTGAGTGCCTCCAGACACCTGTGGGCCTCAGAGCAACATCGAGGTCCATTGGTTGATCCCTCGGAGGACCTCTGTGGCTGCCGAGTGCTGGGCAGCAACACACTGCGTGTTCCTTGAGCAGCGCTACATCTCCAGAGCCCTAGAACGCCCTCAGGACAACATGGCTGGTGAGTGCGAAGTGCCCAGGAAGACTCTGTCATGGCCCTTGTGTGAGCTGCCGTGAGAGAACACTGTGCTTGGAACACTGCGAGGCGCACCCTCGTACCTGAAGTCACTCTGCTCGAGGAGAAAGTCAGCATCTTAGCACGCTGTGTAGCTACTGGCACATCCAGCATGAACCCATGCCTGGAAGTAATGCCCTGATTCGCCGTGCAGAAGCGGAGGCGTGCTGCAGCTTCCAGGAGTCGGTGGCCTCTGCTCTGCATGCCTTTAGCGGCAGCACAGCTTTCTGGACACCTGCGAGGCTAGCCGGGGCACCCTGCTCCCGGCAGGAACACTGAGTACCCCAAAGTGCACCTGGGTCTGCTAAGCAACATCCAGGCCCGTAGCCCTTCAGAGCCCCCTCTGTGCACTGTGAGTGTAGGGAAACACACTGCCCTCTCCATCGGAGCAGCTTAATTTCCCCTGCACTCGCACACGTTCGTGAACACCGTTCTGGCACGTCCCAGGTGGCGCGGAGGTCTTACGCGGTGCCCTAATCGGAGCTGCCCTCAGAGGAGCCCTCGTCTTCGCGTTCCATCCAGGACCTCCTGACTGAAGTCACCGTGCCTCCTAGAGTACGGTGGCTTGGGTCCTTACTGCACTTTAAGTCCTGTTCCTTCTGTGGCACTGCAGGCAGCCCCAGGCCCAGAGGAGCAGCTCCGGCGTTCCTCGGTTGAGACAGTTCGCTGGATGCGGGACTCCCTATTTCCATAAGTTGATTCAGGGAAGGAAACGCAGGGTAACCGGTGTCTCTTGGGACTCGTTAGAAGCCACAGGGATGTACGCTGAGTGTGCCCATGAAAACGGGGGCCTGCTGGAACTAGCCCTGCTTTCCTATTTTGAGGGCTGCTTTCATGCCTGCCTTGAAGCTACCTGACATTCCCGGCTCCCGACAGGCCAGTGAGCCCTGGAAGAATGTTTCGGGGAAAATTATGAGTTTGCTCTCTCTAAACCAGGGGCTTCCGTGGCCGCGGCGGCGGTCCGCATGACAGACTCAAGAGCGAAAGGGAACCTCGACGTGAGAACTCGCCTCCAGGTTAGGCCCTGAGTAGCCCTGCAGAAAGGGAGGCATGCAGCTGTTTCCATGAGTTCTCAGTCGCTTATGTGCTTTATTTTAAAGGAAGTACGCAACCGGGGACTCCTAGGCCCCACGGGTGTGCATCGTTTTCCCTCCGAGGTCACTGAGTGCCTCCAGACACCTGTGGGCCTCAGAGCAACGTCGAGGTGCATTGGTTTATCCCCCGGAGGACCTCTGTGCTTGCCGAGTGCTGGGCAGCAACACACTGCGCGGTCCTTTAGCAGCGCTACATCTCCAGAGCCCTCGAACGCCCTCAGGACAACATGGCTGGTGAGTGCGAAGTGCCCAGGAAGACTCTGTCATGGCCCTTCTGTGAGCTGCCGTGATAGAACACTGTGCTTGGAAGACTGCGAGGCCCGCCCTCGTACCTGAAGTCACTCTGCTCGAGGAGGAAGTCAGCATCTTAGCACACTGTGTCGCTACCGGCACACCCAGCATAAACCCATTCTTGGAAGTAAGGCCCTGATTCGCCGTGCAGAAGCGGAGGCGTGCTGCAGCTTCCAGGAGGCGGTGACCTCTGCTCTGCATGCCTTTATCAGCAGCACAGCTTTCTGGACACCTGCTAGGCTAGCCGGGGCACCGTGCTCCCGGCAGAAACACTAAGTACCCCCAGGTGCACCTGGGTCTGCTAAGCAACATCCAGGCCCATAGCCCTTCAGAGCCCCCTCTGTGCACGCCGAGCGTAGTGAAACACACTGCCCTCTCCTTCGGAGAAGCTTAGTTTCCCCTGCATTCGCACACGTTCGATAACACCGTTCTGGCACGTCCCTGGTGGCGCGGAGGTCTTACGCGGTGCCCTAATCGGAGTTGCCCTCAGAGGAGCCCTCGTCTTCGCGTTCCATCCAGGACCTCCTTACTGAAGTCACCGTGCCTCCTAGAGGACGGTGGCTTGGGTTCTTACTGCACTTTAAGTCCTGTTCCTTCTGTGGCACTGCAGGCAGCCCCAGGCCCAGAGGAGCAGCTCCGGCGTTCCTCGGTTGAGACAGTTCGCTGGATGCGGGACTCCCTACTTCCATAAGTTGATTCAGGGAAGGAAACGCAGGGTAACCGGTGTCTCTTGGGACTCGTTAGAAGCCACAGGGATGTACGCTGAGTGTGCCCATGAAAACGGGGGCCTGCTGGAACTAGCCCTGCTTTCCCATTTTGAGGGCTGCATTCATGCCTGTCTTGAAGCTACCTGACATTCCCGGCTCCCGACAGGCCAGTGAGCCCTGGAAGAATGCTTCGGGGAAAATTATGAGTTTGCTCTCTCTAAACCAGGGGCTTCCGTGGCCGCGGCGGCGGTCCGCATGACAGGCTCTAGAGCGAAAGGGAACCTCGACGTGAGAACTCGCCTCCAGGTTATACCCTGAGTAGCCGTGCAGAAAGGGAGGCATGCAGCTGTTTCCATGAGTTCTCAGTCGCTTATGTGCTTTATTTTAAGGAAGTACGCGTCCGGGGACTCCTAGGCCCCACGGGTGTGCATCGTTTTCCCTCCGAGGTCACTGAGTGCCTCCAGACACCTGTGGGCCTCAGAGCAACATCGAGGTCCATTGGTTGATCCCCCGGAGGACCTCTGTGGCTGCCGAGTGCTGGGCAGCAACACACTGCGTGTTCCTTGAGCAGCGCTACATCTCCAGAGCCCTCGAACGCCCTCAGGACAACATGGCTGGTGAGTGCGAAGTGCCCAGGAAGACTCTGTCATGGCCCTTGTGTGAGCTGCCGTGAGAGAACACTGTGCTTGGAACACTGCGAGGCGCGCCCTCGTACCTGAAGTCACTCTGCTCGAGGAGAAAGTCAGCATCTTAGCACGCTGTGTAGCTACTGGCACATCCAGCATGAACCCATGCCTGGAAGTAATGCCCTGATTCGCCGTGCAGAAGCGGAGGCGTGCTGCAGCTTCCAGGAGTCGGTGGCCTCTGCTCTGCATGCCTTTAGCAGCAGCACAGCTTTCTGGACACCTGCGAGGCTAGCCGGGGCACCCTGCTCCCGGCAGGAACACTGAGTACCCCAAAGTGCACCTGGGTCTGCTAAGCAACATCCAGGCCCGTAGCCCTTCAGAGCCCCCTCTGTGCACTGTGAGTGTAGGGAAACAGACTGCCCTCTCCATCGGAGCAGCTTAATTTCCCCTGCACTCGCACACGTTCGTGAACACCGTTCTGGCACGTCCCAGGTGGCGCGGAGGTCTTACGCGGTGCCCTAATCGGAGCTGCCCTCAGAGGAGCCCTCGTCTTCGCGTTCCATCCAGGACCTCCTGACTGAAGTCACCGTGCCTCCTAGAGGACGGTGGCTTGGGTCCTTACTGCACTTTAAGTTCTGTTCCTTCTGTGGCACTGCAGGCAGCCCCAGGCCCAGAGGAGCAGCTCCGGCGTTCCTCGGTTGAGACAGTTCGCTGGATGCGGGACTCCCTACTTCCATAAGTTGATTCAGGGAAGGAAACGCAGGGTAACCGGTGTCTCTTGGGACTCGTTAGAAGCCACAGGGATGTACGCTGAGTGTGCCCATGAAAACGGGGGCCTGCTGGAACTAGCCCTGCTTTCCTATTTTGAGGGCTGCTTTCATGCCTGCCTTGAAGCTACCTGACATTCCCGGCTCCCGACAGGCCAGTGAGCCCTGGAAGAATGCTTCGGGGAAAATTATGAGTTTGCTATCTCTAAACCAGGGGCTTCCGTGGCCGCGGCGGCGGTCCGCATGACAGGCTCAAGAGCGAAAGGGAACCTCAACGTGAGAACTCGCCTCCAGGTTAGGCCCTGAGTAGCCCTGCAGAAAGGGAGGCATGCAGCTGTTTCCATGAGTTCTCAGTCGCTTATGTGCTTTATTTTAAAGGAAGTACGCAACCGGGGACTCCTAGGCCCCACGGGTGTGCATCGTTTTCCCTCCGAGGTCACTGAGTGCCTCCAGACACCTGTGGGCCTCAGAGCAACGTCGAGGTGCATTGGTTTATCCCCCGGAGGACCTCTGTGCTTGCCGAGTGCTGGGCAGCAACACACTGCGCGGTCCTTTAGCAGCGCTACATCTCCAGAGCCCTCGAACGCCCTCAGGACAACATGGCTGGTGAGTGCGAAGTGCCCAGGAAGACTCTGTCATGGCCCTTCTGTGAGCTGCCGTGATAGAACACTGTGCTTGGAAGACTGCGAGGCCCGCCCTCGTACCTGAAGTCACTCTGCTCGAGGAGAAAGTCAGCATCTTAGCACGCTGTGTCGCTACCGGCACACCCAGCATAAACCCATGCTTGGAAGTAAGGCCCTGATTCGCCATGCAGAAGCGGAGGCGTGCTGCAGCTTCCAGGAGGCGGTGACCTCTGCTCTGCATGCCTTTAGCGGCAGCACAGCTTTCTGGACACCTGCTAGGCTAGCCGGGGCACCGTGCTCCCGGCAGGAACACTGAGTACCCCAAAGTGCACCTGGGTCTGCTAAGCAACATCCAGGCCCGTAGCCCTTCAGAGCCCCCTCTGTGCACTGTGAGCGTAGGGAAACACACTGCCCTCTCCATCGGAGCAGCTTAATTTCCCCTGCACTCGCACACGTTCGTGAACACCGTTCTGGCACGTCCCAGGTGGCGCGGAGGTCTTACGCGGTGCCCTAATCGGAGCTGCCCTCAGAGGAGCCCTCGTCTTTGCGTTCCATCCAGGACCTCCTTACTGAAGTCACCGTGCCTCCTAGAGGACGGTGGCTTGGGTCCTTACTGCACTTTAAGTCCTGTTCCTTCTGTGGCACTGCAGGCAGCCCCAGGCCCAGAGGAGCAGCTCCGGCGTTCCTCGGTTGAGACAGTTAGCTGGATGCGGGACTCCCTACTTCCATAAGTTGATTCAGGGAAGGAAACGCAGGGTAACCGGTGTCTCTTGGGACTTGTTAGAAGCCACAGGGATGTACGCTGAGTGTGCCCATGAAAACGGGGGCCTGCTGGAACTAGCCCTGCTTTCCTATTTTGAGGGCTGCATTCATGCCTGCCTTGAAGCTACCTGACATTCCCGGCTCCCGACAGGCCAGTGAGCCCTGGAAGAGTGCTTCGGGGAAAATTATGAGTTTGCTCTCTCTAAACCAGGGGCTTCCGTGGCCGCGGCAGCGGTCCACATGACAGACTCAAGAGCGAAAGGGAACCTCGACGTGAGAACTCGCCTCCAGGTTAGGCCCTGAGTAGCCATGCAGAAAGGGAGGCATGCAGCTGTTTCCATGAGTTCTCAGTCGCTTATGTGCTTTATTTTAAAGGAAGTACGCAACCGGGGACTCCTAGGCCCCACGGGTGTGCATCGTTTTCCCTCCGAGGTCACTGAGTGCCTCCAGACACCTGTGGGCCTCAGAGCAACGTTGAGGTGCATTGGTTTATCCCCCGGAGGACCTCTGTGCTTGACGAGTGCTGGGCAGCAACACACTGCGCGGTCCTTGAGCAGCGCTACATCTCCAGAGCCCTCGAACGCCCGCAGGACAACATGGCTGGTGAGTGCGAAGTGCCCAGGAAGACTCTGTCATGGCCCTTCTGTGAGCTGCCGTGATAGAACACTGTGCTTGGAAGACTGCGAGGCCCGCCCTCGTACCTGAAGTCACTCTGCTCGAGGAGAAAGTCAGCATCTTAGCACGCTGTGTCGCTACCGGCACACCCAACATAAACCCATGCCTGGAAGTAAGGCCCTGATTCACCGTGCAGAAGCAGAGGCGTGCTGCAGCTTCCAGGATGGGGTGGCCTCTGCTCTGCATGCCTTTAACGGCAGCACAGCTTTCTGGACACCTGCGAGGCTAGCCGGGGCACCCTGCTCCCGGCAGGAACACTGAGTACCCCCAGGTGCACCTGGGTCTGCTAAGCAACATCCAGGCCCGTAGCCCTTCAGAGCCCCCTCTGTGCACGCCGAGCGTAGGGAAACGCACTGCACTCTCCTTTGGAGCAGCTTAGTTTCCCCTGCACTCGCACACGTTCGCGAACACCATTCTGGCACGTCCCTGGTGGCGCGGAGGTCTTATGCGGTGCCTTAATCGGAGCTGCCCACAGAGGAGCCCTCGTCTTCGCGTTCCATCCAGGACCACCTTACTGAAGTCACCGTGCCTCCTAGAGGATGGTGGCTTGGGTTCTTACTGCACTTTAAGTCCTGTTCCTTCTGTGGCACTGCAGGCAGCCCCAGGCCCAGAGGAGCAGCTCCGGCGTTCCTCGGTTGAGACAGTTCGCTGGATGCGGGACTCCCTACTTCCATAAGTTGATTCAGGGAAGGAAACGCAGGGTAACCGGTGTCTCTTGGGACTCGTTAGAAGCCACAGGGATGTACGCTGAGTGTGCCCATGAAAACGGGGGCCTGCTGGAACTAGCCCTGCTTTCCCATTTTGAGGGCTGCATTCAGGCCTTCCTTGAAGCTACCTGACATTCCCGGCTCCCGACAGGCCAGTGAGCCCTGGAAGAATGCTTCGGGGAAAATTATGAGTTTGCTCTCTCTAAACCAGGGGCTTCCGTGGCCACGGTGGCGGTCCGCATGACAGACTCTAGAGCGAAAGGGAACCTCGACGTGAGAACTCGCCTCCAGGTTAGACCATGAGTAGCCGTGCAGAAAGGGAGGCATGCAGCTGTTTCCATGAGTTCTCAGTCGCTTATGTGCTTTATTTTAAAGGAAGTACGCGTCCGGGGACTCCTAGGCCCCACGGGTGTGCATCGTTTTCCCTCCGAGGTCACTGAGTGCCTCCAGACAACTGTGGGCAGGCGAAGCAACTTCGAGGTCCGTTGGTTGATCCCCCAGAGGACCTCTGTGCTTGCCGAGTGCTGGGCAGCAACACACTGCGCGGTCCTTTAGCAGCGCTACATCTCCAGAGCCCTCGAACGCCCTCAGGACAACATGGCTGGTGAGTGCGAAGTGCCCAGGAAGACTCTGTCATGGCCCTTCTGTGAGCTGCCGTGATAGAACACTGTGCTTGGAAGACTGCGAGGCCCGCCCTCGTACCTGAAGTCACTCTGCTCGAGGAGAAAGTCAGCATCTTAGCACGCTGTGTCGCTACCGACACACCCAGCATAAACCCATGCTTGGAAGTAAGGCCCTGATTCGCCATGCAGAAGCGGAGGCGTGCTGCAGCTTCCAGGAGGCGGTGACCTCTGCTCTGCATGCCTTTATCAGCAGCACAGCTTTCTGGACACCTGCTAGGCTAGCCGGGGCACCGTGCTCCCGGCAGGAACACTAAGTACCCCCAGGTGCACCTGGGTCTGCTAAGCAACATCCAGGCCCATAGCCCTTCAGAGCCCCCTCTGTGCACGCCGAGCGTAGGGAAACACGCTGCCCTCTCCTTCGGAGAAGCTTAGTTTCCCCTGCACTCGCACACGTTCGCGAACACCGTTCTGGCACGTCCCTGGTGGCGCGGAGGTCTTACGCGGTGCCCTAATCGGAGCTGCCCTCAGAGGAGCCCTCGTCTTCGCGTTCCATCCAGGACCTCCTTACTGAAGTCACCGTGCCTCCTAGAGGACGGTGGCTTGGGTTCTTACTGCACTTTAAGTCCTGTTCCTTCAGTGGCACTGCAGGCAGCCCCAGGCCCAGAGGAGCAGCTCCGGCGTTCCTCGGTTGAGACAGTTCGCTGGATGCGGGACTCCCTACTTCCATAAGTTGATTCAGGGAAGGAAACGCAGGGTAACCGGTGTCTCTTGGGACTTGTTAGAAGCCACAGGGATGTACGCTGAGTGTGCCCATGAAAACGGGGGCCTGCTGGAACTAGCCCTGCTTTCCCATTTTGAGGGCTGCATTCATGCCTGCCTTGAAGCTACCTGACATTCCCGGCTCCCGACAGGCCAGTGAGCCCTGGAAGAATGCTTCGGGGAAAATTATGAGTTTGCTCTCTCTAAACCAGGGGTTCCGTGGCCGCGGCGGCGGTCCGCATGACAGGCTCTAGAGCAAAAGGGAACCTCGACGTGAGAACTCGCCTCCAGTTTAGACCCTGAGTAGCCGTGCAGAAAGGGAGGCATGCAGCTGTTTCCATGAGTTCTCAGTCGCTTATGTGCTTTATTTTAAAGGAAGTACACGTCCGGGGACACCTAGGCCCCACGGGAGTGCATCGTTTTTCCTCCGAGGTCACTGAGTGCCTCCAGACACCTCTGGGCCTCAGAGCAACGTCGAGGTCCATTGGTTGATCCCCCGGAGGACCTCTGTGGCTGCCGAGTGCTGGGCAGCAACACACTGCGTGTTCCTTGAGCAGCGCTACATCTCCAGAGCCCTCGAACGCCCTCAGGACAACATGGCTGGTGAGTGCGAAGTGCCCAGGAAGACTCTGTCATGGCCCTTCTGTGAGCTGCCGTGAGAGAACACTGTGCTTGGAACACTGCGCGGCGCGCCCTCGTACCTGAAGTCACTCTGCTCGAGGAGAAAGTCAGCATCTTAGCACGCTGTGTCGCTACTGGCACATCCAGCATGAACCCATGCCTGGAAGTAATGCCCTGATTCGCCGTGCAGAAGCGGAGGCGTGCTGCAGCTTCCAGGAGTCGGTGGCCTCTGCTCTGCATGCCTTTAGCGGCAGCACAGCTTTCTGGACACCTGCGAGGCTAGCCGGGGCACCCTGCTTCCGGCAGGAACACTGAGTACCCCAAAGTGCACCTGGGTCTGCTAAGCAACATCCAGGCCCGTAGCCCTTCAGAGCCCCCTCTGTGCACTGTGAGCGTAGGGAAACACACTGCCCTCTCCATCGGAGCAGCTTAATTTGCCCTGCACTCGCACACGTTCGTGAACACCGTTCTGGCACGTCCCAGGTGGCGCGGAGGTCTTACGCGGTGCCCTAATCGGAGCTGCCCTCAGAGGAGCCCTCGTCTTCGCGTTCCATCCAGGACCTCCTTACTGAAGTCACCGTGCCTCCTAGAGGACGGTGGCTTGGGTCCTTACTGCACTTTAAGTCCTGTTCCTTCTGTGGCACTGCAGGCAGCCCCAGGCCCAGAGGAGCAGCTCCGGCGTTCCTCCGTTGAGACAGTTAGCTGGATGCGGGACTCCCTACTTCCATAAGTTGATTCAGGGAAGGAAACGCAGGGTAACCGGTGTCTCTTCGGACTTGTTAGAAGCCACAGGGATGTACCCTGAGTGTGCCCTTGAAAACGGGGGCCTGCTGGAACTAGCCCTGCTTTCCTATTTTGAGGGCTGCATTCATGCCTGCCTTGAAGCTACCTGACATTCCCGGCTCCCGACAGGCCAGTGAGCCCTGGAAGAATGCTTCGGGGAAAATTATGAGTTTGCTCTCTCTAAACCAGGGGCTTCCGTGGCCGCGGCGGCGGTCCGCATGACAGACTGTAGAGCGAAAGGGAACCTCGACGTGAGAACTCGCCTCCTGCTTAGGCCCTGAGTAGCTGTGCAGAAAGGGAGGCATGCAGCTGTTTCCATGAGTTCTCAGTCGCTTATGTGCTTTATTTTAAAGGAAGTACACGTCCGGGGACTCCTAGGCCCCACGGGTGTGCATCGTTTTCCCTCCGAGGTCACTGAGTGCCTCCAGACACCTGTGGGCCTCAGAGCAACGTCGAGGTGCATTGGTTTATCCCCCGGAGGACCTCTGTGCTTGCTGAGTGCTGGGCAGCAACACACTGCACGGTCCTTGAGCAGCGCTACATCTCCAGAGCCCTCGAAAGCCCTCAGGACAACATGGCTGGTGAGTGCGAAGTGCCCAGGAAGACTCTGTCATGGCCCTTGTGTGATCTGCCGTGATAGAACACTGTGCTTGGAAGACTGCGAGGCCCGCCCTCGTACCTGAAGTCACTCTGCTCGAGGAGAAAGTCAGCATCTTAGCACGCTGTGTGGCTACCGGCACACCCAGCATAAACCCATGCCTGGAAGTAAGGCCCTGATTCACCGTGCAGAAGCAGAGGCGTGCTGCAGCTTCCAGGATGCGGTGGCCTCTGCTCTGCATGCCTTTAACGGCAGCACAGCTTTCTGTACACCTGCGAGGCTAGCCGGGGCACCCTGCTCCCGGCAGGAACACTGAGTACCGCCAGGTGCACCTGGGTCTGCTAAGCAACATCCAGGCCCGTAGCCCTTCAGAGCCCCCTCTGTGCACGCCGAGCATAGGGAAATGCACTGCACTCTCCTTTGGAGCAGCTTAGTTTCCCCTGCACTCGCACACGTTCGCGAACACCATTCTGGCACGTCCCTGGTGGCGCGGAGGTCTTATGCGGTGCCCTAATCGGAGCTGCCCTCAGAGGAGCCCTCGTCTTCGCGTTCCATCCAGGACCTCCTGGCTGAAGTCACCGTGCCTCCTAGAGGACGGCGGCTTGGGTTCTTACTGCACTTTAAGTTCCGTTCCTTCTGTGGCACTGCAGGCAGCCCCAGGCCCAGAGGAGCAGCTCCGGCGTTCCTCGGTTGAGACAGTTCGCTGGATGCGGGACTCCCTACTTCCATAAGTTGATTCAGGGAAGGAAACGCAGCGTAACCGGTGTCTCTTGGGACTCGTTAGAAGCCACAGGGATGTACGCTGAGTTTGCCCATGAAAACGGGGGCCTGCTGGAACTAGCCCTGCTTTCCCATTTTGAGGGCTGCATTCATGCCTGCCTTGAAGCTACCTGACATTCCCGGCTCCCGACAGGCCAGTGAGCCCTGGAAGAATGCTTCGGGGAAAATTATGAGTTTGCTCTCTCCAAACCAGGGGCTTCCGTGGCCGCGGCGGCGGTCCGCATGACAGACTCTAGAGCGAAAGGGAACCTCGACGTGAGAACTCGCCTCCAGGTTAGACCCTGAGTAGCCGTGCAGAAAGGGAGGCATGCAACTGTTTCCATGAGTTCTCAGTCGCTTATGTGCTTTATTTTAAAGGAAGTACGCGTCCGGGGACTCCTAGGCCCCACGGGTGTGCATCGTTTTCCCTCCGAGGTCACTGAGTGCCTCCAGACACCTGTGGGCCTCAGAGCAACGTCGAGGTCCATTGGTTGATCCCCCGGAGGACCTCTGTGGCTGCCGAGTGCTGGGCAGCAACACACTGCGTGTTCCTTGAGCAGCGCTACATCTCCAGAGCCCTCGAACGCCCTCAGGACAACATGGCTGGTGAGTGCGAAGTGCCCAGGAAGACTCTGTCATGGCCCTTGTGTGAGCTGCCGTGAGAGAACACTGTGCTTGGAACACTGCGAGGCCCACCCTCGTACCTGAAGTCACTCTGCTCGAGGAGAAAGTCAGCATCTTAGCACGCTGTGTCGCTACCGGCACACCCAGCATGAACCCATGCCTGGAAGTAATGCCCTGATTCGCCGTGCAGAAGCGGAGGCGTGCTGCAGCTTCCAGGAGTCGGTGGCTTCTGCTCTGCATGCCTTTAGCGGCAGCACAGCTTTCTGGACACCTGCGAGGCTAGCCGGGGCACCCTGCTCCCGGCAGGAACACTGAGTACCCCAAAGTGCACCTGGGTCTGCTAAGCAACATCCAGGCCCATAGCCCTTCAGAGCCCCCTCTGTGCACTGTGAGCGTAGGGAAACACACTGCCCTCTCCATCGGAGCAGCTTAATTTCCCCTGCACTCGCACACGATCGCGAACACCGTTCTGGCACGTCCCACGTGATGCGCAGATCTTACGCGGTGCTCTAATCGGAGCTGCCCTCAGAGGAGCCCTCGTCTTCGCGTTCCATCCAGGACCTCCTGGCTGAAGTCACCGTGCCTCCTAGAGGCCGGTGGCTTGGGTCCTTACTGCACTTTAAGTCCTGTTCCTTCTGTGGAACTGCAGGCAGTCCCAGGCCCAGAGGAGCAACTCCGGCGTTCCTCGGTTGAGACAGTTCGCTGGATGCGGGACTCCCTACTTCCATAAGTTGATTCAGGGAAGGAAACGCAGGGTAACCGGTGTCTCTTGGGACTCATTAGAAGCCACAGGGATGTACGCTGAGTGTTCCCATGAAAACGGGGGCCTGCTGGAACTAGCCCTGCTTTCCCATTTTGAGGGCTGCATTCATGCCTGCCTTGAAGCTACCTGACATTCCCGGCTCCCGACAGGCCAGTGAGCCCTGGAAGAATGCTTCGGGGAAAATTATGAGTTTGCTCTCTCTAAAACAGGGGCTTCCATGGCCGCGACGGCGGTCCGCATGACAGGCTCTAGAGCGAAAGGGAACCTCGACGTGAGAACTCGCCTCCAGGTTAGGCCCTGAGTAGCCATGCAGAAAGGGAGGCATGCAGCTGTATCCATGAGTTCTCAGTCGCTTATGTGCTTTATTTTAAAGGAAGTACGCGTCCAGGGACTCCTAGGCCCCACGGGTGGGCATCGTTTTCCCTCCGAGGTCAATGAGTGCCTCCAGACACCTGTGGGCCTCAGAGCAATGTCGAGGTGCATTGGTTTATCCCCTGGAGCACCTCTGTGCCTGCCGAGTGCTGGGCAGCAACACACTGCGCGTTCCTTGAGCAGCGCTACATCTCCAGAGCCCTCGAACACCCTCAGGACAACATGGCTGGTGAGTGCGAAGTGCCCAGGAAGACTCTGTCATGGCCCTTCAGTGAGCTGCCGTGATAGAACACTGTGCTTGGAAGACTGCGAGGCCCGCCCTCGTACCTGAATCACTCTGCTCGAGGAGAAAGTTAGCATCTTAGCACGCTGTGTCACCACCGGCACACCAAGCATGAACCCATGGCTGGAAGTAAGGCCCTGATTCGCCGTGCAGAAGCGGAGGCGTGCTGCAGCTTCCAGGAGGCGGTGGCCTCTGCTCTGCATGCCTTTAAGGGCAGCACAGCTTTCTGGACACCTGGGAGTCTAGCCGGGGCACCGTGCTCTCGGCAGGAACACTGAGTACCCCCAGGTGCACCTGTGTCTCCTAAGCAACATCCAGACCCGTAGCCCTTCAGAGACCCCTCTGTGCACTGCGAGCATAGGGAAACGCACTGCCCTCTCCTTTGGAGCAGCTTAGTTTCCTCCGCACACGCACACGTTCGCGAACAACGTTCTGGCACGTCCCACGTGATGCGGAGTCTTCCGCGGTGTCCTAATCGGAGCTGCCCTCGGAGGAGCCCTCATCTTCGCGTTCCATCCAGGACCTCCTGGCTCAAGTCACTGTGCCTCGAAGAGGACGGCAGCTTGGGTTCTTACTGTAGTTTAAGTCCTGTTCTTTCTGTGGCACTGCAGGCAGCCCCAGGCCCAGAGGAGCAGCTCCGGCGTTCCTCGGTTGAGACAGTTCACTGGATGCGGGACTCCCTACTTCCATAAGTTGATTCAGAGAAGGAAACGTAGGGTAACCAGTGTCTCTTGGGACTCGTTAGAAGCCACAGCGATGTACGCTGAATGTTCCCATGAAAACGGGGGCCTGCTGGAACTAGCCCTGCTTTCCCATTTTGAGGGCTGCATTCATGCCTCCCTTGAAGCTACCTGACATTCCCGGCTCCCGACAGGCCAGTGAGCCCTGGAAGAATGCTTCGGGGAAAATTATGAGTTTGCTCTCTCTAAAGCAGGGGCTTACGTGGCCGCGGCGGCGGTCCACATGACAGACTCTAGAGCGAAAGGGAACCTCGACGTGAGAACTCGCCTCCAGGTTAGACCCTGAGTAGCCGTGCAGAAAGGGAGGCATACAGCTGTTTCCATGAGTTCTCAGTCGCTTATGTGCTTTATTTTAAAGGAAGTACACGTCCGGGGACTCCTGGGCCCCACGGGTGTGCATCGTTTTCCCTCTGAGGTCACTGAGTGCCTCCAGACACCTGTGAGCCTCAGAGCAACGTTGAGGTCCATTGGGTGATCCCCCGGAGGACCTCTGTGGCTGCCGAGTGCTGGGCAGCAACACACTGCGTGTTCCTTGAGCAGCGCTACATCTCCAGAGCCCTCGAACGCCCTCAGGACAACATGGCTGGTGAGTGCGAAGTGCCCAGGAAGACTCTGTCATGGCCCTTGTGTGAGCTGCCGTGAGAGAACACTGTGCTTGGAACACTGCGAGGCGCGCCCTCGTACCTGAAGTCACTCTGCTCGAGGAGAAAGTCAACATCTTATCACGCTGTGTCGCTACTGGCACATCCAGCATGAACCCATGCCTGGAAGTAATGCCCTGATTCGCCGTGCAGAAGCGGAGGCGTGCTGCAGCTTCCAGGAGTCGGTGGCCTCTGCTCTGCATGCCTTTAGCGGCAGCACAGCTTTCTGGACACCTGCGAGGCTAGCCGGGGCACCCTGCTCCCGGCAGGAACACTGAGTACCCCAAAGTGCACCTGGGTCTGCTAAGCAACATCCAGGCCCATAGCCCTTCAGAGCCCCCTCTGTGCACTGTGAGCATAGGGAAACACACTGCCTTCTCCATTGGAGCAGCTTAGTTTCCTCCGCACACGCACACGTTCGCGAACAACGTTCTGGCACGTCCCACGTGATGCGGAGTCTTCCGCGGTGTCCTAATCGGAGCTGCCCTCGGAGGATCCCTCGTCTTCGCGTTCCATCCAGGACCTCCTGGCTGAAGTCACTGTTCCTCGTAGAGGACGGCAGCTTCGGTTCTTAATGTACTTTAAGTCCTGTTCCTTCTGTGGCACTGCAGGCAGCCCCAGGCCCAGAGGAGCAGCTCCGGCATTCCTCGGTTGAGACAGTTCACTGGATGCGGGACTCCCTACTTCCATAAGTAGATTCAGGGAAGGAAACGTAGGGTAACCAGTGTCTCTTGGGACTCGTTAGAAGCCACAGGGATGTACGCTGAGTGTTCCCATGAAAACGGGGGCCTGCTGGAACTAGCCCTGCTTTCCCATTTTGAGGGCTGCATTCATACCTGCCTTGAAGCTACCTGACATTCCCGGCTCCCGACAGGCCAGTGAGCCCTGGAAGAATGCTTCGGGGAAAATTATGAGTTTGCTCTCTCTAAATCAGGGGCTTACGTGGCCGCGGCGGCGGTCCGCAGGACAGACTCAAGAGCGAAAGGGAACCTCGACGTGAGAACTCGCCTCCTGCTTAGGCCCTGAGTAGCTGTGCAGAAAGGGAGGCATGCAGCTGTTTCCATGAGTTCTCAGTCGCTTATGTGCTTTATTTTAAAGGAAGTACACGTCCGGGGACTCCTAGGCCCCACGGGTGTGCATCGTTTTCCCTCCGAGGTCACTGAGTGCCTCCAGACACCTGTGGGCCTCAGAGCAACGTCGAGGTGCATTGGTTTATCCCCTGGAGGACCTCTGTGCTTGCCGAGTGCTGGGCAGCAACACACTGCGCGGTCCTTGAGCAGCGCTACATCTCCAGAGCACTCGAACGCCCTCAGGACAACATGGCTGGTGAGTGCAAAGTGCCCAGGAAGACTCTGTCATGGCCCTTCTGTGAGCTGCCGTGAGAGAACACTGTGCTTGGAAGACTGCGAGGCCCGCCCTCGTACCTGAAGTCACTCTGCTCGAGGAGAAAGTCAGCATCTTAGCACGCTGTGTAGCTACCGGCACACCCAGCATGAACCCATGCCTGGAAGTAAGGCCCTGATTCGCCGTGCAGAAGCGGAGGCGTGCTGCAGCTTCCAGGAGGTGGTAGCCTCTGCTCTGTATGCCTTTAACGGCAGCACAGCTTTCTGGACACCTGCGAGGCTAGCCGGGGCACCCTGCTCCCGGCAGGAACACTGAGTACCCCCAGGTGCACCTGGGTCTGCTAAGCAACATCCAGGCCCATAGCCCTTCAGAGCCCGCTCTGTGCACGCCGAGCATAGGAAAACGCACTGCACTCTCCTTTGGAGCAGCTTAGTTTCCCCTGCACTCGCACACGTTCGTGAACACCGTTCTGGCACGTCCCTGGTGGCACGGAGGTCTTATGCGGTGCCCTAATCGGAGCTGCCCTCAGAGGAGCCCTCGTCTTCGCGTTCCATCCAGGACCTCCTTACTGAAGTCACCATGCCTCCTAGAGGACGGTGGCTTGGGTTCTTACTGCACTTTAAGTCCTGTTCCTCCTGTGGCACTGCAGGCAGGCCCAGGCCCAGAGGAGCAGCTCCGGCGTTCCTCGGTTGAGACAGTTCGCTGGATGCGGGACTCCCTACTTCCATAAGTTGATTCAGGGAAGGAAACGCAGGGTAACCGGTGTCTCTTGGGACTCGTTAGAAGCCACAGGGATGTACACTGAGTGTGCCCATGAAAACGGGGGCCTGCTGGAACTAGCCCTGCTTTCCCATTTTGAGGGCTGCATTCATGCCTGCCTTGAAGCTACATGACATTCCCGGGTCCCGACAGGCCAGTGAGCCCTGGAAGAATGCTTCGGGGAAAATTATGAGTTTGCTCTCTCTAAACCAGGGGCTTCCGTGGCCACGGTGGCGGTCCGCATGACAGACTCTAGAGCGAAAGGGAACCTCGACGTGAGAACTCGCCTCCAGGTTAGACCCTGAGTAGCCGTGCAGAAAGGGAGGCATGCAGCTGTTTCCATGAGTTCTCAGTCGCTTATGTGCTTTATTTTAAAAGGAGTACGCGTCCGGGGACTCCTAGGCACCACGGGTGTGCATCGTTTTCCCTCCAAGGTCACTGAGTGCCTCCAGACACCTGTGGGCCTCAGAGCAATGTCGAGGTGCATTGGTTGATCCCCCGGAGGACCTCGGTGCCTGCCGAGTGCTGGGCAGCAACACACTGCGCGTTCCTTGAGCAGCGCTACATTTCCAGAGCCCTCGAACGCCCTCAGGACAACATGGCTGGTGAGTGCGAAGTGCCCAGAAAGACTCTGTCATGGCCCTTGTGTGAACTGCCGTGAGAGAACACTGTGCTTGGAACACTATGAGGCCCGCCCTTGTACCTGAAGTCACTCTGCTCGAGGAGAAAGTCAGCATCTTAGCACGCTGTGTCGCTACCGGCACACCCAGCATGAACCCATGCCTGGAAGTAAGGCCCTGATTCGCCGTGCAGAAGCGGAGGCGTGCTGCAGCTTCCAGGAGGCGGTGGCCTCTGCTCTGCATGCCTTTAACGTCAGCACAGCTTTCTGGACACCTGCGAGGCTAGCCGGGGCACCCTGCTCTCGGCAGGAACACTGAGTACCCCCAGGTGCACCTGGGTCTGCTAAGCAACATCCAGGCCCGTAGCCCTTCAGAGCTCCCTCTGTGCACTGCGAGCATAGGGAAACGCCCTGCCTTCTCCTTTGGAGCAGCTTAGTTTCCTCCGCACACGCACACGTTCGGGAACAACGTTCTGGCACGTCCCACGTGATGCGGAGGCTTCCGCGGTGTCCTAATCGGAGCGGCCCTCGGAGGAACCCTCGTCTTCGCGTTCCATCCAGGACCTCCTGGCTGAAGTCACCGTGCCTCGTAGAGGACGGCATCTTGGGTTCTTAATGTACTTTAAGTCCTGTTCCTTCTGTGGCACTGCAGGCAGCCCCAGGCCCAGAGGAGCAGCTCCGGCGTTCCTCGGTTGAGACAGTTCACTGGATGCGGGACTCCTTACTTCCATAAGTTGATTCAGGGAAGGAAACGTAGGGTAACCAGTGTCTCTTGGGACTCGTTAGAAGCCACAGGGATGTACGCTGAGTGTTCCCATGAAAACGGGGAACTGCTGGAACTAGCCCTGCTTTCCCATTTTGAGGGCTGCATTCATACCTGCCTTGAAGCTACCTGACATTCCCGGCTCCCGACAGGCCAGTGAGCCCTGGAAGAATGCTTCGGGGAAAATTATGAGTTTGCTCTCTCTAAACCAGGGGCTTCCGTGGCCGCGGCGGCGGTCCGCATGACAGACTCAAGAGCGACAGGGAACCTCGACGTGAGAACTCGCCTCCTGCTTAGGCCCTGAGTAGCTGTGCAGAAAGGGAGGCATGCAGCTGTTTCCATGAGTTCTCAGTCACTTATGTGCTTTATTTTAAAGGAAGTACACGTCCGGGGACTCCTAGGCCCCACGGGTGTGCATCGTTTTCCCTCCGAGGTCACTGAGTGCCTCCAGACACCTGTGGGCCTCAGAGCAACGTCGAGGTGCATTGGTTTATCCACCGGAGGACCTCTGTGCTTGCCGAGTGCTGGGCAGCAACACACTGCGCGGTCCTTGAGCAGTGCTACATCTCCAGAGCCCTCGAACGCCCTCAGGACAACATGGCTGGTGAGTGCGAAGTGCCCAGGAAGACTCTGTCATGGCCCTTGTGTGAGCTGCCGTGAGAGAACACTGTGCTTGGAACACTGCGAGGTGCGCCCTCGTACCTGAAGTCACTCTGCTCGAGGAGAAAGTCAGCATCTTAGCACGCTGTGTAGCTACTGGCACATCCAGCATGAACCCATGCCTGGAAGTAATGCCCTGATTCGCCGTGCAGAAGCGGAGGCGTGCTGCAGCTTCCAGGAGGCGGTGGCCTCTGCTCTGCATGCCTTTAGCGGCAGCACAGCTTTCTGGACACCTGGGAGTCTAGCCGGGGCACCGTGCTCTCGACAGGAACACTGAGTACCCCCAGGTGCACCTGGGTCTGCTAAGCAACATCCAGGCCCATAGCCCTTCAGAGACCCCTCTGTGCACTGTGAGCGTAGGGAAACACACTGCCCTCTCCATCGGAGCAGCTTAATTTCCCCTGCACTCGCACACGATCGCGAACACCGTTATGGCACGTCCCACGTGATGCGGAGATCTTACGCGGTGCTCTAATCGGAGCTGCCCTCAGAGGAGCCCTCGTCTTCGCGTTCCATCCAGGACCTACTGACTGAAGTCACCGTGCCTCCTAGAGGACGGTGGCTTGGGTCCTTACTGCACTTTAAGTCCTGTTCCTTCTGTGGAACTGCAGGCAGTCCCAGGCCCAGAGGAGCAACTCCGGCGTTCCTCGGTTGAGACAGTTCGCTGGATGCGGGACTCCCTACTTCCATAAGTTGATTCAGGGAAGGAAACGCAGGGTAACCGGCGTCTCTTGGGACTCGTTAGAAGCCACAGGGATGTACGCTGAGTGTTCCCATGAAAACGGGGGCCTGCTGGAACTAGCCCTGCTTTCCCATTTTGAGGGCTGCATTCATGCCTGCCTTGAAGCTACCTGACATTCCTGGGTCCCGACAGGCCAGTGAGCCCTGGAAGAATGCTTCGGGGAAAATTATGAGTTTGCTCTCTCTAAACCAGGGTCTTCCATGGCCGCGGCGGCGGTCCGCATGACAGGCTCTAGAGCGAAAGGGAACCTCGACGTGAGAACTCGCCTCCAGGTTAGGCCCTGAGTAGCCATGCAGAAAGGGAGGCATGCAGCTGTTTCCATGAGTTCTCAGTCGCTTATGTGCTTTATTTTAAAGGAAGTACGCGTCCGGGGACTCCTAGGCCCCACGGGTGGGCATCGTTTTCCCTCCGAGGTCAATGAGTGCCTCCAGACACCTGTGGGCCTCAGAGCAATGTCGAGGTGCATTGGTTTATCCCCTGGAGCACCTCTGTGCCTGCCGAGTGCTGGGCAGCAACACACTGCGTGTTCCTTGAGCAGCGCTACATCTCCAGAGCCCTCGAACGCCCTCAGGACAACATGGCTGGTGAGTGCGAAGTGCCCAGGAAGACTCTGTCATGGCCCTTCTGTGAGCTGCCGTGATAGAACACTGTGCTTGGAAGACTGCGAGGCCCGCCCTCGTACCTGAATCACTCTGCTCGAGGAGAAAGTTAGCATCTTGGCACGCTGTGTCGCTACTGGCACACCCAGCATGAACCCATGCCTGGAAGTAAGGCCCTGATTCGCCGTGCAGAAGCGGAGGCGTGCTGCAGCTTCCAGGATGCGGTGGCCTCTGCTCTGCATGCCTTTAATGGCAGCACAGCTTTCTGGACACCTGTGAGGCTAGCCGGGGCACCCTGCTCCCGGCAGGAACACTGAGAACCCCAAAGTGCACCTGGGTCTGCTAAGCAACATCCAGGCCCGTAGCCCTTCAGAGCCCCCTCTGTGCATGCCGAGCATAGGGAAACACACTGCCCTCTCCATCGGAGCAGCTTAATTTCCCCTGCACTCGCACACGTCCGTGAACATCGTTCTGGCACGTCCCAGGGAGCGCGGAGGTCTTACGCGGTGTCCTAATCGGAGATGCCTTCGGAGGAGCCGTCGTCTTCGCGTTCCATTCAGGACCTCCTGGCTGAAGTCACGGTGCCTCCTAGAGGATGGCGGCTTGGGTTCTTACTGCACTTTAAGTCCTGTTCCTTCTGTGGCACTGCAGGCAGCCCCAGGCCCAGAGGAGCAGCTCCGGCGTTCCTCGGTTGAGACAGTTCGCTGGATGCGGGACTCCCTACTTCCATAAGTTGATTCAGGGAAGGAAACGCAGGGCAACCGGTGTCTCTTGGGACTCGTTAGAAGCCACAGGGATGTAGGCTGAGTGTGCCCATGAAAACGGGGGCCTGCTTGAACTAGCCCTGCTTTCCCATTTTGAGGGCTGCATTCATACCTGCCTTGAAGCTACCTGACATTCCCGGCTCCCGACAGGCCAGTGAGCCCTGGAAGAATGCTTCGGGGAAAATTATGAGTTTGCTCTCTCTAAACCAGGGGCTTCCGTGGCCGCGGCGGCGGTCCGCATGACAGACTCTAGAGCGAAAGGGAACCTCGACGTGAGAACTCGCCTCCAGGTTAGGCCCTGAGTAGCCGTGCAGAAAGGGAGGCATGCAGCTGTTTCCATGATTTCTCAGTCGCCTATGTGCTTTATTTTAAAGGAAGTACGCGTCCGGGGACTCCTAGGCCCCACGGGTGTGCATCGTTTTCCCTCCGAGGTCACTGAGTGCCTCCAGACACCTGTGGGCCTCAGAGCAACGTCGAGGTCCATTGGTTGATCCCCCGGAGGACCTCTGTGGCTGCCGAGTGCTGGGCAGCAAAACACTGCGTGTTCCTTGAGCAGCGCTACATCTCCAGAGCCCTCGAAGGCCCTCAGGACAACATGGCTGGTGAGTGCGAAGTGCCCAGGAAGACTCTGTCATGGCCCTTGTGTGAGCTGCCGTGAGAGAACACTGTGCTTGGAACACTGCGAGGAGCGCCCTCGTACCTGAAGTCACTCTGTTCCAGGAGAAAGTCAGCATCTTAGCACGCTGTGTCGCTACCGGCACACCCAGCATGAACCCATGCCTGGAAGTAATGCCCTGATTCGCCGTGCAGAAGCGGAGGCGTGCTGCAGCTTCCAGGAGTCGGTGGCCTCTGCTCTGCATGTCTTTAGCGGCAGCACAGCTTTCTGGACACCTGCGAGGCTAGCCGGGGCACCCTGCTCCCGGCAGGAACACTGAGTACCCCAAAGTGCACCTGGGTCTGCTAAGCAACATCCAGGCCCGTAGCCCTTCAGAGCCCCCTCTGTGCACTGTGAGCGTAGGGAAACACACTGCCCTCTCCAACGGAGCAGCTTAATTTCCTCTGCAATCGCACACGTTCGTGAACACCGTTCTGGCACGTCCCAGGTGACGCGGAGGTCTTACGCGGTGCCCTAATCGGAGCTGCCCTCAGAGGAGCCCTCGTCTTCGCGTTCCATCCAGGACCTCCTGACTGAAGTCACCGTGCCTCCTAGAGGAAGGTGGCTTGGGTTCTTACTGCACTTTAAGTCCTGTTCCTTCTGTGGTACTGCAGGCAGCCCCAGGCCCAGAGGAGCAGCTCCGGCGTTCCTCGGTTGAGACAGTTCGCTGGATGCGGGACTCCCTACTTCCATAAGTTGATTCAGGGAAGGAAACGCAGGGTAACCGGTGTCTCTTGGGACTCGTTAGAAGCCACAGGGATGTACGCTGAGTGTGCCCATGAAAACGGGGGCCTACTTGAACTAGCCCTGCTTTCCCATTTTGAGGGCTGCATTCATGCCTTCCTTGAAGCTACCTGACATTCCCGGCTCCCGACAGGCCAGTGAGCCCTGGAAGAATGCTTCGGGGAAAATTATGAGTTTGCTCTCTCTAAACCAGGGGCTTCCGTGGCCACGGCGGCGGTCCGCATGACAGACTCTAGAGCGAAAGGGAACATCGACGTGAGAACTCGCCTCCAGGTTAGACCCTGAGTAGCCGTGCCGAAAGGGAGGCATGCAGCTGTTTCCATGAGTTCTCAGTCGCTTATGTGCTTTATTTTAAAGGAAGTACGCGTCCGGAGACTCCTGGGCCCCACGGGTGTGCATCGTTTTCCCTCCGAGGTCACTGAGTGCCTCCAAACACCTGTGGGCCTCAGAGCAACGTCGAGGTCCATTGGTTGATCCCCCGGAGGACCTCTGTGGCTGCCGAGTGCTGGGCAGCAACAAACTGCGTGTTCCTTGAGCAGCGCTACATCTCCAGAGCCCTCGAACGCCCTCAGGACAACATGGCTGGTGAGTGCGAAGTGCCCAGGAAGACTCTGTCATGGCCCTTGTGTGAGCTGCCGTGAGAGAACACTGTGCTTGGAACACTGCGAGGCGCGCCCTCATACCTGAAGTCACTCTGTTCCAGGAGAAAGTCAGCATCTTAGCACGCTGTGTCGCGACCGGCACACCCAGCATGAACCCATGCCTGGAAGTAATGCCCTGATTCGCCGTGCAGAAGCGGAGGCGTGCTGCAGCTTCCAGGAGTCGGTGGCCTCTGCTCTGCATGCCTTTAGCGGCAGCACAGCTTTCTGGACACCTGCGAGGCTAGCCGGGGCACCCTGCTCCCGGCAGGAACCCTGAGTACCCCCAGGTGCACCTGGGTCTGCTAAGCAACATCCAGGCCCGTAGCCCTTCACAGCCCCCCTCTGTGCACGCCGAGCGTAGGGAAACGCACTGCACTCTCCTTTGGAGCAGCTTAGTTTCCCCTGCACTCGCACACGTTCGCGAACACCATTCTGGCACGTCCCTGGTGGCGCGGAGGTCTTATGCGGTGCCCTAATCGGAGCTGCCCTCAGAGGAGCCCTCGTCTTCGCGTTCCATCCAGGACCTCCTGACTGAAGTCACCGTGCCTCCTAGAGGACGGTGGCTTGGGTCCTTACTGCACTTTAAGTCCTGTTCCTTCTGTGGCACTGCAGGCAGCCCCAGGCCCAGAGGAGCAGCTCCGGCGTTCCTCGGTTGAGACAGTTCGCTGGATGCGGGACTCCCTACTTCCATAAGTTGATTCAGGGAAGGAAACGCAGGGTAACCGGTGTCTCTTGGGACTCGTTAGAAGCCACAGGGATGTACGCTGAGTGTGCCCATGAAAACGGGGGCCTGCTGGAACTAGCCCTGCTTTCCCATTTTGAGGGCTGCATTCATGCCTGCCTTGAAGCTACCTGACATTCCCGGCTCCCGACAGGCCAGTGAGCCCTGGAAGAATGCTTCGGGGAAAATTATGAGTTTGCTCTCTCTAAACCAGGGGCTTCCGTGGCCATGGCGGCGGTCCGCATGACAGACTCTAGAGCGAAAGGGAACCTCGACGTGAGAACTCGCCTCCTGCTTAGGCCCTGAGTAGCTGTGCAGAAAGGGAGGCATGCAGCTGTTTCCATGAGTTCTCAGTCGCTTATGTGCTTTATTTTAAAGGAAGTACACGTCCGGGGACTCCTAGGCCCAACGGGTGTGCATCGTTTTCACTCCGAGGTCACTGAGTGCCTCTAGACACCTGTGGGCTGGCGGAGCAACGTCGAGATCCATTGCTTGATCCCCCGGGTGACCTCTGTGCCTGCTGAGTGCTGGGCAGCAACACACTGCGCGTTCCTTGAGCAGCGCTACATCTCCAGAGCCCTCGAACGCCCTCAGGAATAAATGGCTGGTGACTGCGAAGTGCCCAGGAAGACTCTGTCATGGCCCTTCTGTGAGCTGCCGTGAGAGAACACTGTGCTTGGAACACTGCAAGGCCCGCCCTCGTACCTGAAGTCACTCTGCTCGAGGAGAAAGTCAGCATCTTAGCACGCTGTGTCGCTACCGGCACACCCAGCATAAACCCATGGCTGGATGTAAGGCCCTGATTCACCGTGCAGAAGCGGAGGCGTGCTGCAGCTTCCAGGAGTCGGGGGCCTCTGCTCTGCATGCCTTTAGCGGCAGCACAGCTTTCTGGACACCTGCGAGGCTAGCCGGGGCACCCTGCTCCCGGCAGGAACACTGAGTACCCCCAGGTGCACCTGGGTCTGCTAAGCAACATCCAGGCCCGTAGCCCTTCAGAGCCCCCTCTGTCCACTGTGAGCGTAGGGAAACACACTGCCCTCTCCATCGGAGCAGCTTAATTTCCCCTGCACTCGCACACGTTCGTGAACACCGTTCTGGCACGTCCCAGGTGGCGCGGAGTTCTTACGCGGTGCCCTAATCGGAGCTGCCCTCAGAGGAGCCCTCGTCTTCGCGTTCCATCCAGGACCTCCTGACTGAAGTCACCGTGCCTCCTAGAGGATGGCGGCTTGGGTTCTTACTGCACTTTAAGTCCTGTTCCTTCTGTGGCACTGCAGGCAGCCCCAGGCCCAGAGGAGCAGCTCCGGCGTTCCTCGGTTGAGACAGTTCGCTGGATGTGGGACTCCCTACTTCCATAAGTTGATTCAGGGAAGGAAACGCAGGGTAACCGGTGTCTCTTGGGACTCGTTAGAAGCCACAGGGATGTACGCTGAGTGTGCCCATGAAAACGGGCGCCTGCTGGAACTAGCCCTGCTTTCCCATTTTGAGGGCTGCATTCATGCCTGCCTTGAAGCTACCTGACATTCACGGCTCCCGACAGGCCAGTGAGCCCTGGAAGAATGCTTCGGGGAAAATTATGAGTTTGCTCTCTCTAAACCAGGGGCTTCCGTGGCCGCGGCGGCGGTCCGCATGACAGACTCAAGAGCGAAAGGGAACCTCGACGTGAGAACTCGCCTCCAGGTTAGGCCCTGAGTAGCCCTGCAGAAAGGGAGGCATGCAGCTGTTTCCATGAGTTCTCAGTCGCTTATGTGCTTTATTTTAAAGGAAGTACACGTCCGGGGACTCCTAGGCCCTACGGGTGTGCATCGTTTTCACACCGAGGTCACTGAGTGCCTCTAGACACCTGTGGGCCGGCGGAGCAACGTCGAGGTCCATTGCTTGATCCCCCGGGTGACCTCTGTGGCTGCCGAGTGCTGGGCAACAACACACTGCGCGTTCCTTGAGCAGCGCTACATCTCCAGAGCCCTCGAACGCCCTCAGGACAACATGGCTGGTGAGTGCGAAGTGCCCAGGAAGACTCTGTCATGACCCTTGTGTGAGTTGCCGTGAGAGAACACTGTGCTTGGAACACTGCGAGGCCCACCCTCGTACCTGAAGTCACGCTGCTCAAGGAGAAAGTTAGCATCTGAGCACGCTGTGTCACCACCGGCACACCCAGCATGAACCCATGGCTGGAAGTAAGGCCCTGATTCGCCGTGCAGAAGCGGAGGCATGCTGCAGCTTCCAGGAGGCGGTGGCCTCTGCTCTGCATGCCTTTAACGGCAGCACAGCTTTCTGAACACCTGGGAGTCTAGCCGGGGCACCGTGCTCTCGGCAGGAACACTGAGTACCCCCAGGTGCACCTGGGTCTGCTAAGCAACATCCAGGCCCGTAGCCCTTCAGAGACTCCTCTGTGCACTGCGAGCGTAGGGAAACACACTGCCCTCTCCATCGGAGCAGCTTAATTTCCCCTGCACTCGCACACGTTCGTGAACACCGTTCTGGCACGTCCCAGGGGGCGCGGAGGTCTTACGCGGTGTCCTAATCGGAGATGCCTTCGGAGGAGCCGTCGTCTTCGCGTTCCATCCAGGACCTCCTGGCTGAAGTCACGGTGCCTCCTAGATGATGGCGGCTTGGGTTCTTACTGCACTTTAAGTCCTGTTCCTTCTGTGGCACTGCAGGCAGACCCAGGCCCAGAGGAGCAGATCCGGCGTTCCTCGGTTGAGACAGTTC
Source organism: Leucopleurus acutus (assembly GCF_964270905.1). Taxonomy (NCBI): domain Eukaryota; kingdom Metazoa; phylum Chordata; class Mammalia; order Artiodactyla; family Delphinidae; genus Leucopleurus; species Leucopleurus acutus. The sequence goes on along the minus strand of NC_139156.1, from coordinate 86,281,083 downwards.
GCTGGATGTGGGACTCCCTACTTCCATAAGTTGATTCAGGGAAGGAAACGCAGGGTAACCGGTGTCTCTTGGGACTCGTTAGAAGCCACAGGGATGTAGGCTGAGTGTGCCCATGAAAACGGGGGCCTGCTGGAACTAGCCCTGCTTTCCCATTTTGAGGGCTGCATTCATGCCTGCCTTGAAGCTACCTGACATTCCCGGCTCCCGACAGGCCAGTGAGCCCTGGAAGAATGCTTCGGGGAAAATTATGAGTTTGCTCTCTCTAAACCAGGGGCTTCCGTGGCTGCGGCGGTGGTCCGCATGACAGACTCTAGAGCGAAATGGAACCTCGACATGAGAACTCACCTCCTGCTTAGGCCCTGAGTAGCTGTGCAGAAAGGGAGGCATGCAGCTGTTTCCATGAGTTCTCAGTCGCTTATGTGCTTTATTTTAAAGGAAGTACACGTCCGGGGACTCCTAGGCCCCACGGGTGTGCATCGTTTTCCCTCCGAGGTCACTGAGTGCCTCCAGACACCTGTGGGCCTCAGAGCAACGTCGAGGTCCATTGGTTGATCCCTCAGAGGACCTCTGTGGCTGCCGAGTGCTGGGCAGCAACACACTGCGTGTTCCTTGGGCAGCGCTACATCTCCAGAGCCCTCGAACGCCCTCAGGACAACATGGCTGATGAGTGCGAAGTGCCCAGGAAGACTCTGTCATGGCCCTTGTGTGAGCTGCCGTGAGAGAACACTGTGCTTGGAACACTGCGAGGCGCGCCCTCGTACCTGAAGTCACTCTGCTCGAGGAGAAAGACAGCATCTTAGCATGCTGTGTAGCTACTGGCACATCCAGCATGAACCCATGCCTGGAAGTAATGCCCTGATTCGCCGTGCAGAAGCGGAGGCGTGCTGCAGCTTCCAGGAGTCGGTGGCCTCTGCTCTGCATGCCTTTAGCGGCAGCACAGCTTTCTGGACACCTGCGAGGCTAGCCGGGGCACCCTGCTCCCGGCAGGAACACTGAGTACCCCAAAGTGCACCTGGGTCTGCTAAGCAACATCCAGGCCCATAGCCCTTCAGAGCCCCCTCTGTGCACTGTGAGCGTAGGGAAACACACTGCCCTCTCCATCGGAGCAGCTTAATTTCCCCTGCACTCGCACACGATCGCGAACACCATTATGGCACGTCCCACGTGATGCGGAGATCTTACGCGGTGCTCTAATCGGAGCTGCCCTCAGAGGAGCCCTCGTCTTCGCGTTCCATCCAGGACCTACTGACTGAAGTCACCGTGCCTCCTAGAGGACGGTGGCTTGGGTCCTTACTGCACTTTAAGTCCTGTTCCTTCTGTGGAACTGCAGGCAGTCCCAGGCCCAGAGGAGCAACTCCGGCGTTCCTCGGTTGAGACAGTTCGCTGGATGCGGGACTCCCTACTTCCATAAGTTGATTCAGGGAAGGAAACGCAGGGTAACCGGTGTCTCTTGGGACTCGTTAGAAGCCACAGGGATGTACGCTGAGTGTTCCCATGAAAACGGGGGCCTGCTGGAACTAGCCCTGCTTTCCCATTTTGAGGGCTGCATTCATGCCTGCCTTGAAGCTACCTGACATTCCTGGGTCCCGACAGGCCAGTGAGCCCTGGAAGAATGCTTCGGGGAAAATTATGAGTTTGCTCTCTCTAAACCAGGGTCTTCCATGGCCGCGGCGGCGGTCCGCATGACAGGCTCTAGAGCGAAAGGGAACCTCGACGTGAGAACTCGCCTCCAGGTTAGGTCCTGAGTAGCCATGCAGAAAGGGAGGCATGCAGCTGTTTCCATGAGTTCTCAGTCGCTTATGTGCTTTATTTTAAAGGAAGTACGCGTCCGGGGACTCCTAGGCCCCACGGGTGGGCATCGTTTTCCCTCCGAGATCACTGAGTGCCTCCAGACACCTGTGGGCCTCAGAGCAATGTCGAGGTGCATTGGTTTATCCCCTGGAGCACCTCTGTGCCTGCCGAGTGCTGGGCAGCAACACACTGCGTATTCCTTGAGCAGCGCTACATCTCCAGAGCCCTCGAACGCCCTCAGGACAACATGGCTGGTGAGTGCGAAGTGCCCAGGAAGACTCTTTCATGGCCCTTGTGTGAGCTGCCGTGAGAGAACACTGTGCTTGGAACACTACGAGGCCCGCCCTCGTACCTGAAGTCACTCTGCTCGAGGAGAAAGTCAGCATCTTAGCACGCTGTGTCGCTACCGGCACACCCAGCATGAACCCATGCCTGGAAGTAATGCCCTGATTCGCCGTGCAGAAGCGGAGGCGTGCTGCAGCTTCCAGGAGTCGGTGGCCTCTGCTCTGCATGCCTTTAGCGGCAGCACAGCTTTCTGGACACCTGCGAGGCTAGCCGGGGCACCCTGCTCCCGGCAGGAACACTGAGTACCCCAAAGTGCACCTGGGTCTGCTAAGCAACATCCAGGCCCGTAGCCCTTCAGAGCCCCCTCTGTGCACTGTGAGCGTAGGGAAACACACTGCCCTCTCCAACGGAGCAGCTTAATTTCCCCTGCAATCGCACACGTTCGTGAACACCGTTCTGGCACGTCCCAGGTGACGCGGAGGTCTTACGCGGTGCCCTAATCGGAGCTGCCCTCAGAGGAGCCCTCGTCTTCGCGTTCCATCCAGGACCTCCTGACTGAAGTCACCGTGCCTCCTGCAGGAAGGTGGCTTGAGTTCTTACTGCACTTTAAGTCCTGTTCCTAATGTGGCACTGCAGGCAGCCCCAGGCCCAGAGGAGCAGCTCCGGCGTTCCTCGGTTGAGACAGTTCGCTGGATGCGGGACTCCCTACTTCCATAAGTTGATTCAGGGAAGGAAACGCAGGGTAACCGGTGTCTCTTGGGACTCGTTACAAACCACAGGGATGTACGCTGAATGTTCCCATGAAAACGGGGGCCTGCTGGAACTAGCCCTGCTTTCCCATTTTGAGGGCTGCATTCATGCCTGCCTTGAAGCTACCTGATATTCCCGGCTCCCGACAGGCCAGTGAGCCCTGGAAGAATGCTTCGGGTAAAATTATGAGTTTGCTCTCTCTAAAGCAGGGGCTTACGTGGCCGCGGCGGCGGTCCACATGACAGACTCTAGAGCGAAAGGGAACCTCGACGTGAGAACTCGCCTCCAGGTTAGGCCCTGAGTAGCCTTGCAGAAAGGGAGGCATGCAGCTGTTTCCATGAGTTCTCAGTCGCTTATGTGCTTTATTTTAAAGGAAGTACACGTCCGGGGACTCCTAGGCCCCACGGGTGTGCATCGTTTTCCCTCCGAGGTCACTGAGTGCCTCCAGACACCTGTGGGCCTCAGAGCAACGTCGAGGTCCATTGGTTGATCCCACGGAGGACCTCTGTGCCTGCCGAGTGCTGGGCAGCAACACACTGCGTGTTCCTTGAGCAGCGCTACATCTCCAGAGCCCTCGAACGCCCTCAGGACAACATGGCTGCTGAGTGCGAAGTGCCCAGGAAGACTCTGTCATGGCCCTTGTGTGAGCTGCCGTGAGAGAACACTGTGCTTGGAACACTGCGAGGCGCGCCCTCGTACCTGAAGTCACTCTGCTCGAGGAGAAAGTCAGCATCTTAGCACGCTGTGTAGCTACTGGCACATCCAGCATGAACCCATGCCTGGAAGTAATGCCCTGATTCGCCGTGCAGAAGCGGAGGCGTGCTGCAGCTTCCAGGAGGTGGTGGCCTCTGCTCTGCATGCCTTTAGCGGCAGCACAGCTTTCTGGACACCTGCGAGGCTAGCCGGGGCACCCTGCTCCCGGCAGGAACACTGAGTACCCCAAAGTGCACATGGGTCTGCTAAGCAACATCCAGGCCCGTAGCCCTTCAGAGCCCCCTCTGTGCACTGTGAGCGTAGGGAAACACACTGCCCTCTCCATCGGAGCAGCTTAATTTCCCCTGCACTCGCACACGTTCGTGAACACCGTTCTGGCACGTCCCAGGTGGCGCGGAGGTCTTACGCGGTGCCCTAATCGGAGCTGCCCTCAGAGGAGCCCTCATCTTCGCGTTCCATCCAGGACCTCCTGACTGAAGTTACCGTGCCTCCTAGAGGACGGTGGCTTGGGTCCTTACTGCACTTTAAGTCCTGTTCCTTCTGTGGCACTGCAGGCAGCCCCAGGCCCAGAGGAGCAGCTCCGGCGTTCCTCGGTTGAGACAGTTCGCTGGATGCGGGACTCACTACTTCCATAAGTTGATTCAGGGAAGGAAACGCAGGGTATCCGGTGTCTCTTGGGACTCGTTAGAAGCCACAGGGATGTACGCTGAGTGTGCCCATGAAAACGGGGGCCTGCTGGAACTAGCCCTGCTTTCCCATTTTGAGGGCTGCATTCAGGCCTTCCTTGAAGCTACCTGACATTCCCGGCTCCCGACAGGCCAGTGAGCCCTGGAAGAATGCTTCCGGGAAAATTATGAGTTTGCTCTCTCTAAACCAGGGGCTTCCGTGGCTGCGGCGGCGGTCCGCATGACAGACTCTAGAGCGAAAGGGAACCTCGACGTGAGAACTCGCCTCCAGGTTAGACCCTGAGTAGCTGTGCAGAAAGGGAGGCATGCAGCTGTTTCCATGAGTTCTCAGTCGCTTATGTGCTTTATTTTAAAAGAAGTACGCGTCCGGGGACTCCTAGGCACCACGGGTGTGCATCGTTTTCCCTCCAAGGTCACTGAGTGCCTCCAGACACCTGTGGGCCTCAGAGCAATGTCGAGGTGCATTGGTTTATCCCCTGGAGCACCTCTGTGCCTGCCGAGTGCTGGGCAGCAACACACTGCGCGTTCCTTGAGCAGCGCTACATCTCCAGAGCCCTCGAACGCCCTCAGGACAACATGGCTGGTGAGTGCGAAGTGCCCAGGAAGACTCTGTCATGACCCTTGTGTGAGTTGCCGTGAGAGAACACTGTGCTTGGAACACTGCGAGGCCCGCCCTCGTACCTGAAGTCACTCTGCTCGAGGAGAAAGTTAGCATCTTAGCATGCTGTGTCACTACCGGCACACCCAGCATGAACCCATGGCTGGAAGTAAGGCCCTGATTCGCCGTGCAGAAGCGGAGGCATGCTGCAGCTTCCAAGAGGCGGTGGCCTCTGCTCTGCATGCCTTTAACGGCAGCACAGCTTTCTGGACACCTGGGAGTCTAGCCGGGGCACCGTGCTCTCGACAGGAACACTGAGTACCCCCAGGTGCACCTGGGTCTGCTAAGCAACATCCAGGCCCATAGCCCATCAGAGACCCCTCTGTGCACTGCGAGCGTAGGGAAACACACTGCCCTCTCCATCGGAGCAGCTTAATTTCCCCTGCACTCGCACACGTCCGTGAACACCGTTCTGGCACGTCCCAGGGAGCGCGGAGGTCTTACGCGATGTCCTAATCGGAGATGCCTTCGGAGAAGCCGTCGTCTTCGCGTTCCATTCAGGACCTCCTGGCTGAAGTCAAGGTGCCTCCTAGAGGATGGCGGCTTGGGTTCTTACTGCACTTTAAGTCCTGTTCCTTCTGTGGCACTGCAGGCAGCCCCAGGCCCAGAGGAGCAGCTCCGGCGTTCCTCGGTTGAGACAGTTCGCTGGATGCGGGACTCCCTACTTCCATAAGTTGATTCAGGGAAGGAAACGCAGGGTAACCGGTGTCTCTTGGGACTCGTTAGAAGCCACAGGGATGTAGGCTGAGTGTGCCCATGAAAACGGGGGCCTGCTTGAACTAGCCCTGCTTTCCCATTTTGAGGGCTGCATTCATACCTGCCTTGAAGCTACCTGACATTCCCGGCTCCCGACAGGCCAGTGAGCCCTGGAAGAATGCTTCGGGGAAAATTATGAGTTTGCTCTCTCTAAACCAGGGGCTTCCGTGGCCGCGGCGGCGGTCCGCATGACAGACTCTAGAGCGAAAGGGAACCTCGACGTGAGAACTCGCCTCCAGGTTAGACCCTGAGTAGCCGTGCAGAAAGGGAGGCATGCAGCTGTTTCCATGATTTCTCAGTCGCCTATGTGCTTTATTTTAAAGGAAGTACGCGTCCGGGGACTCCTAGGCCCCACGGGTGTGCATCGTTTTCCCTCCGAGGTCACTGAGTGCCTCCAGACACCTGTGGGCCTCAGAGCAACGTCGAGGTCCATTGGTTGATCCCCCGGAGGACCTCTGTGGCTGCCGAGTGCTGGGCAGCAACACACTGCGTGTTCCTTGAGCAGCGCTACATCTCCAGAGCCCTCGAAGGCCCTCAGGACAACATGGCTGGTGAGTGCGAAGTGCCCAGGAAGACTCTGTCATGGCCCTTGTGTGAGCTGCCGTGAGAGAACACTGTGCTTGGAACACTGCGAGGAGCACCCTCGTACCTGAAGTCACTCTGTTCCAGGAGAAAGTCAGCATCTTAGCACGCTGTGTCGCTACCGGCACACCCAGCATGAACCCATGCCTGGAAGTAATGCCCTGATTCGCCGTGCAGAAGCGGAGGCGTGCTGCAGCTTCCAGGAGTCGGTGGCCTCTGCTCTGCATGTCTTTAGCGGCAGCACAGCTTTCTGGACACCTTCGAGGCTAGCCGGGGCACCCTGCTCCCGGCAGGAACACTGAGTACCCCAAAGTGCACCTGGGTCTGCTAAGCAACATCCAGGCCCGTAGCCCTTCAGAGCCCCCTCTGTGCACTGTGAGCGTAGGGAAACACACTGCCCTCTCCAACGGAGCAGCTTAATTTCCCCTGCAATCGCACACGTTCGTGAACACCGTTCTGGCACGTCCCAGGTGACGCGGAAGTCTTACGCGGTGCCCTAATCGGAGCTGCCCTCAGAGGAGCCCTCGTCTTCGCGTTCCATCCAGGACCTCCTGACTGAAGTCACCGTGCCTCCTAGAGGAAGGTGGCTTCGGTTCTTACTGCACTTTAAGTCCTGTTCCTTCTGTGGCACTGCAGGCAGCCCCAGGCCCAGAGGAGCAGCTCCGGCGTTCCTCGGTTGAGACAGTTCGCTGGATGCGGGACTCCCTACTTCCATAAGTTGATTCAGGGAAGGAAACGCAGGGTAACCGGTGTCTCTTGGGACTCGTTAGAAGCCACAGGGATGTACGCTGAGTGTGCCCATGAAAACGGGGGCCTGCTAGAACTAGCCTTGCTTTCCCATTTTGAGGGCTGCATTAATGCCTTCCTTGAAGCTACCTGACATTCCCGGCTCCCGACAGGCCAGTGAGCCCTGGAAGAATGCTTCGGGGAAAATTATGAGTTTGCTCTCTCTAAACAAGGGGCTTCCGTGGCCACGGCGGCGGTCCGCATGACAGACTCTAGAGCGAAAGGGAACATCGACGTGAGAACTCGCCTCCAGGTTAGACCCTGAGTAGCCGTGCCGAAAGGGAGGCATGCAGCTGTTTCCATGAGTTCTCAGTCGCTTATGTGCTTTATTTTAAAGGAAGTATGCGTCCGGAGACTCCTGGGCCCCACGGGTGTGCATCGTTTTCCCTCCGAGGTCACTGAGTGCCTCCAAACACCTGTGGGCCTCAGAGCAACGTCGAGGTCCATTGGTTGATCCCCCGGAGGACCTCTGTGGCTGCCGAGTGCTGGGCAGCAACACACTGCGTGTTCCTTGAGCAGCGCTACATCTCCAGAGCCCTCGAACACCCTCAGGACAACATGGCTGGTGAGTGTGAAGTGCCCAGGAAGACTCTGTCATGGCCCTTGTGTGAGCTGCCGTGAGAGAACACTGTGCTTGGAACACTGCGAGGCGCGACCTCGTACCTGAAGTCACTCTGTTCCAGGAGAAAGTCAGCATCTTAGCACGCTGTGTCGCTACCGGCACACCCAGCATGAACCCATGCCTGGAAGTAATGCCCTGATTCGCCGTGCAGAAGCGGAGGCGTGCTGCAGCTTCCAGGAGGCGGTGGCCTCTGCTCTGCATGCCTTTAGCGGCAGCACAGCTTTCTGGACACCTGCGAGGCTAGCCGGGGCACCCTGCTCCCGGCAGGAACCCTGAGTACCCCCAGGTGCACCTGGGTCTGCTAAGCAACATCCAGGCCCGTAGCCCTTCACAGCCCCCCTCTGTGCACGCCGAGCGTAGGGAAACGCACTGCACTCTCCTTTGGAGCAGCTTAGTTTCCCCTGCACTCGCACACGTTCGCGAACACCATTCTGGCACGTCCCTGGTGGCGCGGAGGTCTTATGCGGTGCCCTAATCGGAGCTGCCCTCAGAGGAGCCCTCGTCTTCGCGTTCCATCCAGGACCTCCTTACTGATGTCACCGTGCCTCCTAGAGGACGGTGGCTTGGGTTCTTACTGCACTTTAAGTCCTGTTCCTTCTGTGGCACTGCAGGCAGCCCCAGGCCCAGAGGAGCAGCTCCGGCGTTCCTCGGTTGAGACAGCTCGCTGGATGCGGGACTCCCTACTTCCATAAGTTGATTCAGGGAAGGAAACGCAGGGTAACCGGTGTCTCTTGGGACTCGTTAGAAGCCACAGGGATGTACGCTGAGTGTGCCCATGAAAACGGGGGCCTGCTGGAACTAGCCCTGCTTTCCCATTTTGAGGGCTGCATTCAGGCCTTCCTTGAAGCTACCTGACATTCCCGGCTCCCGACAGGCCAGTGAGCCCTGGAAGAATGCTTCGGGGAAAATTATGAGTTTGCTCTCTCTAAACCAGGGGCTTCCATGGCCACGGCGGCGGTCCGCATGACAGACTCTAGAGCGAAAGGGAACCTCGACGTGAGAACTCGCCTCCAGGTTAGACCCTGAGTAGCCGTGCAGAAAGGGAGGCATGCAGCTGTTTCCATGAGTTCTCAGTCGCTTATGTGCTTTATTTTAAAAGAAGTACGCGTCCGGGGACTCCTAGGCACCACGGGTGTGCATCGTTTTCCCTCCAAGGTCACTGAGTGCCTCCAGACACCTGTGGGCCTCAGAGCAATGTCGAGGTGCATTGGTTTATCCCCTGGAGCACCTCTGTGCCTGCCGAGTGCTGGGCAGCAACACACTGCGCGTTCCTTGAGCAGCGCTACATCTCCAGAGCCCTCGAACGTCGTCAGGACAACATGGCTGGTGAGTGCGAAGTGCCCAGGAAGACTCTGTCATGGCCCTTGTGTGAGCTGCCGTGATAGAACACTGTGCTTGGAACACTGCGAGGCGCGCCCTCGTACCTGAAGTCACTCTGCTCGAGGAAAAAGTCAGCATCTTAGCACGCTGTGTAGCTACTGGCACATCCAGCATGAACCCATGCCTGGAAGTAATGCCCTGATTCGCCGTGTAGAAGCGGAGGCGTGCTGCAGCTTCCAGGAGGCGGTGGCCTCTGCTCTGCATGCCTTTAACGGCAGCACAGCTTTCTGGACACCTGGGAGTCTAGCCGGGGCACCGTGCTCTCGGCAGGAACACTGAGTACCCCCAGGTGCACCTGGGTCTGCTAAGCAACATCCAGGCCCGTAGCCCTTCAGAGACCCCTCTGTGCACTGCGAGCGTAGGGAAACACACTGCCCTCTCCATCGGAGCAGCTTAATTTCCCCTGCACTCGCACACGTTCGTGAACACCGTTCTGGCACGTCCCAGGGGGCGCGGAGGTCTTACGCGGTGTCCTAATCGGAGATGCCTTCGTAGGAGCCGTCGTCTTCGCGTTCCATCCAGGACCTCCTGGCTGAAGTCACGGTGCCTCCTAGAGGATGGCGGCTTGGGTTCTTACTGCACTTTATGTCCTGTTCCTTCTGTGGCACTGCAGGCAGCCCCAGGCCCAGAGGAGCAGCTCCGGCGTTCCTCGGTTGAGACAGTTCGCTGGATGCGGGACTCCCTACTTCCATAAGTTGATTCAGGGAAGGAAACGCAGGGTAACCGGTGTCTCTTGGGACTCGTTAGAAGCCACAGGGATGTAGGCTGAGTGTGCCCATGAAAACGGGGGCCTGCTTGAACTAGCCCTGCTTTCCCATTTTGAGGGTTGCATTCATGCCTGCCTTGAAGCTACCTGACATTCCCGGCTCCCGACAGGCCAGTGAGCCCTGGAAGAATGCTTCGGGGAAAATTATGAGTTTGCTCTCTCTAAACCAGGGGCTTCCGTGGCTGCGGCGGCGGTCCGCATGACCGACTCTAGAGCGAAAGGGAACCTCGACGTGAGAACTCGCCTCCTGCTTAGGCCCTGAGTAGCTGTGCAGAAAGGGAGGCATGCAGCTGTTTCCATGAGTTCTCAGTCGCTTATGTGCTTTATTTTAAAGGAAGTACACGTCCGGGGACTCCTAGGCCCCACGGGTGTGCATCGTTTTCCCTCCGAGGTCACTGAGTGCCTCCAGACACCTGTGGGCCTCAGAGCAACGTCGAGGTCCATTGGTTGATCCCCCGGAGGACCTCTGTGGCTGCCGAGTGCTGGGCAGCAACACACTGCGTGTTCCTTGAGCAGCGCTACATCTCCAGAGCCCTCGAACGCCCTCAGGACAACATGGCTGGTGAGTGCGAAGTGCCCAGGAAGACTCTGTCATGGCCCTTGTGTGAGCTGCCGTGAGAGAACACTGTGCTTGGAACACTGCGAGGTGCGCCCTCGTACCTGAAGTCACTCTGCTCGAGGAGAAATTCAGCATCTTAGCACGCTGTGTAGCTACTGGCACATCCAGCATGAACCCATGCCTGGAAGTAATGCCCTGATTCGCCGTGCAGAAGCGGAGGCGTGCTGCAGCTTCCAGGAGTCGGTGGCCTCTGCTCTGCATGCCTTTAGGCGCAGCACAGCTTTCTGGACACCTGCGAGGCTAGCTGGGCACCCTGCTCCCGGCAGGAACACTGAGTACCCCAAAGTGCACCTGGGTCTGCTAAGCAACATCCAAGCCCGTAGCCCTTCAGAGCCCCCTCTTTGCACGCCGAGCGTAGGGAAACACACTGCCCTCTCCATCGGAGCAGCTTAATTTCCCCTGCACTCGCACACGTTCGTGAACACCGTTCTGGCACGTCCCAGGTGGCGCGGAGGTCTTACGCGGTGCCCTAATCGGAGCTGCCCTCAGATGAGCCCTCGTTTTCTCGTTCCATCCAGGACCTCCTGACTGAAGTCACCGTGCCTCCTAGAGGACGGTGGCTTGGGTTCTTACTGCACTTTAAGTCCTGTTCTTTCTGTGGCACTACAGGCAGCCCCAGGCCCAGAGGAGCAGCTCCGGCGTTCCTCGGTTGAGACAGTTCGCTGGATGCGGGACTCCCTACTTCCATAAGTTGATTCAGGGAAGGAAACGCAGGGTAACCGGTGTCTCTTGGGACTCGTTAGAAGCCACAGGGATGTAGGCTGAGTGTGCCCATGAAAATGGGGGCCTGCTGGAACTAGCCCTGCTTTCCCATTTTGAGGGCTGCATTCATGCCTGCCTTGAAGCTACCTGACATTCCCGGCTCCCGACAGGCCAGTGAGCCCTGGAAGAATGCTTCGGGGAAAATTATGAGTTTGCTCTCTCTAAAGCAGGGTCTTCCGTGGCTGCGGCGGCCGTCCGCATGACAGACTCTAGAGCGAAAGCGAACCTCGACGTGAGAACTCGCCTCCTGCTTAGGCCCTGAGTAGCTGTGCAGAAAGGGAGGCATGCAGCTGTTTCCATGAGTTTTCAGTGGCTTATGTGCTTTATTTTAAAGGAAGTACACGTCCGGGGACTCCTAGGCCCCACGGGTGTGCATCGTTTTCCCTCCGAGGTCACTGAGTGCCTCCAGACACCTGTGGGCCTCAGAGCAATGTCGAGGTCCATTGGTTGATCCCTCGGAGGACCTCTGTGCCTGCCGAGTGCTGGGCAGCAACACACTGCGTGTTCCTTGAGCAGCGCTACATCTCCAGAGCCCTCGAACGCCCTCAGGACAACATGGCTGGTGAGTGCGAAGTGCCCAGGAAGACTCTGTCATGGCCCTTGTGTGAGCTGCCGTGAGAGAACACTGTGCTTGGAACACTGCGAGGCGCGCCCTCGTAACTGAAGTCACTCTGCTCGAGGAGAAAGTCAGCATCTTAGCACGCTGTGTAGCTACTGGCACATCCAGCATGAAACCATGCCTGGAAGTAATGCCCTGATTCGCCGTGCAGAAGCGGAGGCGTCCTGCAGCTTCCAGGAGTCGGTGGCCTCTGCTCTGCATGTCTTTAGCCGCAGCACAGCTTTCTCGACACCTGCGAGGCTAGCTGGGGCACCCTGCTCCCGGCAGGAACACTGAGTACCCCAAAGTGCACCTGGGTCTGCTAAGCAACATCCAGGCCCGTAGCCCTTCAGAGCCCCCTCTGTGCACTGTGAGCGTAGGGAAACACACTGCCCTCTCCATCGGAGCAGCTTAATTTCCCCTGCACTCGCACACGTTCGTGAACACCGCTCTGGCACGTCCCAGGTGGCGCGGAGGTCTTACGCGGTGCCCTAATCGGAGCTGCCCTCAGATGAGCCCTCGTCTTCGAGTTCCATCCAGGACCTCCTGACTGAAGTCACCGTGCCTCCTAGAGGACGGTGGCTTGGGTTCTTACTGCACTTTAAGTCCTGTTCTTTCTGTGGCACTGCAGGCAGCCCCAGGCCCAGAGGAGCAGCTCCAGCGATCCTCGGTTGAGACAGTTCACTGGATGCGGGACTCCCTACTTCCATAAGTTGATTCAGAGAAGGAAACGTAGGGTAACCAGTGTCTCTTGGGACTCGTTAGAAGCCACAGGGATGTACGCTGAATGTTCCCATGAAAACGGGGGCCTGCTGGAACTAGCCCTGCTTTCCCATTTTGAGGGCTGCATTCAGGACTTCCTTGAAGCTACCTGACATTCCCGGCTCCCGACAGGCCAGTGAGCCCTGGAAGAATGCTTCGGGGAAAATTATGAGTTTGCTCTCTCTAAAGCAGGGGCTTACGTGGCTCCGGCGGCGGTCCACATGACAGACTCTAGAGCGAAAGGGAACCTCGACGTGAGAACTCGCCTCCAGGTTAGGCCCTGAGTAGCCGTGCAGAAAGGGAGGCATGCAGCTGTTTCCATGAGTTCTCAGTCGCTTATGTGCTTTATTTTAAAAGAAGTACGCCTCCGGGGACTCCTAGGCACCACGGGTGTGCATCGTTTTCCCTCCAAGGTCACTGAGTGCCTCCAGACACCTGTGGGCCTCAGAGCAATGTCGAGGTGCATTGGTTTATCCCCTGGAGCACCTCTGTGCCTGCCGAGTGCTGGGCAGCAACACACTGCGCGTTCCTTGAGCAGCGCTACATCTCCAGAGCCCTCGAACGCCCTCAGGACAACATGGCTGGTGAGTGCGAAGTGCCCAGGAAGACTCTGTCATGACCCTTGTGTGAGTTGCCGTGAGAGAACACTGTGCTTGGAACACTGCGAGGCCCGCCCTCGTACCTGAAGTCACTCTGCTGGAGGAGAAAGTTAGCATCTTAGCACGCTGTGTCACCACCGGCACACCCAGCATGAACCCATGACTGGAAGTAAGGCCCTGATTCGCCGTGCAGAAGCGGAGGCGTGCTGCAGCTTCCAGGAGGCGGTGGCCTCTGCTCTGCATGCCTTTAACGGCAGCACAGCTTTCTGGACACCTGGGAGTCTAGCCGGGGCACCGTGCTCTCGGCAGGAACACTGAGTACCCCCAGGTGCACCTGGGTCTGCTAAGCAACATCCAGGCCCGTAGCCCTTCAGAGACTCCTCTGTGCACTGCGAGCGTAGGGAAACACACTGCCCTCTCCATCGGAGCAGCTTAATTTCCCCTGCACTCGCACACGTTCGTGAACACCGTTCTGGCACGTCCCAGGTGGCGCGGAGGTCTTACGCGGTGCCCTAATCGGAGCTGCCCTCAGATGAGCCCTCGTCTTCTCGTTCCATCCAGGACCTCCTGACAGAAGTCACCGTGCCTCCTAGAGGATGGTGGCTTGGGTTCTTACTGCACTTTAAGTCCTGTTCTTTCTGTGGCACTACAGGCAGCCCCAGGCCCAGAGGAGCAGCTCCGGCGTTCCTCGGTTGAGACAGTTCGCTGGATGCGGGACTCCCTACTTCCATAAGTTGATTCAGGGAAGGAAACGCAGGGTATCCGGTGTCTCTTGGGACTCGTTAGAAGCCACAGGGATGTAGGCTGAGTGTGCCCATGAAAATGGGGGCCTGCTGGAACTAGCCCTGCTTTCCCATTTTGAGGGCTGCATTCATGCCTGCCTTGAAGCTACCTGACATTCCCGGCTCCCGACAGGCCAGTGAGCCCTGGAAGAATGCTTCGGGGAAAATTATGAGTTTGCTCTCTCTAAACCAGGGTCTTCCGTGGCTGCGGCGGCGGTCCGCATGACAGACTCTAGAGCGAAAGCGAACCTCGACGTGAGAACTCGCCTCCTGCTTAGGCCCTGAGTAGCTGTGCAGAAAGGGAGGCATGCAGCTGTTTCCATGAGTTTTCAGTGGCTTATGTGCTTTATTTTAAAGGAAGTACACGTCCGGGGACTCCTAGGCCCCACGGGTGTGCATCGTTTTCCCTCCGAGGTCACTGAGTGCCTCCAGACACCTGTGGGCCTCAGAGCAACGTCGAGGTCCATTGGTTGATCCCACGGAGGACCTCTGTGCCTGCCGAGTGCTGGGCAGCAACACACTGCGTGTTCCTTGAGCAGCGCTACATCTCCAGAGCCCTCGAACGCCCTCAGGACAACATGGCTGGTGAGTGCGAAGTGCCCAGGAAGACTCTGTCATGGCCCTTGTGTGAGCTGCCGTGAGAGAACACTGTGCTTGGAACACTGCGAGGCGCGCCCTCGTAACTGAAGTCACTCTGCTCGAGGAGAAAGTCAGCATCTTAGCACGCTGTGTAGCTACTGGCACATCCAGCATGAAACCATGCCTGGAAGTAATGCCCTGATTCGCCGTGCAGAAGCGGAGGCGTCCTGCAGCTTCCAGGAGTCGGTGGCCTCTGCTCTGCATGTCTTTAGCCGCAGCACAGCTTTCTCGACACCTGCGAGGCTAGCTGGGGCACCCTGCTCCCGGCAGGAACACTGAGTACCCCAAAGTGCACCTGGGTCTGCTAAGCAACATCCAGGCCCGTAGCCCTTCAGAGCCCCCTCTGTGCACTGTGAGCGTAGGGAAACACACTGCCCTCTCCATCGGAGCAGCTTAATTTCCCCTGCACTCGCACACGTTCGTGAACACCGCTCTGGCACGTCCCAGGTGGCGCGGAGGTCTTACGCGGTGCCCTAATCGGAGCTGCCCTCAGATGAGCCCTCGTCTTCGAGTTCCATCCAGGACCTCCTGACTGAAGTCACCGTGCCTCCTAGAGGACGGTGGCTTGGGTTCTTACTGCACTTTAAGTCCTGTTCTTTCTGTGGCACTGCAGGCAGCCCCAGGCCCAGAGGAGCAGCTCCAGCGATCCTCGGTTGAGACAGTTCACTGGATGCGGGACTCCCTACTTCCATAAGTTGATTCAGAGAAGGAAACGTAGGGTAACCAGTGTCTCTTGGGACTCGTTAGAAGCCACAGGGATGTACGCTGAATGTTCCCATGAAAACGGGGGCCTGCTGGAACTAGCCCTGCTTTCCCATTTTGAGGGCTGCATTCATACCTGCCTTGAAGCTACCTGACATTCCCGGCTCCCGACAGGCCAGTGAGCCCTGGAAGAATGCTTCGGGGAAAATTATGAGTTTGCTCTCTCTAAAGCAGGGGCTTACGTGGCTCCGGCGGCGGTCCACATGACAGACTCTAGAGCGAAAGGGAACCTCGACGTGAGAACTCGCCTCCAGGTTAGGCCCTGAGTAGCCGTGCAGAAAGGGAGGCATGCAGCTGTTTCCATGAGTTCTCAGTCGCTTATGTGCTTTATTTTAAAAGAAGTACGCCTCCGGGGACTCCTAGGCACCACGGGTGTGCATCGTTTTCCCTCCAAGGTCACTGAGTGCCTCCAGACACCTGTGGGCCTCAGAGCAATGTCGAGGTGCATTGGTTTATCCCCTGGAGCACCTCTGTGCCTGCCGAGTGCTGGGCAGCAACACACTGCGCGTTCCTTGAGCAGCGCTACATCTCCAGAGCCCTCGAACGCCCTCAGGACAACATGGCTGGTGAGTGCGAAGTGCCCAGGAAGACTCTGTCATGACCCTTGTGTGAGTTGCCGTGAGAGAACACTGTGCTTGGAACACTGCGAGGCCCGCCCTCGTACCTGAAGTCACTCTGCTGGAGGAGAAAGTTAGCATCTTAGCACGCTGTGTCACCACCGGCACACCCAGCATGAACCCATGGCTGGAAGTAAGGCCCTGATTCGCCGTGCAGAAGCGGAGGCGTGCTGCAGCTTCCAGGAGGCGGTGGCCTCTGCTCTGCATGCCTTTAACGTCAGCACAGCTTTCTGGACACCTGGGAGTCTAGCCGGGGCACCGTGCTCTCGGCAGGAACACTGAGTACCCCCAGGTGCACCTGGGTCTGCTAAGCAACATCCAGGCCCGTAGCCCTTCAGAGACTCCTCTGTGCACTGCGAGCGTAGGGAAACACACTGCCCTCTCCATCGGAGCAGCTTAATTTCCCCTGCACTCGCACACGTTCGTGAACACCGTTCTGGCACGTCCCAGGGGGCGCGGAGGTCTTACGCGGTGTCCTAATCGGAGATGCCTTCGGAGGAGCCGTCGTCTTCGCGTTCCATCCAGGACCTCCTGGCTGAAGTCACGGTGCCTCCTAGAGGATGGCGGCTTGGGTTCTTACTGCACTTTATGTCCTGTTCCTTCTGTGGCACTGCAGGCAGCCCCAGGCCCAGAGGAGCAGCTCCGGCGTTCCTCGGTTGAGACAGTTCGCTGGATGCGGGACTCCCTACTTCCATAAGTTGATTCAGGGAAGGAAACGCAGGGTAACCGGTGTCTCTTGGGACTCGTTAGAAGCCACAGGGATGTAGGCTGAGTGTGCCCATGAAAATGGGGGCCTGCTGGAACTAGCCCTGCTTTCCCATTTTCAGGGCTGCATTCATGCCTGCCTTGAAGCTACCTGACATTCCCGGCTCCCGACAGGCCAGTGAGCCCTGGAAGAATGCTTCGGGGAAAATTATGAGTTTGCTCTCTCTAAACCAGGGGCTTCCGTGGCTGCGGCGGCGGTCCGCATGACAGACTCTAGAGCAAAAGGGAACCTCGACGTGAGAACTCGCCTCCTGCTTAGGCCCTGAGTAGCTGTGCAGAAAGGGAGGCATGCAGCTGTTTCCATGAGTTCTCAGTCGCTTATGTGCTTTATTTTAAAGGAAGTACACGTCCGGGGACTCCTAGGCCCCACGGGTGTGCATCGTTTTCCCTCCGAGGTCACTGAGTGCCTCCAGACACCTGTGGGCCTCAGAGCAACGTCGAGGTCCATTGGTTGATCCCTCGGAGGACCTCTGTGGCTGCCGAGTGCTGGGCAGCAACACACTGCGTGTTCCTTGAGCAGCGCTACATCTCCAGAGCCCTCGAACACCCTCAGGACAACATGGCTGGTGAGTGCGAAGTGCCCAGGAAGACTCTGTCATGGCCCTTGTGTGAGCTGCCGTGAGAGAACACTGTGCTTGGAACACTGCGAGGCGCGCCCTCGTAACTGAAGCCACTCTGCTCGAGGAGAAAGTCAGCATCTTAGCACGCTGTGTAGCTACTGGCACATCCAGCATGAACCCATGCCTGGAAGTAATGCCCTGATTCGCCGTGCAGAAGCGGAGGCGTCCTGCAGCTTCCAGGAGTCGGTGGCCTCTGCTCTGCATGTCTTTAGCCGCAGCACAGCTTTCTGGACACCTGCAAGGCTAGCTGGGGCACCCTGCTCCCGGCAGGAACACTGAGTACCCCAAAGTGCACCTGGGTCTGCTAAGCAACATCCAGGCCCGTAGCCCTTCAGAGCCCCCTCTGTGCACTGTGAGCGTAGGGAAACACACTGCCCTCTCCATCGGAGCAGCTTAATTTCCCCTGCACTCGCACACGTTCGTGAACACCGCTCTGGCACGTCCCAGTTGGCGCGGAGTTCTTACGCGGTGCCCTAATCGGAGCTGCCCTCAGATGAGCCCTCGTCTTCGCGTTCCATCCAGGACCTCCTGACTGAAGTCACCGTGCCTCCTAGAGGACGGTGGCTTGGGTTCTTACTGCACTTTAAGTCCTGTTCTTTCTGTGGCACTACAGGCAGCCCCAGGCCCAGAGGAGCAGCTCCGGCGATCCTCGGTTGAGACAGTTCACTGGATGCGGGACTCCCTACTTCCATAAGTTGATTCAGAGAAGGAAACGTAGGGTAACCAGTGTCTCTTGGGACTCGTTAGAAGCCACAGGGATGTACGCTGAATGTTCCCATGAAAACGGGGGCCTGCTGGAACTAGCCCTGCTTTCCCATTTTGAGGGCTGCATTCATGCCTGCCTTGAAGCTACCTGACATTCCCGGCTCCCGACAGGCCAGTGAGCCCTGGAAGAATGCTTCGGGGAAAATTATGAGTTTGCTCTCTCTAAAGCAGGGGCTTACGTGGCCCCGGCGGCGGTCCACATGACAGACTCTAGAGCGAAAGGGAACCTCGACGTGAGAACTCGCCTCCAGGTTAGGCCCTGAGTAGCCGTGCAGAAAGGGAGGCATGCAGCTGTTTCCATGAGTTCTCAGTCGCTTATGTGCTTTATTTTAAAGGAAGTACACGTCCGGGGACTCCTGGGCCCCACGGGTGTGCATCGTTTTCCCTCCAAGGTCACTGAGTGCCTCCAGACACCTGTGGGCCTCAGAGCAATGTCGAGGTGCATTGGTTTATCCCCTGGAGCACCTCTGTGCCTGCCGAGTGCTGGGCAGCAACACACTGCGCGTTCCTTGAGCAGCGCTACATCTCCAGAGCCCTCGAACGCCCTCAGGACAACATGGCTGGTGAGTGCGAAGTGCCCAGGAAGAGTCTGTCATGACCCTTGTTTGAGTTGCCGTGAGAGAACACTGTGCTTGGAACACTACGAGGCCCGCCCTTGTACCTGAATTCACTCTGCTCGAGGAGAAAGTCAGCATCTTAGCACGCTGTGTCACCACCGGCACACCCAGCATGAACCCATGGCTGGAAGTAAGGCCCTGATTCGCCGAGCAGAAGCGGAGGCGTGCTGCAGCTTCCAGGAGTCGGTGGCCTCTGCTCTGCATGCCTTTAGCGGCAGCACAGCTTTCTGGACACCTGCGAGGCTAGCCGGGGCACCCTGCTCCCGGCAGGAACACTGAGTACCCCAAAGTGCACCTGGGTCTGCTAAGCAACATCCAGGCCCGTAGCCCTTCAGAGCACCCTCTGTGCACTGTGAGCGTAGGGAAACACACTGCCCTCTCCATCGGAGCAGCTTAATTTCCCCTGCACTCGCACACGTTCTTGAACACCGTTCTGGCACGTCCCAGGTGGCGCGGAGGTCTTACGCGGTGCACTAATCGGAGCTGCCCTCAGAGGAGCCCTCGTCTTCGCGTTCCATCCAGGACCTCCTGACTGAAGTTACCGTGCCTCCTAGAGGACGGTGGCTTGGGTCCTTACTGCACTTTAAGTCCTGTTCCTTCTGTGGCACTGCAGGCAGCCCCAGGCCCAGAGGAGCAGCTCCGGCGTTCCTCGGTTGAGACAGTTCGCTGGATGCGGGACTCCCTACTTCCATAAGTTGATTCAGGGAAGGAAACGCAGGGTATCCAGTGTCTCTTGGGACTCGTTAGAAGCCACAGGGATGTACGCTGAGTGTGCCCATGAAAACGGGGGCCTGTTGGAACTAGCCCTGCTTTCCCATTTTGAGGGCTGCATTCAGGCCTTCCTTGAAGCTACCTGACATTCCCGGCTCCCGACAGGACAGTGAGCCCTGGAAGAATGCTTCGGGGAAAATTATGAGTTTGCTCTCTCTAAACCAGGGGCTTCCGTGGCTGCGGCGGCGGTCCGCATGACAGACTCTAGAGCGAAAGGGAACCTCGACGTGAGAACTCGCCTCCAGGTTAGACCCTGAGTAGCCGTGCAGAAAGGGAGGCATGCAGCTGTTTCCATGAGTTCTCAGTCGCTTATGTGCTTTATTTTAAAAGAAGTACGCGTCCGGGGACTCCTAGTCCCCACGGGTGTGCATCGTTTTCCCTCCGAGGTCACTGAGTGCCTCCAGACACCTGTGGGCCTCAGAGCAACGTCGAGGTCCATTGGTTGATCCCCCGGAGGACCTCTGTGGCTGCCGAGTGCTGGGCAGCAACACACTGCGTGTTCCTTGAGCAGCGCTACATCTCCAGAGCCCTCGAACGCCCTCAGGACAACATGGCTGGTGAGTGCCAAGTGCCCAGGAAGACTCTGTCATGGCCCTTGTGTGAGCTGCCGTGAGAGAACACTGTGCTTGGAACACTGCGAGGCGCGCCCTCGTACCTGAAGTCACTCTGCTCGAGGAGAAAGTCAGCATCTTAGCACGCTGTGTAGCTACTGGCACATCCAGCATGAACCCATGCCTGGAAGTAATGCCCTGATTCGCCGTGCAGAAGCGGAGGCGTGCTGCAGCTTCCAGGAGTCAGTGGCCTCTGCTCTGCATACCTTTAGCGGCAGCACAGCTTTCTGGACACCTGCGAGGCTAGCCGGGGCACCCTGCTCCCGGCAGGAACACTGAGTACCCCAAAGTTCACCTGGGTCTGCTAAGCAACATCCAGGCCCGTAGCCCTTCAGAGCCCCCTCTGTGCACTGCGAGCATAGGGAAACGCACTGCCTTCTCCTTTGAAGCAGCTTAGTTTCCTCCGCACACGCACACGTTCGCGAACAACGTTCTGGCACGTCCCACGTGATGCGGAGTCTTCCGCGGTGTCCTAATCGGAGCTGCCCTCGGAGGAGCCCTCGTCTTCGCGTTCCATCCAGGACCTCCTTACTGAAGTCACCGTGCCTCCTAGAGGACGGTGGCTTGGGTTCTTACTGCAGTTTAAGTCCTGTTCCTTCTGTGGCACTGCAGGCAGCCCCAGGCCCAGAGGAGCAGCTCCGGCGTTCCTCGGTTGAGACAGTTCGCTGGATGCGGGACTCCCTACTTCCATAAGTTGATTCAGGGAAGGAAACGCAGGGTAACCGGTGTCTCTTGGGACTCGTTAGAAGCCACAGGGATGTAGGCTGAGTGTGCCCATGAAAACGGGGGCCTGCTTGAACTAGCCCTGCTTTCCCATTTTGAGGGCTGCATTCATACCTGCCTTGAAGCTACCTGACATTCCCGGCTCCCGACAGGCCAGTGAGCCCTGGAAGAATGCTTCGGGGAAAATTATGAGTTTGCTCTCTCTAAACCAGGGGCTTCCGTGGCCGCGGCGGCGGTCCGCATGACAGACTCTAGAGCGAAAGGGAACCTCGACGTGAGAACTCGCCTCCAGGTTAGGCCCTGAGTAGCCGTGCAGAAATGGAGGTATGCAGCTGTTTCCATGATTTCTCAGTCGCCTATGTGCTTTATTTTAAAGGAAGTACGCGTCCGGGGACTCCTAGGCCCCACGGGTGGGCATCGTTTTCCCTCCGAGGTCACTGAGTGCCTCCAGACACCTGTGGGCCTCAGAGCAACGTCGAGGTCCATTGGTTGATCCCCCGGAGGACCTCTGTGGCTGCCGTGTGCTGGGCAGCAACACACTGCGTGTTCCTTGAGCAGCGCTACATCTCCAGAGCCCTCGAACGCCCTCAGGACAACATGGCTGGTGAGTGCGAAGTGCCCAGGAAGACTCTGTCATGGCCCTTGTGTGAGCTGCCGTGAGAGAACACTGTGCTTGGAACACTGCGAGGAGCGCCCTCGTACCTGAAGTCACTCTGTTCCAGGAGAAAGTCAGCATCTTAGCACGCTGTGTCGCTACCGGCACACCCAGCATGAACCCATGCCTGGAAGTAATGCCCTGATTCGCCGTGCAGAAGCGGAGGCGTGCTGCAGCTTCCAGGAGTCGGTGGCCTCTGCTCTGCATGTCTTTAGCGGCAGCACAGCTTTCTGGACACCTGCGAGGCTAGCCGGGGCACCCTGCTCCCGGCAGGAACACTGAGTACCCCCAGGTGCACCTGGGTCTGCTAAGCAACATCCAGGCCCGTAGCCCTTCAGAGACCCCTCTGTGCACTGCGAGCGTAGGGAAACTCACTGCCCTCTCCATCGGAGCAGCTTAGTTTCCCCTGCACTCGCACACGATCGCGAACACCTTTCTGGCACGTCCCACGTGATGCGGAGATCTTACGCGGTGCTCTAATCGGAGCTGCCCTCAGAGGAGCCCTCGTCTTCGCGTTCCATCCAGGACCTCCTGACTGAAGTCACCGTGCCTCCTAGAGGACGGTGGCTTGGGTCCTTACTGCACTTTAAGTCCTGTTCCTTCTGTGGCACTGCAGGCAGTCCCAGGCCCAGAGGAGCAACGCCGGCGTTCCTCGGTTGAGACAGTTCGCTGGATGCGGGACTCCCTACTTCCATAAGTTGATTCAGAGAAGGAAACGCAGGGTAACCGGTGTCTCTTGGGACTCGTTAGAAGCCACAGGGATGTAGGCTGAGTGTGCCCATGAAAACGGGGGCCTGCTTGAACTAGCCCTACTTTCCCATTTTGAGGGCTGCATTCATGCCTGCCTTGAAGCTACCTGACATTCCCGGCTCCCGACAGGCCAGTGAGCCCTGGAAGAATGCTTCGGGGAAAATTATGAGTTTGCTCTCTCTAAAGCAGGGGCTTACGTGGCCAGGGCGGCAGTCCGCATGACAGACTCTAGAGCGAAAAGGAACCTCGACGTGAGAACTCGCCTCCTGCTTAGGCCCTGAGTAGCCGTGCAGAAAGGGAGGCATGCAGCTGTTTCCATGAGTTCTCAGTCGCTTATGTGCTTTATTTTAAAGGAAGTACACGTCCGGGGACTCCTGGGCCCCACGGGTGTGCATCGTTTTCCCTCCGAGGTCACTAAGTGCCTCCAGACACCTGTGGGCCTCAGAGCAACGTCGAGGTCCGTTGGTTCATCCCCCAGAGGACCTCTGTGCCAGCCGAGTGCTGGGCAGCAACACACTGCGCGTTCCTTGAGCAGCGCTACATCTCCAGAGCCCTCGAACGCCCTCAGGACAACATGGCTGGTGAGTGCGAAGTGCCCAGGAAGACTTTGTCACGGCCCGTGTGTGAGCTGCCGTCAGAGAACACTGTGCTTGGAACACTGCGAGGCCCGCCCTCGTACCTGAAGTTACTCTGCTCGAGGAGAAAGTCAGCATCTTAGCACGCTGTGTCGCTACCGGCACATCCAGCATGAACCCATGCCTGGAAGTAAGGCCCTGATTGGCCGTGCAGAAGCGGAGGCGTGCTGCAGCTTCCAGGAGGCGGTGACCTCTGATCTGCATGCCTTTATCCGCAGCACAGCTTTCTGGACACCTGCTAGGCTAGCCGGGGCACCGTGCTCCCGGCAGGAACACTAAGTACCCCCAGGTGCACCTGGGTCTGCTAAGCAACATCCAGGCCCATAGCCCTTCAGAGCCCCCTCTGTGCACGCCGAGCGTAGGGAAACACACTGCCCTCTCCTTCGGAGAAGCTTAGTTTCCCCTGCACTCGCACACGTCCGTGAACACCGTTCTGGCACGTCCCAGGGAGCGCGGAGGTCTTACGCGGTGTCCTAATCGGAGATGCCTTCGGAGGAGCCGTCGTCTTCGCGTTCCATCCAGGACCTCCTGGCTGAAGTCACGGTGCCTCCTAGAGGATGGCGGCTTGGGTTCTTACTGCACTTTAAGTCCTGTTCCTTCTGTGGCACTGCAGGCAGCCCCAGGCCCAGAGGAGCAGCTCCGGCGTTCCTCGGTTGAGACAGTTCACTGGATGCGGGACTCCCTACTTCCATAAGTTGATTCAGGGAAGGAAACGCAGGGTAACCGGTGTCTCTTGGGACTCGTTAGAAGCCACAGGGATGTACGCTGAGTGTGCCCATGAAAACGGGGGCCTGCTGGAACTAGCCCTGCTTTCCCATTTTGAGGGTTGCATTCATGCCTGCCTTGAAGCTACCTGACATTCCCGGCTCCCGACAGGCCAGTGAGCCCTGGAAGAATGCTTCGGGGAAAATTATGAGTTTGCTCTCTCTAAACCAGGGGCTTCCGTGGCTGCGGCGGCGGTCCGCATGACAGACTCTAGAGCGAAAGGGAACCTCGACGTGAGAACTCGCCTCCTGCTTTGCCCTGAGTAGCTGTGCAGAAAGGGAGGCATGCAGCTGTTTCCATGAGTTCTCAGTCGCTTATGTGCATTATTTTAAAGGAAGTACACGTCCGGGGACTCCTAGGCCCCACGGGTGTGCATCGTTTTCCCTCCGAGGTCACTGAGTGCCTCCAGACACCTGTGGGCCTCAGAGCAACGTCGAGGTCCATTGGTTGATCCCCCGGAGGACCTCTGTGGCTGCCGAGTGCTGGGCAGCAACACACTGCGTGTTCCTTGAGCAGCGCTACATCTCCAGAGCCCTCGAACGCCCTCAGGACAACATGGCTGGTGAGTGCGAAGTGCCCAGGAAGACTCTGTCATGGCCCTTGTGTGAGCTGCCGTGAGAGAACACTGTGCTTGGAACACTGCGAGGCGCGCCCTCATACCTGAAGTCACTCTGCTCGAGGAGAAAGTCAGCATCTTAGCACGCTGTGTAGCTACTGGCACATCCAGCATGAACCCATGCCTGGAAGTAATGCCCTGATTCGCCGTGCAGAAGCGGAGGCGTGCTGCAGCTTCCAGGAGTCGGTGGCCTCTGCTCTGCATGCCTTTAGCGGCAGCACAGCTTTCTGGACACCTGCGAGGCTAGCCGGGGCACCCTGCTCCCGGCAGGAACACTGAGTACCCCAAAGTGCACCTGAGTCTGCTAAGCAACATCCAGGCCCGTAGCCCTTCAGAGCCCCCTCTGTGCACTGTGAGCGTAGGGAAACACACTGCCCTCTCCATCGGAGCAGCTTAATTTCCCCTGCACTCGCACACGTTCGTGAACACCGTTCTGGCACGTCCCAGGTGGCGCGGAGGTCTTACGCGGTGCCCTAATCGGAGCTGCCCTCAGAGGAGCCCTCGTCTTCGCGTTCCATCCAGGACCTCCTGACTGAAGTCACCGTGCCTCCTAGAGGACGGTGGCTTGGGTCCTTACTGCACTTTAAGTCCTGTTCCTTCTGTGGCACTGCAGGCAGCCCCAGGCCCAGAGGAGCAGCTCCGGCGTTCCTCGGTTGAGACAGTTCGCTGGATGCGGGACTCCCTACTTCCATAAGTTGATTCAGGGAAGGAAACGCAGGGTAACCGGTGTCTCTTGGGACTCGTTAGAAGCCACAGGGATGTACGCTGAGTCTGCCCATGAAAACGGGGGCCTGCTGGAACTAGCCCTGCTTTCCCATTTTGAGGGCTGCATTCATGCCTGCCTTGAAGCTACCTGACATTCCTGGCTCCCGACAGGCCAGTGAGCCCTGGAAGAATGCTTCGGGGAAAATTATGAGTTTGCTCTCTCTAAACCAGGGGC
This sequence comes from Leucopleurus acutus, assembly GCF_964270905.1. NCBI lineage: Eukaryota > Metazoa > Chordata > Mammalia > Artiodactyla > Delphinidae > Leucopleurus > Leucopleurus acutus. The sequence continues at coordinate 86,255,934 of NC_139156.1, read as the reverse complement.
TTCCGTGGCCGCGGCGGCGGTCCGCATGACAGACTCTAGAGCGAAAGGGAACCTCGACGTGAGAACTCGCCTCCTGCTTAGGCCCTGAGTAGCTGTGCAGAAAGGGAGGCATGCAGCTGTTTCCATGAGTTCTCAGTCGCTTATGTGCTTTATTTTAAAGGAAGTACACGTCCGGGGACTCCTAGGCCCCACGGGTGTGCATGGTTTTCACTCCGAGGTCACTGAGTGCCTCTAGACACCTGTGGGCCGGCGGAGCAACGTCGAGGTCCATTGCTTGATCCCCCGGGTGACCTCTGTGCCTGCTGAGTGCTGGGCAGCAACACACTGCGCGTTCCTTGAGCAGCGCTACATCTCCAGAGCCCTCGAACGTCCTCAGGACAACATGGCTGGTGAGTGCGAAGTGCCCAGGAAGACTCTGTCATGGCCCTTCTGTGAGCTGCCGTGAGAGAACACTGTGCTTGGAACACTGCAAGGCCCGCCCTCGTACCTGAAGTCACTCTGCTCGAGGAGAAAGTCAGCATCTTAGCACGCTGTGTCGCTACCGGCACACCCAGCATAAACCCATGGCTGGATGTAAGGCCCTGATTCACCGTGCAGTAGCAGAGGCGTGCTGCAGCTTCCAGGAGGTGGTGGCCTCTGCTCTGCATGCCTTTAACGGCAGCACAGCTTTCTGGACACCTGGGAGTCTAGCCGGGGCACCGTGCTCACGGCAGGAACACTGAGTACCCCCAGGTGCACCTGGGTCTGCTAAGCAACATCCAGGCCCGTAGCCCTTCAGAGACCCCTCTGTGCACTGCGAGCGTAGGGAAACTCACTGCCCTCTCCATCGGAGCAGCTTAGTTTCCCCTGCACTCGCACACGATCGCGAACACCGTTCTGGCATATCCCACGTGATGCGGAGATCTTACGCGGTGCTCTAATCGGAGCTGCCCTCAGAGGAGCCCTCGTCTTCGCGTTCCATCCAGGACCTCCTGACTGAAGTCACCGTGCCTCCTAGAGGACGGTGGCTTGGGTCCTTACTGCACTTTAAGTCCTGTTCCTTCTGTGGCACTGCAGGCAGTCCCAGGCCCAGAGGAGCAACTCCGGCGTTCCTCGGTTGAGACAGTTCGCTGGATGCGGGACTCCTTACTTCCATAAGTTGATTCAGAGAAGGAAACGCAGGGTAACCGGTGTCTCTTGGGACTCGTTAGAAGCCACAGGGATGTAGGCTGAGTGTGCCCATGAAAACGGGGTCCTGCTTGAACTAGCCCTGCTTTCCCATTTTGAGGGCTGCATTCATGCCTGCCTTGAAGCTACCTGACATTCCCGGCTCCCGACAGGCCAGTGAGCCCTGGAAGAATGCTTCGGGGAAAATTATGAGTTTGCTCTCTCTAAAGCAGGGGCTTACTTGGCCGCGGCGGCGGTCCGCATGACAGACTCTAGAGCGAAAAGGAACCTCGACGTGAGAACTCGCCTCCAGGTTAGGCCCTGAGTAGCCGTGCAGAAAGGGAGGCATGCAGCTGTTTCCATGAGTTCTCAGTCGCTTATGTGCTTTATTTTAAAGGAAGTACGCGTCCGGGGACTCCTAGGCCCCACGGGTGTGCATCGTTTTCCCTCCGAGGTCACTGAGTGCCTCCAGACACCTGTGGGCCTCAGAGCAACGTCGAAGTCCATTGGTTGATCCCCCGGAGGACCTCTGTGGCTGCCGAGTGCTGGGCAGCAACACACTGCATGTTCCTTGAGCAGCGCTACATCTCCAGAGCCCTCGAACGCCCTCAGGACAACATGGCTGGTGAGTGCGAAGTGCCCAGGAAGACTCTGTCATGGCCCTTGTGTGAGCTGCCGTGAGAGAACACTGTGCTTGGAACACTGCGAGGCGTGCCCTCGTACCTGAAGTCACTCTGTTCCAGGAGAAAGTCAGCATCTTAGCACGCTGTGTCGCTACCGGCACACCCAGCATGAACCCATGCCTGGAAGTAATGCCCTGATTCGCCGTGCAGAAGCGGAGGCGTGCTGCAGCTTCCAGGAGTCGGTGGCCTCTGCTCTGCATGCCTTTAGCGGCAGCACAGCTTTCTGGACACCTGCGAGGCTAGCCGGGGCACCCTGCTCCCGGCAGGAACACTGAGTACCCCAAAGTGCACCTGGGTCTGCTAAGCAACATCCAGGCCCGTAGCCCTTCAGAGCCCCCTCTGTGCACTGTGAGCGTAGGGAAACACACTGCCCTCTCCAACGGAGCAGCTTAATTTCCCCTGCAATCGCACACTTTCCTGAACACCTTTCTGGCACGTCCCAGGTGACGCGGAGGTCTTACGCGGTGCCCTAATCGGAGCTGCCCTCAGAGGAGCCCTCGTCTTCGCGTTCCATCCAGGACCTCCTGACTGAAGTCACCGTGCCTCCTAGAGGACGGTGGCTTGGGTCCTTACTGCACTTTAAGTCCTGTTCCTTCTGTGGCACTGCAGGCAGCCCCAGGCCCAGAGGAGCAGCTCCGGCGTTCCTCGGTTTAGACAGTTCGCTGGATGCGGGACTCCCTACTTCCATAGTTGATTCAGGGAAGGAAACGCAGGGTAACCGGTGTCTCTTGGGACTCGTTAGAAGCCACAGGGATGTACGCTGAGTGTGCCCATGAAAACGGGGGCCTGTTGGAACTAGCCCTGCTTTCCCATTTTGAGGGCTGCATTCATGCCTGCCTTGAAGCTACCTGACATTCCCGGCTCCCGACAGGCCAGTGAGCCCTGGAAGAATGCTTCGGGGAAAATTATGAGTTTGCTCTCTCTAAACCAGGGGCTTCCATGGCCGCGGCGGCGGTCCGCATGACAGACTCTAGAGCGAAAGGGAACCTCGACGTGAGAACTCGCCTCCTGCTTAGGCCCTGAGTAGCTGTGCAGAAAGGGAGGCATGCAGCTGTTTCCATGAGTTCTCAGTCGCTTATGTGCTTTATTTTAAAGGAAGTACACGTCCGGGGACTCCTAGGCCCCACGGGTGTGCATCGTTTTCACTCCGAGGTCACTGAGTGCCTCTAGACACCTGTGGGCCGGCGGAACAACGTCGAGGTCCATTGCTTGATCCCCCGGGTGACCTCTGTGCCTGCTGAGTGCTGGGCAGCAACACACTGCGCGTTCCTTGAGCAGCGCTACATCTCCAGAGCCCTCGAACGCCCTCAGGACAACATGGCTGGTGAGTGCGAAGTGCCCAGGAAGACTCTGTCATGGCCCTTCTGTGAGCTGCCGTGAGAGAACACTGTGCTTGGAACACTGCAAGGCCCGCCCTCGTACCTGAAGTCACTCTGCTCGAGGAGAAAGTCAGCATCTTAGCACGCTGTGTCGCTACTGGCACACCCAGCATAAACCCATGGCTGGATGTAAGGCCCTGATTCACTGTGCAGTAGCAGAGGCGTGCTGCAGCTTCCAGGATGCGGTGGCCTCTGCTCTGCATGCCTTTAACGGCAGCACAGCTTTCTGGACACCTGCGAGGCTAGCCGGGGCACCCTGCTCCCGGCAGGAACACTGAGTACCCCCAGGTGCACCTGGGTCTGCTAAGCAACATCCAGGCCCGTAGCCCTTCAGAGACCCCTCTGTGCACTGTGAGCGTAGGGAAACACACTGCCCTCTCCATCGGAGCAGCTTAATTTCCCCTGCACTCGCACACGTTCATGAACACTGTTCTGGCACGTCCCAGGTGGCGCGGAGGTCTTACGCGGTGCCCTAATCGGAGCTGCCCTCAGAGGAGCCCTCGTCTTCGCGTTCCATCCAGGACCTCCTGACTGAAGTCACCGTGCCTCCTAGAGGACGGTCGCTTGGGTCCTTACTGCACTTTAAGTCCTGTTCCTTCTGTGGCACTGCAGGCAGCCCCAGGCCCAGAGGAGCAGCTCCAGCGTTCCTCGGTTGAGACAGTTCGCTGGATGCGGGACTCCCTACTTCCATAAGTTGATTCAGGGAAGGAAACGCAGGGTAACCGGTGTCTCTTGGGACTCGTTAGAAGCCACAGGGTTGTACGCTGAGTGTGCCCATGAAAACGGGGGTCTGATGGAACTAGCCCTGCTTTCCCATTTTGAGGGCTGCATTCAGGACTTCCTTGAAGCTACCTGACATTCCCGGCTCCCGACAGGCCAGTGAGCCCTGGAAGAATGCTTCGGGGAAAATTATGAGTTTGCTCTCTCTAAACCAGGGGCTTCCGTGGCCACGGCGGCGGTCCGCATGACAGACTCTAGAGCGAAAGGGAACCTCGACGTGAGAACTCGCCTCCAGGTTAGACCCTGAGTAGCCGTACAGAAAGGGAGGCATGCAGCTGTTTCCATGAGTTCTCAGTCGCTTATGTGCTTTATTTTAAAAGAAGTACGCGTCCGGGGACTCCTAGGCACCACGGGTGTGCATCGTTTTCCCTCCAAGGTCACTGAGTGCCTCCAGACACCTGTGGGCCTCAGAGCAATGTCGAGGTGCATTGGTTTATCCCCTGGAGCACCTCTGTGCCTGCCGAGTGCTGGGCAGCAACACACTGCGCGTTCCTTGAGCAGCGCTACATCTCCAGAGCCCTCGAACGCCCTCAGGACAACATGGCTGGTGAGTGCGAAGTGCCCAGGAAGACTCTGTCATGACCCTTGTGTGAGTTGCCGTGAGAGAACAGTGTGCTTGGAACACTGCGAGGCCCACCCTCGTACCTGAAGTCACTCTGCTCGAGGAGAAAGTTAGCATCTTAGCACGCTGTGTCACCACCGGCACACCCAGCATGAACCCATGGCTGGAAGTAAGGCTCTGATTCGCCGTGCAGAAGCGGATGCGTGCTGCAGCTTCCAGGAGGCGGTGGCCTCTGCTCTGCATGCCTTTACGGCAGCACAGCTTTCTGGACACCTGCGAGGCTACCCGGGGCACCCTGCTCCCGGCAGGCACACTGAGTACCCCCAGGTGCACCTGGGTCTGCTAAGCAACATCCAGGCCCGTAGCCCTTCAGAGAACCCTCTGTGCACTGCGAGCGTAGGGAAACACACTGCCCTCTCCATTGGAGCAGCTTAATTTCCCCTGCACTCGCACACGTTCGTGAACACCGTTCTGGCACGTCCCAGGTGGCGCGGAGGTCTTACGCGGTGCCCTAATCGGAGCTGCCCTCAGAGGAGCCCTCGTCTTCGCCTTCCATCCAGGACCTCCTGACTGAAGTCACCGTGCCTCCTAGAGGACGGTGGCTTGGGTTCTTACTGCACTTTAAGTCCTGTTCTTTTTGTGGCACTACAGGCAGCCCCAGGCCCAGAGGAGCAGCTCCGGCGTTCCTCGGTTGAGACAGTTCACTGGATGCGGGACTCCCTAATTCCATAAGTTGATTCAGAGAAGGAAACGCAGGGTAACCGGTGTCTCTTGGGACTCGTTAGAAGCCACAGGGATGTAGGCTGAGTGTGCCCATGAAAACGGGGGCCTGCTTGAACTAGCCCTGCTTTCCCATTTTGAGGGCTGCATTCATGCCTGCCTTGAAGCTACCTGACATTCCCGGCTCCCGAAAGGCCAGTGAGCCCTGGAAGAATGCTTCGGGGAAAATTATGAGTTTGCTCTCTCTAAAGCAGGGGCTTACGTGGCCGCGGCGGCGGTCCGCATGACAGACTCTAGAGCGAAAGGGAACCTCGACGTGAGAACTCGCCTGCAGGTTAGGCCCTGAGTAGCCGTGCAGAAAGGGAGGCATGCAGCTGTTTCCATGAGTTCTCAGTCGCTTATGTGCTTTATTTTAAAGGAAGTACACGTCCGGGGACTCCTGGGCCCCACGGGTGTGCATCGTTTTCCCTCCGAGGTCACTGAGTGCCTCCAGACACCTGTGGGCCTCAGAGCAACGTCGAGGTCCGTTGGTTCATCCCCCAGAGGACCTCTGTGCCAGCCGAATGCTGGGCAGCAACACACTGCGCGTTCCTTGAGCAGCGCTACATCTCCAGAGCCCTCGAACGCCCTCAGGACAACATGGCTGGTGAGTGCGAAGTGCCCAGGAAGACTTTGTCATGGCCCTTGTGTGAGCTGCCGTCAGAGAACACTGTGCTTGGAACACTGCGAGGCGCGCCCTCGTACCTGAAGTCACTCTGCTCGAGGAGAAAGTCAGCATCTTAGCACGCTGTGTCGCTACTGGCACATCCAGCATGGACCCATGCCTGGAAGTAATGCCCTGATTCGCCGTGCAGAAGCGGAGGCGTGCTGCAGCTTCCAGGAGTCGGTGGCCTCTGCTCTGCATGCCTTTAGCGGCAGCACAGCTTTCTGGACACCTGCGAGGCTAGCCGGGGCACCCTGCTCCCGGCAGGAACACTGAGTACCCCAAAGTGCACCTGGGTCTGCTAAGCAACATCCAGGCCCGTAGCCCTTCAGAGCCCCCTCTGTGCACTGTGAGCGTAGGGAAACACACTGCCCTCTCCAACGGAGCAGCTTAATTTCCCCTGCAATCGCACACGTTCGTGAACACCGTTCTGGCACGTCCCAGGTGACGCGGAGGTCTTACGCGGTGCCCTAATCGGAGCTGCCCTCAGAGGAGCCCTCGTCTTCGCGTTCCATCCAGGACCTCCTGACTGAAGTCACCGTGCCTCCTAGAGGACGGTGGCTTGGGTTCTTACTGCACTTTAAGTCCTTTTCCTTCTGTGGCACTGCAGGCAGTCCCAGGCCCAGAGGAGCAACTCCGGCGTTCCTCGGTTGAGACAGTTCGCTGGATGCGGAACTCCCTACTTCAATAAGTTGATTCAGGGAAGGAAACGCAGGGTAACCGGTGTCTCTTGGGACTCGTTAGAAGCCACAGGGATGTACGCTGAGTGTGCCCATGAAAACGGGGGCCTGATGGAACTAGCCCTGCTTTCCCATTTTGAGGGCTGCATTCAGGACTTCCTTGAAGCTACCTGACATTCCCGGCTCCCGACAGGCCAGTGAACACTGGAAGAATGCTTCGGGGAAAATTATGAGTTTGCTCTCTCTAAACCAGGGTCTTCCATGGCCGCGGCGGCGGTCCGCATGACAGACTCTAGAGCGAAAGGGAACCTCGACGTGAGAACTCGCCTCCAGGTTAGGCCCTGAGTAGCCGTGCAGAAAGGGAGGCATGCAGCTGTTTCCATGAGTTCTCAGTCGCTTATGTGCTTTATTTTAAAAGAAGTACGCGTCCGGGGACTCCTAGGCACCACGGGTGTGCATCGTTTTCCCTCCAAGGTCACTGAGTGCCTCCAGACACCTGTGGGCCTCAGAGCAATGTCGAGGTGCATTGGTTTATCCCCTGGAGCACCTCTGTGCCTGCCGAGTGCTGGGCAGCAACACACTGCGCGTTCCTTGAGCAGCGCTACATCTCCAGAGCCCTCGAACGCCCTCAGGACAACATGGCTGGTGAGTGCGAAGTGCCCAGGAAGACTCTGTCATGACCCTTGTGTGAGTTGCCGTGAGAGAACACTGTGCTTGGAACACTGCGAGGCCCACCCTCGTACCTGAAGTCACTCTGCTCGAGGAGAAAGTTAGCATCTTAGCACGCTGTGTCACAACCGGCACACCCAGCATGAACCCATGGCTGGAAGTAAGGCTCTGATTCGCCGTGCAGAAGCGGAGGCGTGCTGCAGCTTCCAGGATTCGGTGGCCTCTGCTCTGCATGCCTTTAACGGCAGCACAGCTTTCTGGACACCTGCGAGGCTAGCCGGGGCACCCTGCTCCCGGCAGGCACACTGAGTACCCCCAGGTGCACCTGGGTCTGCTAAGCAACATCCAGGCCCGTAGCCCTTCAGAGACCCCTCTGTGCACTGCGAGCGTAGGGAAACTCACTGCCCTCTCCATCGGAGCAGCTTAGTTTCCCCTGCACTCGCACACGATCGCGAACACCTTTCTGGCACGTCCCACGTGATGCGGAGATCTTACGTGGTGCTCTAATCGGAGCTGCCCTCAGAGGAGCCCTCGTCTTCGCGTTCCATCCAGGACCTCCTGACTGAAGTCACCGTGCCTCCTAGAGGACGGTGGCTTGGGTCCTTACTGCACTTTAAGTCCTGTTCCTTCTGTGGCACTGCAGGCAGTCCCAGGCCCAGAGGCGCAACGCCGGCGTTCCTCGGTTGAGACAGTTCGCTGGATGCGGGACTCCCTACTTCCATAAGTTGATTCAGAGAAGGAAACGCAGGGTAACCGGTGTCTCTTGGGACTCGTTATAAGCCACAGGGATGTAGGCTGAGTGTGCCCATGAAAACGGGGGCCTGCTTGAACTAGCCCTACTTTCCCATTTTGAGGGCTGCATTCATGCCTGCCTTGAAGCTACCTGACATTCCCGGCTCCCGACAGGCCAGTGAGCCCTGGAAGAATGCTTCGGGGAAAATTATGAGTTTGCTCTCTCTAAAGCAGGGGCTTACGTGGCCAGGGCGGCAGTCCGCATGACAGACTCTAGAGCGAAAAGGAACCTCGACGTGAGAACTCGCCTCCTGCTTAGGCCCTGAGTAGCCGTGCAGAAAGGGAGGCATGCAGCTGTTTCCATGAGTTCTCAGTCGCTTATGTGCTTTATTTTAAAGGAAGTACACGTCCGGGGACTCCTGGGCCCCACGGGTGTGCATCGTTTTCCCTCCGAGGTCACTAAGTGCCTCCAGACACCTGTGGGCCTCAGAGCAACGTCGAGGTCCGTTGGTTCATCCCCCAGAGGACCTCTGTGCCAGCCGAGTGCTGGGCAGCAACACACTGCGCGTTCCTTGAGCAGCGCTACATCTCCAGAGCCCTCGAACGCCCTCAGGACAACATGGCTGGTGAGTGCGAAGTGCCCAGGAAGACTTTGTCACGGCCCTTGTGTGAGCTGCCGTCAGAGAACACTGTGCTTGGAACACTGCGAGGCCCGCCCTCGTACCTGAAGTTACTCTGCTCGAGGAGAAAGTCAGCATCTTAGCACGCTGTGTCGCTACCGGCACATCCAGCATGAACCCATGCCTGGAAGTAAGGCCCTGATTGGCCGTGCAGAAGCGGAGGCGTGCTGCAGCTTCCAGGAGGCGGTGACCTCTGCTCTGCATGCCTTTATCCGCAGCACAGCTTTCTGGACACCTGCTAGGCTAGCCGGGGCACCGTGCTCCCGGCAGGAACACTAAGTACCCCCAGGTGCACCTGGGTCTGCTAAGCAACATCCAGGCCCATAGCCCTTCAGAGCCCCCTCTGTGCACGCCGAGCGTAGGGAAACACACTGCCCTCTCCTTCGGAGAAGCTTAGTTTCCCCTGCACTCGCACACGTCCGTGAACACCGTTCTGGCACGTCCCAGGGAGCGCGGAGGTCTTACGCGGTGTCCTAATCGGAGATGCCTTCGGAGGAGCCGTCGTCTTCGCGTTCCATCCAGGACCTCCTGGCTGAAGTCACGGTGCCTCCTAGAGGATGGCGGCTTGGGTTCTTACTGCACTTTAAGTCCTGTTCCTTCTGTGGCACTGCAGGCAGCCCCAGGCCCAGAGGAGCAGCTCCGGCGTTCCTCGGTTGAGACAGTTCACTGGATGCGGGACTCCCTACTTCCATAAGTTGATTCAGGGAAGGAAACGCAGGGTAACCGGTGTCTCTTGGGACTCGTTAGAAGCCACAGGGATGTACGCTGAGTGTGCCCATGAAAACGGGGGCCTGCTGGAACTAGCCCTGCTTTCCCATTTTGAGGGTTGCATTCATGCCTGCCTTGAAGCTACCTGACATTCCCGGCTCCCGACAGGCCAGTGAGCCCTGGAAGAATGCTTCGGGGAAAATTATGAGTTTGCTCTCTCTAAACCAGGGGCTTCCGTGGCTGCGGCGGCGGTCCGCATGACAGACTCTAGAGCGAAAGGGAACCTCGACGTGAGAACTCGCCTCCTGCTTTGCCCTGAGTAGCTGTGCAGAAAGGGAGGCATGCAGCTGTTTCCATGAGTTCTCAGTCGCTTATGTGCATTATTTTAAAGGAAGTACACGTCCGGGGACTCCTAGGCCCCACGGGTGTGCATCGTTTTCCCTCCGAGGTCACTGAGTGCCTCCAGACACCTGTGGGCCTCAGAGCAACGTCGAGGTCCATTGGTTGATCCCCCGGAGGACCTCTGTGGCTGCCGAGTGCTGGGCAGCAACACACTGCGTGTTCCTTGAGCAGCGCTACATCTCCAGAGCCCTCGAACGCCCTCAGGACAACATGGCTGGTGAGTGCGAAGTGCCCAGGAAGACTCTGTCATGGCCCTTGTGTGAGCTGCCGTGAGAGAACACTGTGCTTGGAACACTGCGAGGCGCGCCCTCATACCTGAAGTCACTCTGCTCGAGGAGAAAGTCAGCATCTTAGCACGCTGTGTAGCTACTGGCACATCCAGCATGAACCCATGACTGGAAGTAAGGCCCTGATTCGCCGTGCAGAAGCGGAGGCGTGCTGCAGCTTCCAGGAGGCGGTGGCCTCTGCTCTGCATGCCTTTACGGCAGCACAGCTTTCTGGACACCTGCGAGGCTAGCCGGGGCACCCTGCTCCCGGCAGGCACACTGAGTACCCCCAGGTGCACCTGGGTCTGCTAAGCAACATCCAGGCCCGTAGCCCTTCAGAGAACCCTCTGTGCACTGCGAGCGTAGGGAAACACACTGCCCTCTCCATTGGAGCAGCTTAATTTCCCCTGCACTCGCACACGTTCGTGAACACCGTTCTGGCACGTCCCAGGTGGCGCGGAGGTCTTACGCGGTGCCCTAATCGGAGCTGCCCTCAGAGGAGCCCTCGTCTTCGCCTTCCATCCAGGACCTCCTGACTGAAGTCACCGTGCCTCCTAGAGGACGGTGGCTTGGGTTCTTACTGCACTTTAAGTCCTGTTCTTTTTGTGGCACTACAGGCAGCCCCAGGCCCAGAGGAGCAGCTCCGGCGTTCCTCGGTTGAGACAGTTCACTGGATGCGGGACTCCCTAATTCCATAAGTTGATTCAGAGAAGGAAACGCAGGGTAACCGGTGTCTCTTGGGACTCGTTAGAAGCCACAGGGATGTAGGCTGAGTGTGCCCATGAAAACGGGGGCCTGCTTGAACTAGCCCTGCTTTCCCATTTTGAGGGCTGCATTCATGCCTGCCTTGAAGCTACCTGACATTCCCGGCTCCCGAAAGGCCAGTGAGCCCTGGAAGAATGCTTCGGGGAAAATTATGAGTTTGCTCTCTCTAAAGCAGGGGCTTACGTGGCCGCGGCGGCGGTCTGCATGACAGACTCTAGAGCGAAAGGGAACCTCGACGTGAGAACTCGCCTGCAGGTTAGGCCCTGAGTAGCCGTGCAGAAAGGGAGGCATGCAGCTGTTTCCATGAGTTCTCAGTCGCTTATGTGCTTTATTTTAAAGGAAGTACACGTCCGGGGACTCCTGGGCCCCACGGGTGTGCATCGTTTTCCCTCCGAGGTCACTGAGTGCCTCCAGACACCTGTGGGCCTCAGAGCAACGTCGAGGTCCGTTGGTTCATCCCCCAGAGGACCTCTGTGCCAGCCGAATGCTGGGCAGCAACACACTGCGCATTCCTTGAGCAGCGCTACATCTCCAGAGCCCTCGAACGCCCTCAGGACAACATGGCTGGTGAGTGCGAAGTGCCCAGGAAGACTTTGTCATGGCCCTTGTGTGAGCTGCCGTCAGAGAACACTGTGCTTGGAACACTGCGAGGCGCGCCCTCGTACCTGAAGTCACTCTGCTCGAGGAGAAAGTCAGCATCTTAGCACGCTGTGTCGCTACTGGCACATCCAGCATGGACCCATGCCTGGAAGTAATGCCCTGATTCGCCGTGCAGAAGCGGAGGCGTGCTGCAGCTTCCAGGAGTCGGTGGCCTCTGCTCTGCATGCCTTTAGCGGCAGCACAGCTTTCTGGACACCTGCGAGGCTAGCCGGGGCACCCTGCTCCCGGAAGGAACACTGAGTACCCCCAGGTGCACCTGGGTCTGCTAAGCAACATCCAGGCCCGTAGCCCTTCAGAGCCCCCTCTGTGCACTGTGAGCGTAGGGAAACACACTGCCCTCTCCATCGGAGCAGCTTAATTTCCCCTGCACTCGCACACGTTTGTGAACACCGTTCTGGCACGTCCCAGGTGGCGCGGAGGTCTTACGCGGTGCCCTAATCGGAGCTGCCCTCAGAGGAGCCCTCGTCTTCGCGTTCCATCCAGGACCTCCTGACTGAAGTCACCGTGCCTCCTAGAGGACGGTGGCTTGGGTCCTTACTGCACTTTAAGTCCTGTTCCTTCTGTGGCACTGCAGGCAGCCCCAGGCCCAGAGGAGCAGCTCCGGCGTTCCTCGGTTGAGACAGTTCGCTGGATGCGGGACTCCCTACTTCCATAAGTTGATTCAGGGAAGGAAACGCAGGGTAACCGGTGTCTCTTGGGACTCGTTAGAAGCCACAGGGATGTACGCTGAGTGTGCCCATGAAAACGGGGGCCTGCTGGAACTACCCCTGCTTTCCCATTTTGAGGGCTGCATTCATGCCTGCCTTGAAGCTACCTGACATTCCCGGCTCCCGACAGGCCAGTGAGCCCTGGAAGAATGCTTCGGGGAAAATTATGAGTTTGCTCTCTCTAAACCAGGGGCTTCCGTGGCTGCGGCGGCGGTCCGCATGACAGACTCTAGAGCGAAAGGGAACCTCGACGTGAGAACTCGCCTCCTGCTTTGCCCTGAGTAGCTGTGCAGAAAGGGAGGCATGCAGCTGTTTCCATGAGTTCTCAGTCGCTTATGTGCATTATTTTAAAGGAAGTACACGTCCGGGGACTCCTAGGCCCCACGGGTGTGCATCGTTTTCCCTCCGAGGTCACTGAGTGCCTCCAGACACCTGTGGGCCTCAGAGCAACGTCGAGGTCCATTGGTTGATCCCCCGGAGGACCTCTGTGGCTGCCGAGTGCTGGGCAGCAACACACTGCGTGTTGCTTGAGCAGCGCTACATCTCCAGAGCCCTCGAACGCCCTCAGGACAACATGGCTGGTGAGTGCGAAGTGCCCAGGAAGACTCTGTCATGGCCCTTGTGTGAGCTGCCGTGAGAGAACACTGTGCTTGGAACACTGCGAGGCGCGCCCTCATACCTGAAGTCACTCTGCTCGAGGAGAAAGTCAGCATCTTAGCACGCTGTGTAGCTACTGGCACATCCAGCATGAACCCATGCCTGGAAGTAATGCCCTGATTCGCCGTGCAGAAGCGGAGTCGTGCTGCAGCTTCCAGGAGTCGGTGGCCTCTGCTCTGCATGCCTTTAGCGGCAGCACAGCTTTCTGGACACCTGCGAGGCTAGCCGGGGCACCCTGCTCCCGGCAGGAACACTGAGTACCCCAAAGTGCACCTGCGTCTGCTAAGCAACATCCAGGCCCGTAGCCCTTCAGAGCCCCCTCTGTGCACTGTGAGCGTAGGGAAACACACTGCCCTCTCCATCGGAGCAGCTTAATTTCCCCTGCACTCGCACACGTTCGTGAACACCGTTCTGGCACGTCCCAGGTGGCGCGGAGGTCTTACGCGGTGCCCTAATCGGAGCTGCCCTCAGAGGAGCCCTCGTCTTCGCGTTCCATCCAGGACCTCCTGACTGAAGTCACCGTGCCTCCTAGAGGACGGTGGCTTGGGTCCTTACTGCACTTTAAGTCCTGTTCCTTCTGTGGCACTGCAGGCAGCCCCAGGCCCAGAGGAGCAGCTCCGGCGTTCCTCGGTTGAGACAGTTCGCTGGATGCGGGACTCCCTACTTCCATAAGTTGATTCAGGGAAGGAAACGCAGGGTAACCGGTGTCTCTTGGGACTCGTTAGAAGCCACAGGGATGTACGCTCAGTCTGCCCATGAAAACGGGGGCCTGCTGGAACTAGCCCTGCTTTCCCATTTTGAGGGCTGCATTCATGCCTGCCTTGAAGCTACCTGACATTCCTGGCTCCCGACAGGCCAGTGAGCCCTGGAAGAATGCTTCGGGGAAAATTATGAGTTTGCTCTCTCTAAACCAGGGGCTTCCGTGGCCGCGGCGGCGGTCCGCATGACAGACTCTAGAGCGAAAGGGAACCTCGACGTGAGAACTCGCCTCCTGCTTAGGCCCTGAGTAGCTGTGCAGAAAGGGAGGCATGCAGCTGTTTCCATGAGTTCTCAGTCGCTTATGTGCTTTATTTTAAAGGAAGTACACGTCCGGGGACTCCTAGGCCCCACGGGTGTGCATCGTTTTCACTCCGAGGTCACTGAGTGCCTCTAGACACCTGTGGGCCGGCGGAGCAACGTCGAGGTCCATTGCTTGATCCCCCGGGTGACCTCTGTGCCTGCTGAGTGCTGGGCAGCAACACACTGTGCGTTCCTTGAGCAGCGCTACATCTCCAGAGCCCTGGAACCTCCTCAGGACAACATGGCTGGTGAGTGCGAAGTGCCCAGGAAGACTCTGTCATGGCCCTTCTGTGAGCTGCCGTGAGAGAACACTGTGCTTGGAACACTGCAAGGCCCGCCCTCGTACCTGAAGTCACTCTGCTCGAGGAGAAAGTCAGCATCTTAGCACGCTGTGTCGCTACCGGCACACCCAGCATAAACCCATGGCTGGATGTAAGGCCCTGATTCACCGTGCAGTAGCAGAGGCGTGCTGCAGCTTCCAGGAGGCGGTGGCCTCTGCTCTGCATGCCTTTAACGGCAGCACAGCTTTCTGGACACCTGGGAGTCTAGCCGGGGCACCGTGCTCTCGGCAGGAACACTGAGTACCCCCAGGTGCACCTGGGTCTGCTAAGCAACATCCAGGCCCGTAGCCCTTCAGAGACCCCTCTGTGCACTGCGAGCGTAGGGAAACTCACTGCCCTCTCCATCGGAGCAGCTTAGTTTCCCCTGCACTCGCACACGATCGCGAACACCGTTCTGGCATATCCCACGTGATGCGGAGATCTTACGCGGTTCTCTAATCGGAGCTGCCCTCAGAGGAGCCGTCGTCTTCGCGTTCCATCCAGGACCTCCTGGCTGAAGTCACGGTGCCTCCTAGAGGATGGCGGCTTGGGTTCTTACTACACTTTAAGTCCTGTTCCTTCTGTGGCACTGCAGGCAGCCCCAGGCCCAGACGAGCAGCTCCGGCGTTCCTCGGTTGAGACAGTTCGCTGGATGCGGGACTCCCTACTTCCATAAGTTGATTCAGGGAAGGAAACGCAGGGTAACCGGTGTCTCTTGGGACTCGTTAGAAGCCACAGGAATGTAGGCTGAGTGTGCCCATGAAAACGGGGGCCTGCTTGAACTAGCCCTGCTTTCCCATTTTGAGGGTTGCATTCATGCCTGCCTTGAAGCTACCTGACATTCCCGGCTCCCGACAGGCCAGTGAGCCCTGGAAGAATGCTTCGGGGAAAATTATGAGTTTGCTCTCTCTAAACCAGGGGCTTCCGTGGCTGCGGCGGCGGTCCGCATGACAGACTCTAGAGCCAAAGGGAACCTCGACGTGAGAACTCGCCTCCTGCTTAGGCCCTGAGTAGCTGTGCAGAAAGGGAGGCATGCAGCTGTTTCCATGAGTTCTCAGTCGCTTATGTGCTTTATTTTAAAGGAAGTACACGTCCGGGGACTCCTAGGCCCCACGGGTGTGCATCGTTTTCCCTCCGAGGTCACTGAGTGCCTCCAGACACCTGTGGGCCTCAGAGCAACGTCGAGGTCCATTGTTTGATCCCCCGGAGGACCTCTGTGGCTGCCGAGTGCTGGGCAGCAACACACTGTGTGTTCCTTGAGCAGCGCTACATCTCCAGAGCCCTCGAACGCACTCAGGACAACATGGCTGGTGAGTGCGAAGTGCCCAGGAAGACTCTGTCATGGCCCTTGTGTGAGCTGCCGTGAGAGAACACTGTGCTTGGAACACTGCGAGGCGCGCCCTCGTACCTGAAGTCACTCTGCTCGAGGAGAAAGTCTGCATCTTAGCACGCTGTGTAGCTACTGGCACATCCAGCATGAACCAATGCCTGGAAGTAATGCCCTGATTCGCCGTGCAGAAGCGGAGGCGTGCTGCAGCTTCCAGGAGTCGGTGGCCTCTGCTCTGCATGCCTTTAACGGCAGCACAGCTTTCTGGACACCTGCGAGGCTAGTCGGGGCACCCTGCTCCCGGAAGGAACACTGAGTACCCCCAGGTGCACCTGGGTCTGCTAAGCAACATCCAGGCCCGTAGCCCTTCTGAGCCCCCTCTGTGCACTGTGAGCGTAGGGAAACACACTGCCCTCTCCATCGGAGCAGCTTAATTTCCCCTGCACTCGCACACGTTCGTGAACACCGTTCTGGCACGTCCCAGGTGGCGCGGAGGTCTTACGCGGTGCCCTAATCGGAGCTGCCCTCAGAGGAGCCCTCGTCTTCGCGTTCCATCCAGGACCTCCTGACTGAAGTCACCGTGCCTCCTAGAGGACGGTGGCTTGGGTCCTTACTGCACTTTAAGTCCTGTTCCTTCTGTGGCACTGCAGGCAGCCCCAGGCCCAGAGGAGCAGCTCCGGCGTTCCTCGGTTGAGACAGTTCGCTGGATGCGGGACTCCCTACTTCCATAAGTTGATTCAGGGAAGGAAACGCAGGGTAACCGGTGTCTCTTGGGACTCGTTAGAAGCCACAGGGATGTACGCTGAGTGTGCCCATGAAAACGGGGGCCTGCTGGAACTAGCCCTGCTTTCCCATTTTGAGGGCTGCATTCATGCCTGCCTTGAAGCTACCTGACATTCCCGGCTCCCGACAGGCCAGTGAACCCTGGAAGAATGCTTCGGGGAAAATTATGAGTTTGCTCTCTCTAAACCAGGGGCTTCCATGGCCGCAGCGGCGGTCCGCATGACAGGCTCTAGAGCGAAAGGGAACCTCGACGTGAGAACTCGCCTCCAGGTTAGACCCTGAGTAGCCGTGCAGAAAGGGAGGCATGCAGCTGTTTCCATGAGTTCTCAGTCGCTTATGTGCTTTATTTTAAAGGAAGTACACGTCCGGGGACTCCTAGGCCCCACGGGTGTGCATCGTTTTCCCTCCGAGGTCACTGAGTGCCTCCAGACACCTGTGGGCCTCAGAGCAACGTCGAGGTCCATTGTTTGATCCCCCGGAGGACCTCTGTGGCTGCCGAGTGCTGGGCAGCAACACACTGTGTGTTCCTTGAGCAGCGCTACATCTCCAGAGCCCTCGAACGCACTCAGGACAACATGGCTGGTGAGTGCGAAGTGCCCAGGAAGACTCTGTCATGGCCCTTGTGTGAGCTGCCGTGAGAGAACACTGTGCTTGGAACACTGCGAGGCGCGCCCTCGTACCTGAAGTCACTCTGCTCGAGGAGAAAGTCTGCATCTTAGCACGCTGTGTAGCTACTGGCACATCCAGCATGAACCAATGCCTGGAAGTAATGCCCTGATTCGCCGTGCAGAAGCGGAGGCGTGCTGCAGCTTCCAGGAGTCGGTGGCCTCTGCTCTGCATGCCTTTAACGGCAGCACAGCTTTCTGGACACCTGCGAGGCTAGTCGGGGCACCCTGCTCCCGGAAGGAACACTGAGTACCCCCAGGTGCACCTGGGTCTGCTAAGCAACATCCAGGCCCGTAGCCCTTCTGAGCCCCCTCTGTGCACTGTGAGCGTAGGGAAACACACTGCCCTCTCCATCGGAGCAGCTTAATTTCCCCTGCACTCGCACACGTTCGTGAACACCGTTCTGGCACGTCCCAGGTGGCGCGGAGGTCTTACGCGGTGCCCTAATCGGAGCTGCCCTCAGAGGAGCCCTCGTCTTCGCGTTCCATCCAGGACCTCCTGACTGAAGTCACCGTGCCTCCTAGAGGACGGTGGCTTGGGTCCTTACTGCACTTTAAGTCCTGTTCCTTCTGTGGCACTGCAGGCAGCCCCAGGCCCAGAGGAGCAGCTCCGGCGTTCCTCGGTTGAGACAGTTCGCTGGATGCGGGACTCCCTACTTCCATAAGTTGATTCAGGGAAGGAAACGCAGGGTAACCGGTGTCTCTTGGGACTCGTTAGAAGCCACAGGGATGTACGCTGAGTGTGCCCATGAAAACGGGGGCCTGCTGGAACTAGCCCTGCTTTCCCATTTTGAGGGCTGCATTCATGCCTGCCTTGAAGCTACCTGACATTCCCGGCTCCCGACAGGCCAGTGAGCCCTGGAAGAATGCTTCGGGGAAAATTATGAGTTTGCTCTCTCTAAACCAGGGGCTTCCATGGCCGCAGCGGCGGTCCGCATGACAGGCTCTAGAGCGAAAGGGAACCTCGACGTGAGAACTCGCCTCCAGGTTAGACCCTGAGTAGCCGTGCAGAAAGGGAGGCATGCAGCTGTTTCCATGAGTTCTCAGTCGCTTATGTGCTTTATTTTAAAGGAAGTACGCGTCCGGGGACTCCTAGGCCCCACGGGTGTGCATCGTTTTCCCTCCGAGGTCACTGAGTGCCTCCAGACACCTGTGGGCCTCAGAGCAACGTCGAGGTCCATTGGTTGATCCCCCGGAGGACCTCTTTGGCTGCCGAGTGCTGGGCAGCAACACACTGCGTGTTCCTTGAGCAGCGCTACATCTCCAGAGCCCTCGAACGCCCTCAGGACAACATGGCTGGTGAGTGCGAAGTGCCCAGGAAGACTCTGTCATGGCCCTTGTGTGAGCTGCCGTGAGAGAACACTGTGCTTGGAACACTGCGAGGCGCGCCCTCGTACCTGAAGTCACTCTGTTCCAGGAGAAAGTCAGCATCTTAGCACGCTGTGTCGCTACCGGCACACCCAGCATGAACCCATGCCTGGAAGTAATGCCCTGATTCGCCGTGCAGAAGCGGAGGCGTGCTGCAGCTTCCAGGAGTCGGTGGCCTCTGCTCTGCATGCCTTTAGCGGCAGCACAGCTTTCTGGACACCTGCGAGGCTAGCCGGGGCACCCTGCTCCCGGCAGGAACACTGAGTACCCCAAAGTGCACCTGGGTCTGCTAAGCAACATCCAGGCCCGTAGCCCTTCAGAGCCCCCTCTGTGCACTGTGAGCGTAGGGAAACACACTGCCCTCTCCAACGGAGCAGCTTAATTTCCCCTGCAATCGCACACGTTCGTGAACACCGTTCTGGCACGTCCCAGGTGACGCGGAGGTCTTACGCGGTGCCCTAATCGGAGCTGCCCTCAGAGGAGCCCTCGTCGTCGCGTTCCATCCAGGACCTCCTGACTGAAGTCACTGTGCCTCCTAGAGGACGGTGGCTTGGGTTCTTACTGCACTTTAAGTCCTTTTCCTTCTGTGGCACTGCAGGCAGTCCCAGGCCCAGAGGAGCAACTCCGGCGTTCCTCGGTTGAGACAGTTCGCTGGATGCGGGACTCCCTACTTCCATAAGTTGATTCAGGGAAGGAAACGCAGGGTAACCGGTGTCTCTTGGGACTCGTTAGAAGCCACAGGGATGTACGCTGAGTGTGCCCATGAAAACGGGGGCCTGCTGGAACTAGCCCTGCTTTCCCATTTTGAGGGCTGCATTCATGCCTGCCTTGAAGCTACCTGACATTCCCGGCTCCCGACAGGCCAGTGAACCCTGGAAGAATGCTTCGGGGAAAATTATGAGTTTGCTCTCTCTAAACCAGTGGCTTCCGTGGCCGCGGCGGCAGTCCGCATGACAGGCTCTAGAGCGAAAGGGAACCTCGACGTGAGAACTCGCCTCCAGGTTACACCCTGAGTAGCCGTGCAGAAAGGGAGGCATGCAGCTGTTTCCATGAGTTCTCAGTCGCTTATGTGCTTTATTTTAAAGGAAGTACGCGTCCGGGGACTCCTAGGCCCCACGGGTGTGCATCGTTTTCCCTCCGAGGTCACTGAGTGCCTCCAGACAACTGTGGGCCTCAGAGCAACGTCGAGGTCCGTTGGTTCATCCCCCAGAGGACCTCTGTGCCAGCCGAGTGCTGGGCAGCAACACACTGCGCGTTCCTTGAGCAGCGCTACATCTCCAGAGCCCTCGAACGCCCTCAGGACAACATGGCTGGTGAGTGCGAACTGCCCAGGAAGACTTTGTCATGGCCCTTGTGTGAGCTGCCGTGAGAGAACACTGTGCTTGGAACACTGCGAGGCGCGCCCTCGTACCTGAAGTCACTCTGTTCCAGGAGAAAGTCAGCACCTTAGCACACTGTGTCGCTACCGGCACACGCAGCATGAACCCATGCCTGGAAGTAATGCCCTGATTCGCCGTGCAGAAGCGGAGGCGTGCTGCAGCTTCCAGGAGTCGGTGGCCTCTGCTCTGCATGCCTTTAGCGGCAGCACAGCTTTCTGGACACCTGCGAGGCTAGCCGGGGCACCCTGCTCCCGGCAGGAACACTGAGTACCCCAAAGTGCACCTGGGTCTGCTAAGCAACATCCAGGCCCGTAGCCCTTCAGAGCCCCCTCTGTGCACGCCGAGTGTAGGGAAACACACTGCCCTCACCTTCGGAGAAGCTTAGTTTCCCCTGCACTCGCACACGTTCGCGAACACCGTTCTGGCACGTTCCTGTTGGCGCGGAGGTCTTACGCGGTCCCCTAATCGGAGCTGCCCTCAGAGGAGCCCTCGTCTTCGCGTTCCATCCAGGACCTCCTTACTGAAGTCACCGTGCCTCCTAGAGGACGGTGGCTTGGGTTCTTACTGCACTTTAAGTCCTGTTCCTTCTGTGGCACTGCAGGCAGCCCCAGGCCCAGAGGAGCAGCTCCGGCGTTCCTCGGTTGAGACAGTTCGCTGGATGCGGGACTCCCTACTTCCATAAGTTGATTCAGGGAAGGAAACGCAGGGTAACCGGTGTCTCTTGGGACTCGTTAGAAGCCACAGAGATGTACGCTGAGTGTGCCCATGAACACCGGGGCCTGCTGGAACTAGCCCTGCTTTCCCATTTTGAGGGCTGCATTCATGCCTGCCTTGAAGCTACCTGACATTCCCGGCTCCCGACAGGCCAGTGAGCCCTGGAAGAATGCTTCGGGGAAAATTATGAGTTTGCTCTCTCTAAACCAGGGGCTTCCATGGCCGCGGCGGCGGTCCGCATGACAGACTCTAGAGCGAAAGGGAACCTCGACGTGAGAACTCGCCTCCAGGTTAGACCCTGAGTAGCCGTGCAGAAAGGGAGGCATGCAGCTGTTTCCATGAGTTCTCAGTCGCTTATGTGCTTTATTTTAAAGGAAGTACGCGTCCGGGGACTCCTAGGCCCCACGGGTGTGAATCGTTTTCCCTCCGAGGTCATTGAGTGCCTCCAGACACCTGTGGGCCTCAGGGCAATGTCGAGGACCATTGGTTGATCCCCCGGAGGACCTCTGTGGCTGCCGAGTGCTGGGCAGCAACACACTGCGCGTTCCTTGAGCAGCGGTACATCTCCAGAGCCCTCGAACGCCCTCAGGACAACGTGGCTGGTGAGTGCGAAGTGCCCAGGAAGACTGTGTCATGGCCCTTGTGTGAGCTGCCGTGAGAGAACACTGTGCTTGGAACACTGCGAGGCGCGCCCTCGTACCTGAAGTCACTCTGCTCGAGGAGAAAGTCAACATCTTAGCACGCTGTGTCGCTACTGGCACATCCAGCATGAACCCATGCCTGGAAGTAATGCGTTGATTCGCCGTGCAGAAGCGGAGGCGTGCTGCAGCTTCCAGGAGTCGGTGGCCTCTGCTCTGCATGCCTTTAGCGGCAGCACAGCTTTCTGGACACCTGCGAGGCTAGCCGGGGCACCGTGCTCCCGGCAGGAACACTGAGTACCCCAAAGTGCACCTGGGTCTGCTAAGCAACATCCAGGCCCGTAGCCCTTCAGAGCCACCTCTATGCACTGTGAGCGTAGGGAAACACACTGCCCTCTCCATCGGAGCAGCTTAGTTTCCCCTGCACTCGCACACGATCGCGAACACCGTTCTGGCACGTCCCACGTGATGCGGAGGTCTTACGCGGTGCCCTAATCGGAGCTGCCCTCAGAGGAGCCCTCGTCTTCGCGTTCCATCCAGGACCTCCTGACTGAAGTCACCGTGCCTCCTAGAGGACGGTGGCTTGGGTCCTTACTGCACTTTAAGTCCTGTTCCTTCTGTGGAACTGCAAGCAGTCCCAGGCCCAGAGGAGCAACTCCGGCGTTCCTCGGTTGAGACAGTTCGCTGGATGCGGGACTCACTACTTCCATAAGTTGATTCAGGGAAGGAAACGCAGGGTAACCGGTGTCTCTTGGGACTCGTTAGAAGCCACAGGGATGTAGGCTGAGTGTGCCCATGAAAACGGGGGCCTGCTGGAACTAGCCCTGCTTTCCCATTTTGAGGGCTGCATTCATGCCTGCCTTGAAGCTACCTGACATTCCTGGGTCCCGACAGGCCAGTGAGCCCTGGAAGAATGCTTCGGGGAAAATTATGAGTTTGCTCTCTCTAAACCAGGGGCTTCCATGGCCGCGGCGGCGGTCCGCATGACAGGCTGTAGAGCGAAAGGGAACCTCGACGTGAGAACTCGCCTCCAGGTTAGGCCCTGAGTAGCCATGCAGAAAGGGAGGCATGCAGCTGTTTCCATGAGTTCTCAGTCGCTTATGTGCTTTATTTTAAAGGAATTACGCGTCCGGGGACTCCTAGGCCCCACGGGTGGGCATCGTTTTCCCTCCGAGGTCACTGAGTGCCTCCAGACACCTGTGGGCCTCAGAGCAATGTCGAGGTGCATTGGTTTATCCCCTGGAGCACCTCTGTGCCTGCCGAGTGCTGGGCAGCAACACACTGCGCGTTCCTTGAGCAGCGCTACATCTCCAGAGCCCTCGAACGCCCTCAGGACAACATGGCTGGTGAGTGCGAAGTGCCCAGGAAGACTCTGTCATGGCCCTTGTGTGAGCTGCCGTGATAGAACACTGTGCTTGGAAGACTGCGAGGCCCGCCCTCGTACCTGAAGTCACTCTGCTCGAGGAGAAAGTTAGCATCTTAGCACGCTGTGTCGCTACCGGCACACCCAGCATGAACCCATGGCTGGAAGTAAGGCCCTGATTCGCCGTGCAGAAGCGGAGGCGTGCTGCAGCTTCCAGGAGTCGGTGGCCTCTGCTCTGCATGCCTTTAACGGCAGCACAGCTTTCTGGACACCTGCGACGCTAGCCGGGGCACCCTGCTCTCGGCAGGAACACTGAGTACCCCCAGGTGCACCTGGGTCTGCTAAGCAACATCCAGGCCCGTAGCCCTTCAGAGCCCCCTCTGTGCACTGCGAGCATAGGGAAACGCACTGCCCTCTCCTTTGGAGCAGCTTAGTTTCCTCCGCACATGCACACGTTCGCGAACAACGTTCTGGCACGTCCCACGTGATGCGGAGTCTTCCGCGGTGTCCTAATCGGAGCTGCCCTCGGAGGAGCCCTCGTCTTCGCTTTCCATCCAGGACCTCCTGGCTCAAGTCACCGTGCCTCGTAGAGGACGGCAGCTTGGGTTCTTACTGTACTTTAAGTCCTGTTCTTTCTGTGGCACTGCAGGCAGCCCCAGGCCCAGAGGAGCAGCTCTGGCATTCCTCGGTTGAGACAGTTCACTGGATGCGGGACTCCCTACTTCCATAAGTTGATTCAGGGAAGGAAACGTAGGGTAACCAGTGTCTCTTGGGACTCGTTAGAAGCCACAGGGATGTACGCTGAGTGTTCCCATGAAAACGGGGGCCTGCTGGAACTAGCCCTGCTTTCCCATGTTGAGGGCTGCATTCATTCCTGCCTTGAAGCTACCTGACATTCCTGGCTCCCGACAGGCCAGTGAGCCCTGGAAGAATGCTTCGGGGAAAATTATGAGTTTGCTCTCTCTAAACCAGGAGCTTCCATGGCCGCGGCGGCGGACCGCATGACAGACTCTAGAGCGAAAGGGAACCTCGACGTGAGAACTCGCCTCCAGGTTAGACCCTGAGTAGCCGTGCAGAAAGGGAGGCATGCAGCTGTTTCCATGAGTTCTCAGTCGCTTATGTGCTTTATTTTAAAAGAAGTACGCGTCCGGGGACTCCTAGGCACCACGGGTGTGCATCGTTTTCCCTCCAAGGTCGCTGAGTGCCTCCAGACACCTGTGGGCCTCAGAGCAACGTCGAGGTGCTTTGGTTTATCCCCCGGAGGACCTCTGTGCTTGCCGAGTGCTGGGCAGCAACACACTGCGCGTTCCTTGAGCAGCGCTACATCTCCAGAGCCCTCGAACGCCCTCAGGACAACATGGCTGGTGAGTGCGAAGTGCCCAGGAAGACTCTGTCATGGCCCTTGTGTGAGCTGCCGTGAGAGAACACTGTGCTTGGAACACTGCGAGGCCCGCCCTCGTACCTGAAGTCACTCTGCTCGAGGAGAAAGTCAGCATCTTAGCACGCTGTGTCGCTACCGGCACACCCAGCATGAACCCATGCCTGGAAGTAAGGCCCTGATTTGCCGTGCAGAAGCAGAGGCGTGCTGCAGCTTCCAGGAGGCGGTGACCTCTGCTCTGCATGCCTTTAGCGGCAGCACAGCTTTCTGGACACCTGCGAGGCTAGCCGGGGCACCCTGCTCCCTGCAGGAACACTGAGTACCCCAAAGTGCACCTGGGTCTGCTAAGCAACATCCAGGCCCGTAGCCCTTCAGAGCCCCCTCTGTGCACGCCGAGCGTAGGGAAACACACTGCCCTCTCCTTCGGAGAAGCATAGTTTCCCCTGCACTCGCACACGTTCGCGAACACCGTTCTGGCACGTCCCTGGTGGCGCGGAGGTCTTACGCGGTGCCCTAATCGGAGCTGCCCTCAGAGGAGCCCTCGTCTTCGCGTTCCATCCAGGACCTCCTGACTGAAGTCACCGTGCCTCCTAGAGGACGGTGGCTTGGGTTCTTACTGCACTTTAAGTCCTTTTCCTTCTGTGGCACTGTAGGCAGTCCCAGGCCCAGAGGAGCAACTCCGGCGTTCCTCGGTTGAGACAGTTCGCTGGATGCGGAACTCCCTACTTCCATAAGTTGATTCAGGGAAGGAAACGCAGGGTAACCGGTGTCTCTTGGGACTCGTTAGAAGCCACAGGGATGTACGCTGAGTGTGCCCATGAAAACGGGGGCCTGCTGGAACTAGCCCTGCTTTCCCATTTTGAGGGCTGCATTCATGCCTTCCTTGAAGCTACCTGACATTCCCGGCTCCCGACAGGCCAGTGAACCCTGGAAGAATGCTTCGGGGAAAATTATGAGTTTGCTCTCTCTAAACCAGGGGCTTCCGTGGCCGCGGCGGCGGTCCGCATGACAGGCTCTAGAGCGAAAGGGAACCTCGACGTGAGAACTCGCCTCCAGGTTACACCCTGAGTAGCCGTGCAGAAAGGGAGGCATGCAGCTGTTTCCATGAGTTCTCAGTCGCTTATGTGCTTTATTTTAAAGGAAGTACGCGTCCGGGGACTCCTAGGCCCCACGGGTGTGCATCGTTTTCCCTCTGAGGTCACTGAGTGCCTCCAGACAACTGTGGGCCTCAGAGCAACGTCGAGGTCCGTTGGTTCATCCCCCAGAGGACCTCTGTGCCAGCCGAGTGCTGGGCAGCAACACACTGCGCGTTCCTTGAGCAGCGCTACATCTCCAGAGCCCTCGAACGCCCTCAGGACAACATGGCTGGTGAGTGCGAAGTGCCCAGGAAGACTTTGTCATGGCCCTTGTGTGAGCTGCCGTCAGAGAACATTGTGCTTGGAACACTGCGAGGCCCGCCCTCGTACCTGAAGTTACTCTGCTTGAGGAGAAAGTCAGCATCTTAGCACGCTGTGTCGCTACCGGCACATCCAGCATGAACCCATGCCTGGAAGTAAGGCCCTGATTCGCCGTGCAGAAGCGGAGGCGTGCTGCAGCTTCCAGGAGGCGGTGACCTCTGCTCTGCATGCCTTTATCAGCAGCACAGCTTTCTGGACACCTGCTAGGCTAGCCGGGGCACCGTGCTCCCGGCAGGAACACTAAGTACCCCCAGGTGCACCTGGGTCTGCTAAGCAACATCCAGGCCCATAGCCCTTCAGAGCCCCCTCTGTGCACGCCGAGCGTAGGGAAACACACTGCCCTCTCCAACGGAGCAGCTTAATTTCCCCTGCAATCGCACACTTTCCTGAACACCTTTCTGGCACGTCCCAGGTGACGCGGAGGTCTTACGCGGTGCCCTAATCGGAGCTGCCCTCAGAGGAGCCCTCGTCTTCGCGTTCCATCCAGGACCTCCTGACTGAAGTCACCGTGCCTCCTAGAGGACGGTGGCTTGGGTTCTTACTGCACTTTAAGTCCTTTTCCTTCTGTGGCACTGTAGGCAGTCCCAGGCCCAGAGGAGCAACTCCGGCGTTCCTCGGTTGAGACAGTTCGCTGGATGCGGAACTCCCTACTTCCATAAGTTGATTCAGGGAAGGAAACGCAGGGTAACCGGTGTCTCTTGGGACTCGTTAGAAGCCACAGGGATGTACGCTGAGTGTGCCCATGAAAACGGGGGCCTGCTGGAACTAGCCCTGCTTTCCCATTTTGAGGGCTGCATTCATGCCTTCCTTGAAGCTACCTGATATTCCCGGCTCCCGACAGGCCAGTGAACCCTGGAAGAATGCTTCGGGGAAAATTATGAGTTTGCTCTCTCTAAACCAGGGGTTTCCGTGGCCGCGGCGGCGGTCCGCATGACAGGCTCTAGAGCGAAAGGGAACCTCGACGTGAGAACTCGCCTCCAGGTTACACCCTGAGTAGCCGTGCAGAAAGGGAGGCATGCAGCTGTTTCCATGAGTTCTCAGTCGCTTATGTGCTTTATTTTAAAGGAAGTACGCGTCCGGGGACTCCTAGGCCCCACGGGTGTGCATCGTTTTCCCTCCGAGGTCACTGAGTGCCTCCAGACAACTGTGGGCCTCAGAGCAACGTCGAGGTCCGTTGGTTCATCCCCAGAGGACCTCTGTGCCAGCCGAGTGCTGGGCAGCAACACACTGCGCGTTCCTTGAGCAGCGCTACATCTCCAGAGCCCTCGAACGCCCTCAGGACAACATGGCTGGTGAGTGCGAAGTGCCCAGGAAGACTTTGTCATGGCCCTTGTGTGAGCTGCCGTCAGAGAACACTGTGCTTCGAACACTGCGAGGCCCACCCTCGTACCTGAAGTTACACTGCTTGAGGAGAAAGTCAGCAGCTTAGCACGCTGTGTCGCTACCGGCACATCCAGCATGAACCCATGCCTGGAAGTAAGGCCCTGATTCGCCGTGCAGAAGCGGAGGCGTTCTGCAGCTTCCAGGAGGCGGTGACATCTGCTCTGCATGCTTTATCAGCAGCACAGCTTTCTGGACACCTGCTAGGCTAGCCGGGGCACCGTGCTCCCGGCAGGAACACTAAGTACCCCCAGGTGCACCTGGGTCTGCTAAGCAACATCCAGGCCCATAGCCCTTCAGAGCCCCCTCTGTGCACGCCGAGTGTAGGGAAACACACTGCCCTCACCTTCGGAGAAGCTTAGTTTCCCCTGCACTCGCACACGTTCGCGAACACCGTTCTGGCACGTTCCTGGTGGCGCGGAGGTCTTACGCGGTCCCCTAATCGGAGCTGCCCTCAGAGGAGCCCTCGTCTTCGCGTTCCATCCAGGACCTCCTTACTGAAGTCACCGTGCCTCCTAAAGGACGGTGGCTTGGGTTCTTACTGCACTTTAAGTCCTGTTCCTTCTGTGGCACTGCAGGCAGCCCCAGGCCCAGAGGAGCAGCTCCGGCGTTCCTCGGTTGAGACAGTTCGCTGGATGCGGGACTCCCTACTTCCATAAGTTGATTCAGGGAAGGAAACGCAGGGTAACCGGTGTCTCTTGGGACTCGTTAGAAGCCACAGAGATGTACGCTGAGTGTGCCCATGAACACCGGGGCCTGCTGGAACTAGCCCTGCTTTCCCATTTTGAGGGCTGCATTCATGCCTGCCTTGAAGCTACCTGACATTCCCGGCTCCCGACAGGCCAGTGAGCCCTGGAAGAATGCTTCGGGGAAAATTATGAGTTTGCTCTCTCTAAACCAGGGGCTTCCATGGCTGCGGCGGCGGTCCGCATGACAGACTCTAGAGCGAAAGGGAACCTCGACGTGAGAACTCGCCTCCAGGTTAGACCCTGAGTAGCCGTGCAGAAAGGGAGGCATGCAGCTGTTTCCATGAGTTCTCAGTCGCTTATGTGCTTTATTTTAAAGGAAGTACGCGTCCGGGGACTCCTAGGCCCCACGGGTGTGAATCGTTTTCCCTCCGAGGTCACTGAGTGCCTCCAGACACCTGTGGGCCTCAGAGCAATGTCGAGGACCATTGGTTGATCCCCCGGAGGACCTCTGTGGCTGCCGAGTGCTGGGCAGCAACACACTGCGCGTTCCTTGAGCAGCGCTACATCTCCAGAGCCCTCGAACGCCCTCAGGACAACGTGGCTGGTGAGTGCGAAGTGCCCAGGAAGACTCTGTCATGGCCCTTGTGTGAGCTGCCGTGAGAGAACACTGTGCTTGGAACACTGCGAGGCGCGCCCTCGTACCTGAAGTCACTCTGCTCGAGGAGAAAGTCAACATCTTAGCACGCTGTGTCGCTACTGGCACATCCAGCATGAACCCATGCCTGGAAGTAATGCGTTGATTCGCCGTGCAGAAGCGGAGGCGTGCTGCAGCTTCCAGGAGTCGGTGGCCTCTGCTCTGCATGCCTTTAGCGGCAGCACAGCTTTCTGGACACCTGCGAGGCTAGCCGGGGCACCGTGCTCCCGGCAGGAACACTGAGTACCCCAAAGTGCACCTGGGTCTGCTAAGCAACATCCAGGCCCGTAGCCCTTCAGAGCCACCTCTGTGCACTGTGAGCGTAGGGAAACACACTGCCCTCTCCATCGGAGCAGCTTAGTTTCCCCTGCACTCGCACACGATCGCGAACACCGTTCTGGCACGTCCCACGTGATGCGGAGATATTACGCGGTGCCCTAATCGGAGCTGCCCTCAGAGGAGCCCTCGTCTTCGCGTTCCATCCAGGACCTCCTGACTGAAGTCACCGTGCCTCCTAGAGGACGGTGGCTTGGGTCCTTACTGCACTTTAAGTCCTGTTCCTTCTGTGGAACTGCAAGCAGTCCCAGGCCCAGAGGAGCAACTCCGGCGTTCCTCGGTTGAGACAGTTCGCTGGATGCGGGACTCCCTACTTCCATAAGTTGATTCAGGGAAGGAAACGCAGGGTAACCGGTGTCTCTTGGGACTTGTTAGAAGCCACAGGGATGTAGGCTGAGTGTGCCCATGAAAACGGGGGCCTGCTGGAACTAGCCCTGCTTTCCCATTTTGAGGGCTGCATTCATGCCTGCCTTGAAGCTACCTGACATTCCTGGGTCCCGACAGGCCAGTGAGCCCTGGAAGAATGCTTCGGGGAAAATTATGAGTTTGCTCTCTCTAAACCAGGGGCTTCCATGGCCGCGGCGGCGGTCCGCATGACAGGCTGTAGAGCGAAAGGGAACCTCGACGTGAGAACTCGCCTCCAGGTTAGGCCCTGAGTAGCCATGCAGAAAGGGAGGCATGCAGCTGTTTCCATGAGTTCTCAGTCGCTTATGTGCTTTATTTTAAAGGAATTACGCGTCCGGGGACTCCTAGGCCCCACGGGTGGGCATCGTTTTCCCTCCGAGGTCACTGAGTGCCTCCAGACACCTGTGGGCCTCAGAGCAATGTCGAGGTGCATTGGTTTATCCCCTGGAGCACCTCTGTGCCTGCCGAGTGCTGGGCAGCAACACACTGCGCGTTCCTTGAGCAGCGCTACATCTCCAGAGCCCTCGAACGCCCTCAGGACAACATGGCTGGTGAGTGCGAAGTGCCCAGGAAGACTCTGTCATGGCCCTTGTGTGAGCTGCCGTGATAGAACACTGTGCTTGGAAGACTGCGAGGCCCGCCCTCGTACCTGAAGTCACTCTGCTCGAGGAGAATGTTAGCATCTTAGCACGCTGTGTCGCTACTGGCACACCCAGCATGAACCCATGGCTGGAAGTAAGGCCCTGATTCGCCGTGCAGAAGCGGAGGCGTGCTGCAGCTTCCAGGAGTCGGTGGCCTCTGCTCTGCATGCCTTTAACGGCAGCACAGCTTTCTGGACACCTGTGACGCTAGCCGGGGCACCCTGCTCTCGGCAGGAACACTGAGTACCCCCAGGTGCACCTGGGTCTGCTAAGCAACATCCAGGCCCGTAGCCCTTCAGAGCCCCCTCTGTGCACTGCGAGAATAGGGAAACGCACTGCCCTCTCCTTTGGAGCAGCTTAGTTTCCTCCGCACACGCACACGTTCGCGAACAACGTTCTGGCACGTCCCACGTGATGCGGAGTTTTCCGCGGTGTCCTAATCGGAGCTGCCCTCGGAGGAGCCCTCGTCTTCGCTTTCCATCCAGGACCTCCTGGCTCAAGTCACCGTGCCTCGTAGAGGACGGCAGCTTGGGTTCTTACTGTACTTTAAGTCCTGTTCTTTCTGTGGCACTGCAGGCAGCCCCAGGCCCAGAGGAGCAGCTCTGGCATTCCTCGGTTGAGACAGTTCACTGGATGCGGGACTCCCTACTTCCATAAGTTGATTCAGGGAAGGAAACGTAGGGTAACCAGTGTCTCTTGGGACTCGTTAGAAGCCACAGGGATGTAGGCTGAGTGTGCCCATGAAAACGGGGGCCTGCTGGAACTAGCCCTGCTTTCCCATGTTGAGGGCTGCATTCATTCCTGCCTTGAAGCTACCTGACATTCCTGGCTCCCGACAGGCCAGTGAGCCCTGGAAGAATGCTTCGGGGAAAATTATGAGTTTGCTCTCTCTAAACCAGGGGCTTCCATGGCCGCGGCGGCGGTCCGCATGACAGACTCTAGAGCGAAAGGGAACCTCGACGTGAGAACTCGCCTCCAGGTTAGACCCTGAGTAGCCGTGCAGAAAGGGAGGCATGCAGCTGTTTCCATGAGTTCTCAGTCGCTTATGTGCTTTATTTTAAAAGAAGTACGCGTCCGGGGACTCCTAGGCACCACGGGTGTGCATCGTTTTCCCTCCGAGGTCACTGAGTGCCTCCAGACACCTGTGGGCCTCAGAGCAACTTCGAGGTGCTTTGGTTTATCCCCCGGAGGACCTCTGTGCTTGCCGAGTGCTGGGCAGCAACACACTGCGCGTTCCTTGAGCAGCGCTACATCTCCAGAGCCCTCGAACGCCCTCAGGACAACATGGCTGGTGAGTGCGAAGTGCCCAGGAAGACTCTGTCATGGCCCTTGTGTGAGCTGCCGTGAGAGAACACTGTGCTTGGAACACTGTGAGGCCCGCCCTCGTACCTGAAGTCACTCTGCTCGAGGAGAAAGTCAGCATCTTAGCACGCTGTGTCGCTACCGGCACACCCAGCATGAACCCATGCCTGGAAGTAAGGCCCTGATTTGCCGTGCAGAAGCAGAGGCGTGCTGCAGCTTCCAGGAGGCAGTGACCTCTGCTCTGCATGCCTTTAGCGGCAGCACAGCTTTCTGGACACCTGCGAGGCTAGCCGGGGCACCCTGCTCCCGGCAGGAACACTGAGTACCCCAAAGTGCACCTGGGTCTGCTAAGCAACATCCAGGCCCGTAGCCCTTCAGAGCCCCCTCTGTGCACGCCGAGCGTAGGGAAACACACTGCCCTCTCCTTCGGAGAAGCATAGTTTCCCCTGCACTCGCACACGTTCGCGAACACCGTTCTGGCACGTCCCTGGTGGCGCGGAGGTCTTACGCGGTGCCCTAATCGGAGCTGCCCTCAGAGGAGCCCTCGTCTTCGCGTTCCATCCAGGACCTCCTGACTGAAGTCACCGTGCCTCCTAGAGGACGGCGGCTTGGATTCTTACTGCTCTTTAAGTCCTGTTCCTTCTGTGGCACTGCAGGGAGCCCCAGGCCCAGAGGAGCAGCTCCGGCGTTCCTCGGTTGAGACAGTTCGCTGGATGCGGGACTCCCTACTTCCATAAGTTGATTCAGGGAAGGAAACGCAGGGTAACCGGTGTCTCTTGGGACTCGTTAGAAGCCACAGGGATGTACGCTGAGTGTGCCCATGAACACCGGGGCCTGCTGGAACTAGCCCTGCTTTCCCATTTTGAGGGCTGCATTCATGCCTGCCTTGAAGCTACCTGACATTCCCGGCTCCCGACAGGCCAGTGAGCCCTGGAAGAATGCTTCGGGGAAAATTATGAGTTTGCTCTCTCTAAACCAGGGGCTTCCATGGCCGCAGCGGCGGTCCACATGACAGGCTCTAGAGCGAAAGGGAACCTCGACGTGAGAACTCGCCTCCAGGTTAGACCCTGAGTAGCCGTGCAGAAAGGGAGGCATGCAGCTGTTTCCATGAGTTCTCAGTCGCTTTTGTGCTTTATTTTAAAGGAAGTACGCATCCGGGGACTCCTAGGCCCCACGGGTGTGCATCGTTTTCCCTCCGAGGTCACTGAGTGCCTCCAGACACCTGTGGGCCTCAGAGCAACGTCGAGGTCCTTTGGTTGATCCCCCGGGGGACCTCTGTGGCTGCCGAGTGCTGGGCAGCAACACACTGCGCGTTCCTTGAGCAGCGCTACATCTCCAGAGCCCTCGAACGCCCTCAGGACAACATGGCTGGTGAGTGCGAAGTGCCCAGGAAGACTCTGTCATGGCCCTTGTGTGAGCTGCCGTGAGAGAACACTGTGCTTGGAACACTGCGAGGCGCGCCCTCGTACCTGAAGTCACTCTGTTCCAGGAGAAAGTCAGCATCTTAGCACGCTGTGTCGCTACCGGCACACCCAGCATGAACCCATGCCTGGAAGTAATGCCCTGATTCGCCGTGCAGAAGCGGAGGCGTGCTGCAGCTTCCAGGATTCGGTGGCCTCTGCTCTGCATGCCTTTAGCGGCAGCACAGCTTTCTGGACACCTGCGAGGCTAGCCGGGGCACCCTGCTCCCGGCAGGAACACTGAGTACCCCAAAGTGCACCTGGGTCTGCTAAGCAACATCCAGGCCCGTAGCCCTTCAGAGCCACCTCTGTGCACTGTGAGCGTAGGGAAACACACTGCCCTCTCCAACGGAGCAGCTTAATTTCCCCTGCAATCGCACACTTTCCTGAACACCTTTCTGGCACGTCCCAGGTGACGCGGAGGTCTTACGCGGCGCCCTAATCGGAGCTGCCCTCAGAGGAGCCCTCGTCTTCGCGTTCCATCCAGGACCTCCTGACTGAAGTCACCGTGCCTCCTAGAGGACGGTGGCTTGGGTTCTTACTGCACTTTAAGTCCTTTTCCTTCTGTGGCACTGTAGGCAGTCCCAGGCCCAGAGGAGCAACTCCGGCGTTCCTCGGTTGAGACAGTTCGCTGGATGCGGAACTCCCTACTTCCATAAGTTGATTCAGGGAAGGAAACGCAGGGTAACCGGTGTCTCTTGGGACTCGTTAGAAGCCACAGGGATGTACGCTGAGTGTGCCCATGAAAACGGGGGCCTGCTGGAACTAGCCCTGCTTTCCCATTTTGAGGGCTGCATTCATGCCTTCCTTGAAGCTACCTGACATTCCCGGCTCCCGACAGGCCAGTGAGCCCTGGAAGAATGCTTCGGGGAAAATTATGAGTTTGCTCTCTCTAAACCAGGGGCTTCCGTGGCCGCGGCGGCGGTCCGCATGACAGGCTCTAGAGCGAAAGGGAACCTCGACGTGAGAACTCGCCTCCAGGTTACACCCTGAGTAGCCGTGCAGAAAGGGAGGCATGCAGCTGTTTCCATGAGTTCTCAGTCGCTTATGTGCTTTATTTTAAAGGAAGTACGCATCCGGAAACTCCTAGGCCCCACGGGTGTGCATCGTTTTCCCTCTGAGGTCACTGAGTGCCTCCAGACAACTGTGGGCCTCAGAGCAACGTCGAGGTCCGTTGGTTCATCCCCCAGAGGACCTCTGTGCCAGCCGAGTGCTGGGCAGCAACACACTGCGCGTTCCTTGAGCAGCGCTACATCTCCAGAGCCCTCGAACGCCCTCAGGACAACATGGCTGGTGAGTGCGAAGTGCCCAGGAAGACTTTGTCATGGCCCTTGTGTGAGCTGCCGTCAGAGAACATTGTGCTTGGAACACTGCGAGGCCCGCCCTCGTACCTGAAGTTACTCTGCTTGAGGAGAAAGTCAGCATCTTAGCACGCTGTGTCGCTACCGGCACATCCAGCATGAACCCATGCCTGGAAGTAAGGCCCTGATTCGCCGTGCAGAAGCGGAGGCGTGCTGCAGCTTCCAGGAGGCGGTGACCTCTGCTCTGCATGCCTTTATCAGCAGCACAGCTTTCTGGACACCTGCTAGGCTAGCCGGGGCACCGTGCTCCCGGCAGGAACACTAAGTACACCCAGGTGCACCTGGGTCTGCTAAGCAACATCCAGGCCCATAGCCCTTCAGAGCCCCCTCTGTGCACTGTGAGCGTAGGGAAACACACTGCCCTCACCTTCGGAGACGCTTAGTTTCCCCTGCACTCGCACACGTTCGCGAACACCGTTCTGGCACGTTCCTGGTGGCACGGAGGTCTTACGCGGTGCCCTAATCGGAGCTGCCCTCAGAGGAGCCCTCGTCTTCGCGTTCCATCCAGGACCTCCTGACTGAAGTCACCGTGCCTCCTAGAGGACGGTGGCTTGGGTTCTTACTGCACTTTAAGTCCTGTTCCTTCTGTGGCACTGCAGGCAGCCCCACGCCCAGAGGAGCAGCTCCGGCGTTCCTCGGTTGAGACAGTTCCCTGGATGCGGGACTCCCTACTTCCATAAGTTGATTCAGGGAAGGAAACGCAGGGTAACCGGTTTCTCTTGGGACTCGTTAGAAGTCACAGGGATGTACGCTGAGTGTGTCCATGAACACCGGGGCCTGCTGGAACTAGCCCTGCTTTCCCATTTTGAGGGCTGCATTCAGGCCTGCCTTGAAGCTACCTGACATTCCCGGTTCCCGACAGGCCAGTGAGCCCTGGAAGAATGCTTCGGGGAAAATTATGAGTTTGCTCTCTCTAAACCAGGGGCTTCCATGGCCGCGGCGGCGGTCCGCATGACAGACTCTAGAGCGAAAGGGAACCTCGACGTGAGAACTCGCCTCCAGGTTAGACCCTGAGTAGCCGTGCAGAAAGGGAGGCATGCAGCTGTTTCCATGAGTTCTCAGTCGCTTATGTGCTTTATTTTAAAGGAAGTACGCGTCCGGGGACTCCTAGGCCCCACGGGTGTGAATCGTTTTCCCTCCGAGGTCACTGAGTGCCTCCAGACACCTGTGGGCCTCAGAGCAATGTCGAGGTCCATTGGTTGATCCCCCGGAGGACCTCTGTGGCTGCCGAGTGCTGGGCAGCAACACACTGCGTGTTCCTTGAGCAGCGCTACATCTCCAGAGCCCTCGAACGCCCTCAGGACAACATGGCTGGTGAGTGCGAAGTGCCCAGGAAGACTCTGTCATGGCCCTTGTGTGAGCTGCCGTGAGAGAACACTGTGCTTGGAACACTGCGAGGCGCGCCCTCGTACCTTAAGTCACTCTGTTCCAGGAGAAAGTCAGCATCTTAGCACGCTGTGTCGCTACCGGCACACCCAGCATGAACCCATGCCTGGAAGTAATGCCCTGATTTGCCGTGCAGAAGCGGAGGCGTGCTGCAGCTTCCAGGAGTCGGTGGCCTCTGCTCTGCATGCCTTTAGCGGCAGCACAGCTTTCTGGACACCTGCGAGGCTAGCCGGGGCACCCTGCTCCCGGCAGGAACACTGAGTACCCCAAAGTGCACCTGGGTCTGCTAAGCAACATCCAGGCCCGTAGCCCTTCAGAGCCCCCTCTGTGCACTGTGAGCGTAGGGAAACACACTGCCCTCTCCAACGGAGCAGCTTAATTTCCCCTGCAATCGCACACGTTCGTGAACACCGTTCTGGCACGTCCCAGGTGACGCGGAGGTCTTACGCGGTGCCCTAATCGGAGCTGCCCTCAGAGGAGCCCTCGTCTTCGCGTTCCATCCAGGACCTCCTGACTGAAGTCACCGTGCCTCCTAGAGGACGGTGGCTTGGGTTCTTACTGCACTTTAAGTCCTTTTCCTTCTGTGGCACTGCAGGCTGTCCCAGGCCCAGAGGAGCAACTCCGGCGTTCCTCGGTTGAGACAGTTCGCTGGATACGGAACTCCCTACTTCCATAAGTTGATTCAGGGAAGGAAACGCAGGGTAACCGGTGTCTCTTGGGACTCGTTAGAATCCACAGGGATGTACGCTGAATGTGCCCATGAAAACGGGGGCCTGCTGGAACTAGCCCTGCTTTCCCATTTTGAGGGCTGCATTCATGCCTGCCTTGAAGCTACCTGACATTCCCGGCTCCCGACAGGCCAGTGAGCCCTGGAAGAATGCTTCGGGGAAAATTATGAGTTTGCTCTCTCTAAACCAGGGGCTTCCGTGGCCGCGGCGGCGGTCCGCATGACAGGCTCTAGAGCGAAAGGGAACCTCGACGTGAGAACTCGCCTCCAGGTTACACCCTGAGTAGCCGTGCAGAAAGGGAGGCATGCAGCTGTTTCCATGAGTTCTCAGTCGCTTATGTGCTTTATTTTAAAGTAAGTACGCGTCCGGGGACTCCTAGGCCCCACGGGTGTGCATCGTTTTCCCTCCGAGGTCACTGAGTGCCTCCAGACAACTGTGGGCCTCAGAGCAACGTCGAGGTCCGTTGGTTCATCCCCCAGAGGACCTCTGTGCCAGCCGAGTGCTGGGCAGCAACACACTGCGCGTTCCTTGAGCAGCGCTACATCTCCAGAGCCCTCGAACGCCCTCAGGACAACATGGCTGGTGAGTGCGAAGTGCCCAGGAAGACTCTGTCATGGCCCTTCTGTGAGCTGCCGTGATAGAACACTGTGCTTGGAAGACTGCGAGGCCCGCCCTCGTACCTGAAGTCACTCTGCTCGAGGAGAAAGTTAGCATCTTAGCACACTGTGTCGCTACCGGCACACCCAGCATGAACCCATGGCTGGAAGTAATGCCCTGATTCGCCGTGCAGAAGCGGAGGCGTGCTGCAGCTTCCAGGAGTCGGTGGCCTCTGCTCTGCATGCCTTTAACGGCAGCACAGCTTTCTGGACACCTGCGACGCTAGCCGGGGCACCCTGCTCTCGGCAGGAACACTGAGTACCCCCAGGTGCACCTGGGTCTGCTAAGCAACATCCAGGCCCGTAGCCCTTCAGAGCCCCCTCTGTGCACTGCGAGCATAGGGAAACGCACTGCCCTCTCCTTTGGAGCAGCTTAGTTTCCTCCGCACACGCACACGTTCGCGAACAACGTTCTGGCACGTCCCACGTGATGCGGAGTCTTCCGCGGTATCCTAATCGGAGCTGCCCTCAAAGGAGCCCTCGTCTTCGCGTTCCATCCAGGACCTCCTTACTGAAGTCACCGTGCCTCCTAGAGGACGGCGGCTTGGGTTCTTACTGCTCTTTAAGTCCTGTTCCTTCTGTGGCACTGCAGGCAGCCCCAGGCCCAGAGGAGCAGCTCCGGCGTTCCTCGGTTGAGACAGTTCGCTGGATGCGGGACTCCCTACTTCCATAAGATGATTCAGGGAAGGAAACGCAGGGTAACCGGTGTCTCTTGGGACTCGTTAGAAGCCACAGGGATGTAGGCTGAGTGTGCCCATGAAAACGGGGGCCTGCTGGAACTAGCCCTGCTTTCCCATTTTGAGGGTTGCATTCATGCCTGCCTTGAAGCTACCTGACATTCCCGGCTCCCGACAGGCCAGTGAGCCCTGGAAGAATGCTTCAGGGAAAATTATGAGTTTGCTCTCTCTAAACCAGGGGCTTCCGTGGCTGCGGCAGCGGTCCGCATGACAGACTCTAGAGCGAAAGGGAACCTCGACGTGAGAACTCGCCTCCTGCTTAGGCCCTGAGTAGCTGTGCAGAAAGGGAGGCATGCAGCTGTTTCCATGAGTTCTCAGTCGCTTATGTGCTTTATTTTAAAGGAAGTACACGTCCGGGGACTCCTAGGCCCCACGGGTGTGCATCGTTTTCCCTCCGAGGTCACTGAGTGCCTCCAGACACCTGTGGGCCTCAGAGCAACGTCGAGGTCCATTGGTTGATCCCCCGGAGGACCTCTGTGGCTGCCGAGTGCTGGGCAGCAACACACTGCGTGTTCCTTGAGTAGCGCTACATCTCCAGAGCCCTCGAACGCCCTCAGGACAACATGGCTGGTGAGTGCGAAGTGCCCAGGAAGACTCTGTCATGGCCCTTGTGTGAGCTGCCGTGAGAGAACACTGTGCTTGGAACACTGCGAGGCGCGCCCTCGTACCTGAAGTCACTCTGCTCGAGGAGAAAGTCAGCATCTTAGCACGCTGTGTAGCTACCGGCACATCCAGCATGAACCCATGCCTGGAAGTAATGCCCTGATTCGCCGTGCAGAAGCGGAGGTGTGCTGCAGCTTCCAGGAGTCGGTGGCCTCTGCTCTGCATGCCTTTAGCGGCAGCACAGCTTTCTGGACACCTGCGAGGCTAGCCGGGGCACCCTGCTCCCGGCAGGAACACTGAGTACCCCAAAGTGCACCTGGGTCTGCTAAGCATCATTCAGGCCCGTAGCCCTTCAGAGCCCCCTCTGTGCACTGTGAGCGTAGGGAAACACACTGCCCTCTCCTTCGGAGAAGCTTAATTTCCCCTGCACTCGCACACATTCGTGAACACCGTTCTGGCACGTCCCAGGTGGCGCGGAGGTCTTACGCGGTGCCCTAATCGGAGCTGCCCTCAGAGGAGCCCTCGTCTTCGCGTTCCATCCAGGACCTCCTGACTGAAGTCACCGTGCCTCCTAGAGGACGGTGGCTTGGATTCTTACTGCACTTTAAGTCCTGTTCCTTCTGTGGCACTGCAGGCAGCCTCAGGCCCAGAGGAGCAGCTCCGGCGTTCCTCGGTTGAGACAGTTCGCTGGATGCGGGACTCCCTACTTCCATAAGTTGATTCAGGGAAGGAAACGCAGGGTAACCGGTGTCTCTTGGGACTCGTTAGAAGCCACAGGGATGTACGCTGAGTGTGCCCATGAAAACGGGGGCCTGCTGGAACTAGCCCTGCTTTCCCATTTTGAGGGCTGCATTCATGCCTTCCTTGAAGCTACCTGACATTCCCGGCTCCCGACAGGCCAGTGAACCATGGAAGAATGGTTCGGGGAAAATTATGAGTTTGCTCTCTCTAAACCAGGGGCTTCCGTGGCCGCGGCGGTGGTCCGCATGACAGGCTCTAGAGCGAAAGGGAACCTCGACGTGAGAACTCGCCTCCAGGTTACACCCTGAGTAGCCGTGCAGAAAGGGAGGCATGCAG
The DNA here is from genome assembly GCF_964270905.1 of Leucopleurus acutus. NCBI lineage: Eukaryota > Metazoa > Chordata > Mammalia > Artiodactyla > Delphinidae > Leucopleurus > Leucopleurus acutus. The sequence continues at coordinate 86,217,129 of NC_139156.1, read as the reverse complement.
CTGTTTCCATGAGTTCTCAGTCGCTTATGTGCTTTATTTTAAAGGAAGTACGCGTCCGGGGACTCCTAGGCCCCACGGGTGTGCATCGTTTTCCCTCCGAGGTCACTGAGTGCCTCCAGACAACTGTGGGCCTCAGAGCAACGTCGAGGTCCGTTGGTTCATCCCCCAGAGGACCTCTGTGCCTGCCGAGTGCTGGGCAGCAACACACTGCGCGTTCCTTGAGCAGCGCTACATTTCCAGAGCCCTCGAACGCCCTCAGGACAACATGGCTGGTGAGTGCGAAGTGCCCTGGAAGACTCTGTCATGACCCTTGTGTGAGTTGCCGTGAGAGAACACTGTGCTTGGAACACTGCGAGGCGCGCCCTCGTACCTGAAGTCACTCTGCTCGAGGAGAAAGTCAACATCTTAGCACGCTGTGTCGCTACTGGCACATCCAGCATGAACCCATGCCTGGAAGTAATGCCCTGATTCGCCGTGCAGAAGCGGAGGCATGCTGCAGCTTCCAGGAGTCGGTGGCCTCTGCTCTGCATGCCTTTAGCGGCAGCACAGATTTCTGGACACCTGCGAGGCTAGCCGGGGCACCCTGCTCCCGGCAGGAACACTGAGTACCCCAAAGTGCACCTGGGTCTGCTAAGCAACATCCAGGCCCGTAGCCCTTCAGAGCCCCCTCTGTGCACGCCGAGCGTAGGGAAACGCACTGCACTCTCCTTTGGAGCAGCTTAGTTTCCCCTGCACTCGCACACGTTCGCGAACACCGTTCTGGCACGTCCCTGGTGGCGCAGAGGTCTTATGCGGTGCCCTAATCGGAGCTGCCCTCAGAGGAGCCCTCGTCTTCGCGTTCCATCCAGGACCTCCTTACTGAAGTCACCGTGCCTCCTAGAGGACGGTGGCTTGGGTTCTTACTGCACTTTAAGTCCTGTTCCTTCTGTGGCACTGCAGGCAGCCCCAGGCCCAGGGGAGCAGCTCCGGCGTTCCTCGGTTGAGACAGTTCGCTGGATGCGGGACTCCCTACTTCCATAAGTTGATTCAGGGAAGGAAACGCAGGGTAACCGGTGTCTCTTGGGACTCGTTAGAAGCCACAGGGATGTACGCTGAGTGTGCCCATGAAAACGGGGGCCTGCTGGAACTAGCCCTGCTTTCCCATTTTGAGGGCTGCATTCAGGCCTTCCTTGAAGCTACCTGACATTCCCGGCTCCCGACAGGCCAGTGAGCCCTGGAATAATGCTTCAGGGAAAATTATGAGTTTGCTCTCTCTAAACCAGGGGCTTCCGTGGCCACGGCGGCGGTCCGCATGACAGACTCTAGAGCGAAAGGGAACCTCGACGTGAGAACTCGCCTCCAGGTTAGACCCTGAGTAGCCGTGCTGAAAGGGAGGCATGCAGCTGTTTCCATGAGTTCTCAGTCGCTTATGTGCTTTATTTTAAAAGAAGTACGCGTCCGGGGACTCCTAGGCACCACGGGTGTGCATCGTTTTCCCTCCAAGGTCACTGAGTGCCTCCAGACACCTGTGGGCCTCAGAGCAATGTCGAGGTGCGTTGGTTTATCCCCCGGAGCAACTCTGTGCCTGCCGAGTGCTGGGCAGCAACACACTGCGCGTTCCTTGAGCAGCGCTACATCTCCAGAGCCCTCGAACGCCCTCAGGACAACACGGCTGGTGAGTGCGAAGTGCCCAGGAAGACTCTGTCATGGCCCTTCTGTGAGTTGCCGTGAGAGAACACTGTGATTGGAACACTGCGAGGCCCACCCTCGTACCTGAAGTCACTCTGCTCGAGGAGAAAGTTAGCATCTTAGCACGCTGTGTCACCACCGGCACACCCAGCATGAACCCATGGCTGGAAGTAAGGCCCTGATTCGCCGTGCAGAAGCGGAGGCGTGCTGCAGCTTCCAGGAGGCGGTGGCCTCTGCTCTGCATGCCTTTAACGGCAGCACAGCTTTTTGGACACCTGGGAGTCTAGCCGGGGCACCGTGCTCTCGGCAGGAACACTGAGTACCCCAGGTGCACCTGGGTCTGCTAAGCATCATCCAGGCCCGTAGCCCTTCAGAGCCCCCTCTGTGCACTGCGAGCGTAGGGAAACACACTGCCCTCTCCATCGGAGCAGCTCAATTTCCCCTGCACTCGCACACGTTCGTGAACACCGTTCTGGCACGTCCCAGGTGGCGCGGAGGTCTTACGCGGTGCCCTAATCGGAGCTGCCCTCAGAGGAGCCCTCGTCTTCGCGTTCCATCCAGGACCTCCTGACTGAAGTCACCGTGCCTCCTAGAGGACGGTGGCTTGGGTCCTTACTGCACTTTAAGTCCTGTTCCTTCTGTGGCACTGCAGGCAGCCCCAGGCCCAGAGGAGCAGCTCCGGCGTTCCTCGGTTGAGACAGTTCGCTGGATGCGGGACTCCCTACTTCCATAAGTTGATTCAGGGAAGGAAACGCAGGGTAACCGGTGTCTCTTGGGACTCGTTAGAAGCCACAGGGATGTACGCTGAGTGTGCCCATGAAAACGGGGGCCTGCTGGAACTAGCCCTGCTTTCCCATTTTGAGGGCTGCATTCATGCCTGCCTTGAAGCTACCTGACATTCCCGGCTCCCGACAGGCCAGTGAGCCCTGGAAGAATGCTTCGGGGAAAATTATGAGTTTGCTCTCTCTAAACCAGGGGCTTCCGTGGCCGCGGCGGCGGTCCGCATGACAGACTCTAGAGCGAAAGGGAACCTCGACGTGAGAACTCGCCTCCTGCTTAGGCCCTGAGTAGCTGTGCAGAAAGGGAGGCATGCAGCTGTTTCCATGAGTTCTCAGTCGCTTATGTGCTTTATTTTAAAGGAAGTACACGTCCGGGGACTCCTGGGCCCCACGGGTGTGCATCGTTTTCCCTCCGAGGTCACTGAGTGCCTCCAGACACCTGTGGGCCTCAGAGCAATGTCGAGGTGCATTGGTTTATCCCCTGGAGCACATCTGTGCCTGCCGAGTGCTGGGCAGCAACACACTGCGCATTCCTTGAGCAGCGCTACATCTCCAGAGCCCTCGAACGCCCTCAGGACAACATGGCTGGTGAGTGCGAAGTGCCCAGGAAGACTCTGTCATGACCCTTGTGTGAGTTGCCGTGAGAGAACACTGTGCTTGGAACACTGCGAGGCCCACCCTCGTACCTGAAGTCACTCTGCTCGAGGAGAAAGTTAGCATCTTAGCACGCTGTGTCACCACCGGCACACCCAGCATGAACCCATGCCTGGAAGTAATGCCCTGATTCGCCGTGCAGAAGCGGAGGCGTGCTGCAGCTTCCAGGAGGCGGTGGCCTCTGCTCTGCATGCCTTTAACGGCAGCACAGCTTTCTGGACACCTGCGAGGCTAGCCGGGGCACCCTGCTCCCGGCAGGAACCCTGAGTACCCCCAGGTGCACCTGGGTCTGCTAAGCAACATCCAGGCCCGTAGCCCTTCAGAGACCCTCTGTGCATGCCGAGCGTAGGGAAACGCACTGCACTCTCCTTTGGAGCAGCTTAGTTTCCCCTGCACTCGCACACGTTCGCGAACACCATTCTGGCACGTCCCTGGTGGCGCGGAGGTCTTATGCGGTGCCCTAATCGGAGCTGCCCTCAGAGGAGCCCTCGTCTTCGCGTTCCATCCAGGACCTCCTGACTGAAGTCACCGTGCCTCCTAGAGGACGGTGGCTTGGGTTCTTACTGCACTTTAAGTCCTGTTCCTTCTGTGGCACTGCAGGCAGGCCCAGGCCCAGAGGAGCAGCTCCGGCGTTCCTCGGTTGAGACAGTTCGCTGGATGCGGGACTCCCTACTTCCATAAGTTGATTCAGGGAAGGAAAGGCAGGGTAACCGGTGTCTCTTAGGACTCGTTAGAAGCCACAGGGATGTACGCTGAGTGTGCCCATGAAAACGGGGGCCTGCTGGAACTAGCCCTGCTTTCCCATTTTGAGGGCTGCATTCAGGCCTTCCTTGAAGCTACCTGACATTCCCGGCTCCCGACAGGCCAGTGAGCCCAGGAAGAATGCTTCGGGGAAAATTATGAGTTTGCTCTCTCTAAACCAGGGGCTTCCGTGGCCACGGCGGCGGTCCGCATGACAGACTCTAGAGCGAAATGGAACCTCGACGTGAGAACTCGCCTCCAGGTTAGACCCTGAGTAGCCGTGCAGAAAGGGAGGCATGCAGCTGTTTCCATGAGTTCTCAGTCGCTTATGTGCTTTATTTTAAAAGAAGTACGCGTCCGGGGACTCCTAGGCACCACGGGTGTGCATCGTTTTCCCTCCAAGGTCACTGAGTGCCTCCAGACACCTGTGGGCCTCAGAGCAATGTCGAGGTGCATTGGTTTATCCCCTGGAGCACCTCTGTGCCTGCCGAGTGCTGGGCAGCAACACACTGCGCGTTCCTTGAGCAGCGCTACATCTCTAGAGCCCTCGAACGCCCTCAGGACAACATGGCTGGTGAGTGCGAAGTGCCCAGGAAGACTCTGTCATGGCCCTTCTGTGAGCTGCCGTGATAGAACACTGTGCTTGGAAGACTGCGAGGCCCGCCCTCGTACCTGAAGTCAATCTGTTCCAGGAGAAAGTCAGCATCTTAGCACGCTGTGTCTCTACCGGCACACCCAGCATGAACCCATGCCTGGAAGTAAGGCCCTGATTCGCCGTGCAGAAGCGGAGGCGTGCTGCAGCTTCCAGGAGTCGGTGGCCTCTGCTCTGCATGCCTTTAGCAGCAGCACAGCTTTCTGGACACCTGCGAGGCTAGCCGGGGCACCCTGCTCCCGGCAGGAACACTGAGTACCCCAAAGTGCACCTGGGCCTGCTAAGCAACATCCAGGCCCATAGCCCTTCAGAGCCACCTCTGTGCACTGTGAGCGTAGGGAAACACACTGCCCTCTCCATCGGAGCAGCTTAATTTCCCCTGCACTCGCACACGTTCGTGAACACCGTTCTGGCACGTCCCAGGTGGCGCGGAGTTCTTACGCGGAGCCCTAATCGGAGCTGCCCTCAGAGGAGCCCTCGTCTTCGCGTTCCATCCAGGACCTCCTGACTGAAGTCACCGTGCCTCCTAGAGGACGGTGGCTTGGGTCCTTACTGCACTTTAAGTCATGTTCCTTCTGTGGCACTGCAGGCAGCCCCAGGCCCAGAGGAGCAGCTCCGGCGTTCCTCGGTTGAGACAGTTCGCTGGATGCGGGACTCCCTACTTCCATAAGTTGATTCAGGGAAGGAAACGCAGGGTAACCGGTGTCTCTTGGGACTCGTTAGAAGCCACAGGGATGTACGCTGAGTGTTCCCATGAAAACGGGGGCCTGCTGGAACTAGCCCTGCTTTCCCATTTTGAGGGCTGCATTCATGCCTGCCTTGAAGCTACCTGACATTCCCGGCTCCCGACAGGCCAGTGAGCCCTGGAAGAATGCTTCGGGGAAAATTATGAGTTTGCTCTCTCTAAACCAGGGGCTTCCGTGGCCGCGGCGGCGGTCCGCATGACAGACTCTAGAGCGAAAGGGAACCTCGACATGAGAACTCGCCTCCTGCTTAGGCCCTGAGTAGCTGTGCAGAAAGGGAGGCATGCAGCTGTTTCCATGAGTTCTCAGTCGCTTATGTGCTTTATTTTAAAGGAAGTACACGTCCGGGGACTCCTAGGCCCCACGGGTGTGCATCGTTTTCACTCCGAGGTCACTGAGTGCCTCCAGACACCTGTGGGCCTCAGAGCAACGTCGAGGTCCATTGGTTGATCCCCCGGAGGACCTCTGTGGCTGCCGAGTGCTGGGCAGCAACACACTGCGCGTTCTTTGAGCAGCGCTACATCTCCAGAACCCTCGAACGCCCTCAGGACAACATGGCTGGTGAGTGCGAAGTGCCCAGGAAGACTCTGTCATGGCCCTTGTGTGAGCTGCCGTGATAGAACACTGTGCTTGGAAGACTGCGAGGCCCGCCCTCGTACCTGAAGTCACTCTGCTCGAGGAGAAAGTCAGCATCTTAGCACGCTGTGTCGCTACCGGCACACCCAGCATAAACCCATGCCTGGAAGTAAGGCCCTGATTCACCGTGCAGAAGCAGAGGCGTGCTGCAGCTTCCAGGATGCGGTGGCCTCTGCTCTGCATGCCTTTAACGGCAGCACAGCAATCTGGACACCTGCGAGGCTAGCCGGGGCACCCTGCTCCCGGCAGGAACACTGAGTACCCCCAGGTGCACCTGGGTCTGCTAAGCAACATCCAGGCCCGTAGCCCTTCAGAGCCCCCTCTGTGCACTGTGCGCGTAGGGAAACACACTGCCATCTCCATCGGAGCAGCTTAATTTCCCCTGCACTCGCACACGATCGCGAACACCGTTCTGGCACGTCCCACGTGATGCGGAGATCTTACACGGTGCCCTAATCGGAGCTGCCCTCAGAGGAGCCCTCGTCTTCGCGTTCCATCCAGGACCTCCTGACTGAAGTCACCGTGCCTCCTAGAGGATGGCGGCTTGGGTTCTTACTGCACTTTAAGTCCTTTTCCTTCTGTGGCACTGCAGGCAGCCCCAGGCCCAGAGGAACAGCTCCGGCGTTCCTCGGTTGAGACAGTTCGCTGGATGCGGGACTCCCTACTTCCATAAGTTGATTCAGGGAAGGAAACGCAGGGTAACCAGTGTCTCTTGGGACTCGTTAGAAGCCACAGGGATGTACGCTGAGTGTGCCCATGAAAACGGGGGCCTGCTGGAACTAGCCCTGCTTTCCCATTTTGAGGGCTGCATTCATGCCTGCCTTGAAGCTACCTGACATTCCCGGCTCCCGACAGGCCAGTGAGCCCTGGAAGAATGCTTCGGGGAAAATTATGAGTTTGCTCTCTCTAAACCAGGGGCTTCCGTGGCCGTGGCGGCGGTCCGCATGACAGACTCTAGAGCGAAAGGGAACCTCGACGTGAGAACTCGACTCCTGCTTAGGCCCTGAATAGCTGTGCAGAAAGGGAGGCATGCAGCTGTTTCCATGAGTTCTCAGTCGCTTATGTGCTTTATTTTAAAGGAAGTACACGTCCGGGGACTCCTAGGCCCCACGGGTGTGCATCGTTTTCACTCCGAGGTCACTGAGTGCCTCCAGACACCTGTGGGCTGGCGGAGCAACGTCGAGGTCCATTGCTTGATCCCCCGGGTGACCTCTGTGCTTGCTGAGTGCTGGGCAGCAACACACTGCGCGTTCCTTGAGCAGCGCTACATCTCCAGAGTCCTCGAACACCCTCAGGACAACATGGCTGGTGAGTGCGAAGTGCCCAGGAAGACTCTGTCATGGCCCTTCTGTGAGCTGCCGTGATAGAACACTGTGCTTGGAAGACTGCGAGGCCCGCCCTCGTACCTGAATTCACTCTGCTCGAGGAGAAAGTCAGCATCTTAGCACGCTGTGTCGCTACCGGCACACCCAGCATAAACCCATGCCTGGAAGTAAGGCCCTGATTCACCGTGCAGAAGCAGAGGCGTGCTGCAGCTTCCAGGATGCGGTGGCCTCTGCTCTGCATGCCTTTAACGGCAGCACAGCTTTCTGGAAACCTGCGAGGCTAGCCGGGGCACCCTGCTCCCGGCAGGAACACTGAGTACCCCAAAGTGCACCTGGGTCTGCTAAGCAACATCCAGGCCCGTAGCCCTTCAGAGCCCCCTCTGTGCACTGTGAGCGTAGGGAAAAACACTGCCCTCTCCATTGGAGCAGCTTAATTTCCCCTGCACTCGCACACGTTCGTGAACACCGTTCTGGCACGTCCCAGGGGGCGCGGAGGTCTTACGCGGTGCCCTAATCGGAGCTGCCCTCAGAGGAGCCCTCGTCTTCGCGTTCCATCCAGGACCTCCTGACTGAAGTCACCGTGCCTCCTAGAGGACGGTGGCTTGGGCCCTTACTGCACTTTAAGTGCTGTTCCTTCTGTGGCACTGCAGGCAGCCCCAGGCCCAGAGGAGCAGCTCTGGCGTTCCTCGGTTGAGACAGTTCGCTGGTTGCGGGACTCCCTACTTCCATAAGTTGATTCAGGGAAGGAAACGCAGGGTAACCGGTGTCTCTTGGGACTCGTTAGAAGCCACAGGGATGTACGCTGAGTGTGCCCATGAAAACGGGGGCCTGCTGGAACTAGCCCTGCTTTCCCATTTTGAGGGCTGCATTCATGCCTGCCTTGAAGCTACCTGACATTCCCGGCTCCCGACAGGCCAGTGAGCCCTGGAAGAATGCTTCGGGGAAAATTATGAGTTTGCTCTCTCTAAACCAGGGGCTTCCGTGGCCGCGGCGGCGGTCCGCATGACAGACTCTAGAGCGAAAGGGAACCTCGACGTGAGAACTCGCCTCCTGCTTAGGCCCTGAGTAGCTGTGCAGAAAGGGAGGCATGCAGCTGTTTCCATGAGTTCTCAGTCGCTTATGTGCTTTATTTTAAAGGAAGTACACGTCCGGGGACTCCTGGGCCCCACGGGTGTGCATCGTTTTCCCTCCGAGTTCACTGAGTGCCTCCAGACACCTGTGGGCCTCAGAGCAATGTCGAGGTGCATTGGTTTATCCCCTGGAGCACCTCTGTGCCTGCCGAGTGCTGGGCAGCAACACACTGCGCGTTCCTTGAGCAGCGCTACATCTCCAGAGCCCTCGAACGCCCTTAGGACAACATGGCTGGTGAGTGCGAAGTGCCCAGGAAGACTCTGTCATGACCCTTGTGTGAGTTGCCGTGAGAGAACACTGTGCTTGGAACACTGCGAGGCCCACCCTCGTACCTGAAGTCACTCTGCTCGAGGAGAAAGTTAGCATCTTAGCACGCTGTGTCACCACCAGCACACCCAGCATGAACCCATGCCTGGAAGTAAGGCCCTGATTCGCCGTGCAGAAGTGGAGGCGTGCTGCAGCTTCCAGGAGATGGTGGCCTCTGCTCTGCATGCCTTTAACGGCAGCACAGCTCTCTGGACACCTGCGAGGCTAGCCGGGGCACCCTGCTCCCGGCAGGAACCCTGAGTACCTCCAGGTGCACCTGGGTCTGCTAAGCAACATCCAGGCCCGTAGCCCTTCAGATCCCCCTCTGTGCACGCCGAGCGTACGGAAACGCACTGCACTCTCCTTTGGAGCAGCTTAGTTTCCCCTGCACTCGCACACGTTCGCGAACACCATTCTGGCACATCCCTGGTGGCGCGGAGGTCTTATGCGGTGCCCTAATCGGAGCTGCCCTCAGAGGAGCCCTCGTCTTCGCGTTCCATCCAGGACCTCCTGACTGAAGTCACCGTGCCTCCTAGAGGACGGTGGCTTGGGTTCTTACTGCACTTTAAGTCCTGTTCCTTCTGTGGCACTGCAGGCAGCCCCAGGCCCAGAGGAGCAGCTCCGGCGTTCCTCGGTTGAGACAGTTCGCTGGATGCGGGACTCCCTACTTCCATAAGTTGATTCAGGGAAGGAAACGCAGGGTAACCGGTGTCTCTTGGGACTCGTTAGAAGCCACAGGGATGTACGCTGAGTGTGCCCATGAAAACGGGGGCCTGCTGGAACTAGCCCTGTTTTCCCATTTTGAGGGCTGCATTCATGCCTGCCTTGAAGCTACCTGACATTCCCGGCTCCCGACAGGCCAGTGAGCCCTGGAAGAATGCTTCGGGGAAAATTATGAGTTTGCTCTCTCTAAACCAGGGGCTTCCGTGGCCGCGGCGGCGGTCCGCATGACAGGCTCTAGAGCGAAAGGGAACCTCGACGTGAGAACTCGCCTCCTGCTTAGGCCCTGAGTAGCTGTGCAGAAAGGGAGGCATGCAGCTGTTTCCATGAGTTCTCAGTCGCTTATGTGCTTTATCTTAAAGGAAGTACACGTCCGGGGACTCCTAGGCCCCACGGGTGTGCATCGTTTTCCCTCCGAGGTCACTGAGTGTCTCCAGACACCTGTGGGCCTCAGAGCAACGTCGAGGTCCATTGGTTGATCCCCCGGAGGACCTCTGTGGCTGCCGAGTGCTGGGCAGCAACACACTGCGTGTTCCTTGAGCAGCGCTACATCTCCAGAGCCCTCGAACGCCCTCAGGACAACATGGCTGGTGAGTGCGAAGTGCCCAGGAAGACTCTGTCATGGCCCTTGTGTGAGCTGCCGTGAGAGAACACTGTGCTTGGAACACTGCGAGGCGCGCCCTCGTACCTGAAGTCACTCTGCTCGAGGAGAAAGTCAGCATCTTAGCACGCTGTGTCGCTACTGGCACATCCAGCATGAACCCATGCCTGGAAGTAATGCCCTGATTCGCCGTGCAGAAGCGGAGGCGTGCTGCAGCTTCCAGGAGTCGGTGGCCTCTGCTCTGCATGCCTTTAGCGGCAGCACAGCTTTCTGGACACCTGCGAGGCTAGCCGGGGCACCCTGCTCCCGGCAGGAACACTGAGTACCCCAAAGTGCACCTGGGTCTGCTAAGCAACATCCAGGCCCGTAGCCCTTCAGAGCCCCCTCTGTGCACTGTGAGCATAGGGAAACACACTGCCCTCTCCATCGGAGCAGCTTAATTTCCCCTGCACTCGCACACGTTCGTGAACAACGTTCTGGCACGTCCCAGGTGGTGCGGAGGTCTTACGCGGTGCCCTAATCGGAGCTGCCTTCAGAGGAGCCCTCGTCTTCGCGTTCCATCCAGGACCTCCTGACTGAAGTCACCGTGCCTCCTAGAGGACGGTGGCTTGGGTTCTTACTGCACTTTAAGTCCTGTTCTTTCTGTGGCACTGCAGGCAGCCCCAGGCCCAGAGGAGCAGCTCCGGCGTTCCTCGGTTGAGACAGTTCACTGGATGCGGGACTCCCTACTTCCATAAGTTGATTCAGAGAAGGAAACGTAGGGTAACCGGTGTCTCTTGGGACTCGTTAGAAGCCACAGGGATGTACGCTGAATGTTCCCATGAAAACGGGGGCCTGCTGGAACTAGCCCTGCTTTCCCATTTTGAGGGCTGCATTCATGCCTGCCTTGAAGCTACCAGACATTCCCGGCTCCCGACAGGCCAGTGAGCCCTGGAAGAATGCTTCGGGGAAAATTATGAGTTTGCTCTCTCTAAAGCAGGGGCTTACGTGGCCGCAGCGGCGGTCCACATGACAGACTCTAGAGCGAAAGGGAACCTCGAAGTGAGAACTCGCCTCCAGGTTAGGCCCTGAGTAGCCGTGCAGAAAGGGAGGCATGCAGCTGTTTCCATGAGTTCTCAGTCGCTTATGTGCTTTATTTTAAAGGAAGTAAACGTCCGGGGACTCCTGGGCCCCACGGGTGTGCATCGTTTTCCCTCCGAGTTCACTGAGTGCCTCCAGACACCTGTGGGCCTCAGAGCAATGTCGAGGTGCATTGGTTTATCCCCTGGAGCACCTCTGTGCCTGCCGAGTGCTGGGCAGCAACACACTGCGCGTTCCTTGAGCAGCGCTACATCTCCAGAGCCCTCAAACGCCCTCAGGACAACATGGCTGGTGAGTGCGAAGTGCCCAGGAAGACTCTGTCATGGCCCTTGTGTGAGCTGCCGTGAGAGAACACTGTGCTTGGAACACTTCGAGGCCCGCCCTTGTACCTGAAGTCACTCTGCTCGAGGAGAAAGTCAGCATCTTAGCACGCTGTGTCGCTACCGTAACACCCAGCATGAACCCATGCCTGGAAGTAATGCCCTGATTCGCCGTGCAGAAGCGGAGGCGTGCTGCAGCTTCCAGGAGTCGGTGGCCTGTGCTCTGCATGCCTTTAGCGGCAGCACAGCTTTCTGGACACCTGCGAGGCTAGCCGGGGCACCCTGCTCCCGGCAGGAACCCTGATTACCCCCAGGTGCACCTGGGTCTGCTAAGCAACATCCAGGCCCGTAGCCCTTCAGAGCCCCCTCTGTGCACTGTGCGCGTAGGGAAACGCACTGCCCTCTCCTGTGGAGCAGCTTAGTTTCCTCCGCACACGCACACGTTCGCGAACAACGTTCTGGCACGTCCCACGTGATGCGGAGTCTTCCGCGGTGTCCTAATCGGAGCTGCCCTCGGAGGAGCCCTCATCTTCGCGTTCCATCCAGGACCTCCTGGCTCAAGTCACCGTGCCTCGTAGAGTACGGCAGCTTGGGTTCTTACTGTACTTTAAGTCCTGTTCTTTCTGTGGCACTGCAGGCAGCCCCAGGCCCAGAGGATCAGCTCCGGCGTTCCTCGGTTGAGACAGTTCACTGGATGCGGGATTCCCTACTTCCATAAGTTGATTCAGAGAAGGAAACGTAGGGTAACCGGTGTCTCTTGGGACTCGTTAGAAGCCACAGGGATGTACGCTGAGTGTGCCCATGAAAACGGGGGCCTGCTTGAACTAGCCCTGCTTTCCCATTTTGAGGGTTGCATTCATGCCTGCCTTGAAGCTACCTGACATTCCCGGCTCCCGACAGGCCAGTGAGCCCTGGAAGAATGCTTCGGGGAAAATTATGAGTTTCCTCTCTCTAAACCAGGGGCTTCCGTGGCCGCGGCGGCGGTCCGCATGACAGACTCTAGAGCGAAACGGAACCTCGACGTGAGAACTCGCCTCCTGCTTAGGCCCTGAGTAGCTGTGCAGAAAGGGAGGCATGCAGCTGTTTCCATGAGTTCTCAGTCGCTTATGTGCTTTATCTTAAAGGAAGTACACGTCCGGGGACTCCTAGGCCCCACGGGTGTGCATCGTTTTCCCTCCGAGGTCACTGAGTGCCTCCAGACACCTGTGGGCCTCAGAGCAATGTCGAGGTGCATTGGTTTATCCCCTGGAGCACCTCTGTGCCTGCCGAGTGCTGGGCAGCAACACACTGCGCGTTCCTTGAGCAGCGCTACATCTCCAGAGCCCTCGAACGCCCTCAGGACAACATGGCTGGTGAGTGCGAAGTGCCCAGGAAGACTCTGTCATGACCCTTGTGTGAGTTGCCGTGAGAGAACACTGTGCTTGGAAGACTGCGAGGCGCGCCCTCGTACCTGAAGTCACTCTGCTCGAGGAGAAAGTCAACATCTTAGCACGCTGTGTCGCTACTGGCACATCCAGCATGAACCCATGCCTGGAAGTAATGCCCTGATTCGCCGTGCAGAAGCGGAGGCGTGCTGCAGCTTCCAGGAGTCGGTGGCCTCTGCTCTGCATGCCTTTAGCGGCAGCACAGCTTTCTGGACACCTGCGAGGCTAGCCGGGGCACCCTGCTCCCGGCAGGAACACTGAGTACCCCAAAGTGCACCTGGGTCTGCTAAGCAACATCCAGGCCCATAGCCCTTCAGAGCCACCTCTGTGCACTGTGAGCGTAGGGAAACACACTGCCCTCTCCATCGGAGCAGCTTAATTTCCCCTGCACTCGCACACGTTCGTGAACACCGTTCTGGCACGTCCCAGGTGGTGCGGAGGTCTTACGCGGTGCCCTAATCGGAGCTGCCCTCAGAGGAGCCCTCGTCTTCGCGTTCCATCCAGGACCTCCTGACTGAAGTCACCGTGCCTCCTAGAGGACGGTGGCTTGGGTTCTTACTGCACTTTAAGTCCTGTTCTTTCTGTGGCACTGCAGGCAGCCCCAGGCCCAGAGGAGCAGCTCCGGCGTTCCTCGGTTGAGACAGTTCACTGGATGCGGGACTCCCTACTTCCATAAGTTGATTCAGAGAAGGAAACGTAGGGTAACCGGTGTCTCTTGGGACTCGTTAGAAGCCACAGGGATGTACGCTGAATGTTCCCATGAAAACGGGGGCCTGCTGGAACTAGCCCTGCTTTCCCATTTTGAGGGCTGCATTCATGCCTGCCTTGAAGCTACCAGACATTCCCGGCTCCCGACAGGCCAGTGAGCCCTGGAAGAATGCTTCGGGGAAAATTATGAGTTTGCTCTCTCTAAAGCAGGGGCTTACGTGGCCGCAGCGGTGGTCCACATGACAGACTCTAGAGCGAAAGGGAACCTCGAAGTGAGAACTCGCCTCCAGGTTAGGCCCTGAGTAGCCGTGCAGAAAGGGAGGCATGCAGCTGTTTCCATGAGTTCTCAGTCGCTTATGTGCTTTATTTTAAAGGAAGTACACGTCCGGGGACTCCTGGGCCCCACGGGTGTGCATCGTTTTCCCTCCGAGGTCACTGAGTGCCTCCAGACACCTGTGGGCCTCAGAGCAATGTCGAGGTGCATTGGTTTATCCCCTGGAGCACCTCTGTGCCTGCCGAGTGCTGGGCAGCAACACACTGCGCGTTCCTTGAGCAGCGCTACATCTCCAGAGCCCTCAAACGCCCTCAGGACAACATGGCTGGTGAGTGCGAAGTGCCCAGGAAGACTCTGTCATGGCCCTTGTGTGAGCTGCCGTGAGAGAACACTGTGCTTGGAACACTACGAGGCCCGCCCTTGTACCTGAAGTCACTCTGCTCGAGGAGAAAGTCAGCATCTTAGCACGCTGTGTCGCTACCGGCACACCCAGCATGAACCCATGCCTGGAAGTAATGCCCTGATTCGCCGTGCAGAAGCGGAGGCGTGCTGCAGCTTCCAGGAGTCGGTGGCCTGTGCTCTGCATGCCTTTAGTGGCAGCACAGCTTTCTGGACACCTGCGAGGCTAGCCGGGGCACCCTGCTCCCGGCAGGAACCCTGATTACCCCCAGGTGCACCTGGGTCTGCTAAGCAACATCCAGGCCCGTAGCCCTTCAGAGCCCCCTCTGTGCACGCCGAGCGTAGGGAAACGCACTGCCCTCTCCTGTGGAGCAGGTTAGTTTCCTCCGCACACGCACACGTTCGCGAACAACGTTCTGGCACGTCCCACGTGATGCGGAGTCTTCCGCGGTGTCCTAATCGGAGCTGCCCTCGGAGGAGCCCTCATCTTCGCGTTCCATCCAGGACCTCCTGGCTCAAGTCACCGTGCCTCGTAGAGGACGGCAGCTTGGGTTCTTACTGTACTTTAAGTCCTGTTCTTTCTGTGGCACTGCAGGCAGCCCCAGGCCCAGAGGATCAGCTCCGGCGTTCCTCGGTTGAGACAGTTCACTGGATGCGGGATTCCCTACTTCCATAAGTTGATTCAGAGAAGGAAACGTAGGGTAACCGGTGTCTCTTGGGACTCGTTAGAAGCCACAGGGATGTACGCTGAGTGTGCCCATGAAAACGGGGGCCTGCTTGAACTAGCCCTGCTTTCCCATTTTGAGGGTTGCATTCATGCCTGCCTTGAAGCTACCTGACATTCCCGGCTCCCGACAGGCCAGTGAGCCCTGGAAGAATGCTTCGGGGAAAATTATGAGTTTGCTCTCTCTAAACCAGGGGCTTCCGTGGCCGCGGCGGCGGTCCGCATGACAGACTCTAGAGCGAAAGGGAACCTCGACGTGAGAACTCGCCTCCTGCTTAGGCCCTGAGTAGCTGTGCAGAAAGGGAGGCATGCAGCTGTTTCCATGAGTTCTCAGTCGCTTATGTGCTTTATCTTAAAGGAAGTACACGTCCGGGGACTCCTAGGCCCCACGGGTGTGCATCGTTTTCCCTCCGAGGTCACTGAGTGCCTCCAGACACCTGTGGGCCTCAGAGCAATGTCGAGGTGCATTGGTTTATCCCCTGGAGCACCTCTGTGCCTGCCGAGTGCTGGGCAGCAACACACTGCGCGTTCCTTGAGCAGCGCTACATCTCCAGAGCCCTCGAACGCCCTCAGGACAACATGGCTGGTGAGTGCGAAGTGCCCAGGAAGACTCTGTCATGACCCTTGTGTGAGTTGCCGTGAGAGAACACTGTGCTTGGAAGACTGCGAGGCGCGCCCTCGTACCTGAAGTCACTCTGCTCGAGGAGAAAGTCAACATCTTAGCACGCTGTGTCGCTACTGGCACATCCAGCATGAACCCATGCCTGGAAGTAATGCCCTGATTCGCCGTGCAGAAGCGGAGGCGTGCTGCAGCTTCCAGGAGTCGGTGGCCTCTGCTCTGCATGCCTTTAGCGGCAGCACAGCTTTCTGGACACCTGCGAGGCTAGCCGGGGCACCCTGCTCCCGGCAGGAACACTGAGTACCCCAAAGTGCACCTGGGTCTGCTAAGCAACATCCAGGCCCATAGCCCTTCAGAGCCACCTCTGTGCACTGTGAGCGTAGGGAAACACACTGCCCTCTCCATCGGAGCAGCTTAATTTCCCCTGCACTCGCACACGATCGCGAACACCGTTCTGGCACGTCCCACGTGATGCGGAGATCTTACGCGGTGCCCTAATCGGAGCTGCCCTCAGTGGAGCCCTCGTCTTCGCGTTCCATCCAGGACCTCCTGACTGAAGTCACCGTGCCTCCTAGAGGACGGTGGCTTGCGTCCTTACTGCACTTTAAGTCCTGTTCCTTCTGTGGAACTGCAGGCATTCCCAGGCCCAGAGGAGCAACTCCGGCGTTCCTCGGTTGAGACAGTTCGCTGGATGCAGGACTCCCTACTTCCATAAGTTGATTCAGGGAAGGAAACGCAGGGTAACCGGTGTCTCTTGGGACTCGTTAGAAGCCACAGGGATGTACGCTGAGTGTGCCCATGAAAACGGGGGCCTGCTGGAACTAGCCCTGCTTTCCCATTTTGAGGGCTGCATTCATGCCTGCCTTGAAGTTACCTGACATTCCTGGGTCCCGACAGGCCAGTGAGCCCTGGAAGAAAGCTTCGGGGAAAATTATGAGTTTGCTCTCTCTAAACCAGGGGCTTCCATGGCCGCGGCGGCGGTCCGCATGACAGGCTCTAGAGCGAAAGGGAACCTCGACGTGAGAACTCGCCTCCAGGTTAGGCCCTGAGTAGCCATGCAGAAAGGGAGGCATGCAGCTGTTTCCATGAGTTCTCAGTCGCTTATGTGCTTTATTTTAAAGGAAGTACGCAACCGGGGACTCCTAGGCCCCACGGGTGTGCATCGTTTTCACTCCGAGGTCACTGAGTGCCTCCAGACACCTGTGGGCCGGCGGAGCAACGTCGAGGTCCATTGCTTGATCCCCCGGGTGACCTCTGTGCCTGCTGAGTGCTGGGCAGCAACACACTGCGCGTTCCTTGAGCAGCGCTACATCTCCAGAACCCTCGAACGCACTCAGGACAACATGGCTGGTGAGTGCGAAGTGCCCAGGAAGACTCTGTCATGGCCCTTGTGTGAGCTGCCGTGAGAGAACACTGTGCTTAGAACACTACGAGGCCCGCCCTTGTACCTGAAGTCACTCTGCTCGAGGAGAAAGTCAGCATCTTAGCACGCTGTGTCGCTACTGGCACACCCAGCATGAACCCATGCCTGGAAGTAATGCCCTGATTCGCCGTGCAGAAGCGGAGGCGTGCTGCAGCTTCCAGGAGTCGGTGGCCTCTGCTCTGCATACCTTTAGCAGCAGCACAGCTTTCTGGACACCTGCGAGGCTAGCCGGGGCACCCTGCTCCCGGCAGGAACACTGAGTACCCCAAAGTGCACCTGGGTCTGCTAAGCAACATCCAGGCCCGTAGCCCTTCAGAGCCCCCTCTGTGCACTGCGAGCGTAGGGAAACACACTGCCCTCTCCATCGGAGCAGCTTAATTTCCCCTGCACTCGCACACGTTCGTGAACACCGTTCTGGCACGTCCCAGGGGGCGCGGAGGTCTTACGCGGTGTCCTAATCGGAGATGCCTTCGGAGTAGCCGTCGTCTTCGCGTTCCATCCAGGACCTCCTGGCTGAAGTCACGGTGCCTCCTAGAGGATGGCGGCTTGGGTTCTTACTGCACTTTAAGTCCTGTTCCTTCTGTGGCACTGCAGGCAGCCCCAGGCCCAGAGGAGCAGCTCCGGCGTTCCTCGGTTGAGACAGTTCGCTGGATGCGGGACTCCCTACTTCCATAAGTTGATTCAGGGAAGGAAACGCAGGGTAACCGGTGTCTCTTGGGACTCGTTAGAAGCCACAGGGATGTACGCTGAGTGTGCCCATGAAAACGGGGGCCTGCTTGAACTAACCCTGCTTTCCCATTTTGAGGGTTGCATTCATGCCTGCCTTGAAGCTACCTGACATTCCCGGCTCCCGACAGGCCAGTGAGCCCTGGAAGAATGCTTCGGGGAAAATTATGAGTTTGCTCTCTCTAAACCAGGGGCTTCCGTGGCCGCGGCGGCGGTCCGCATGACAGGCTCTAGAGCGAAAGGGAACCTCGATGTGAGAACTCGCCTCCAGGTTAGGCCCTGAGTAGCCATGCAGAAAGGGAGGCATGCAGCTGTTTCCATGAGTTCTCAGTCGCTCATGTGCTTTATTTTAAAGGAAGTACGCAACCGGGGACTCCTAGGCCCCACGGGTGTGCATCGTTTTCCCTCCGATGTCACTGAGTGCCTCCAGACACCTGTGGGCCTCAGAGCAACGTCGAGGTCCATTGGTTGATCCCCCGGAGGACCTCTGTGGCTGCCGAGTGCTGGGCAGCAACACACTGCGTGTTCCTTGAGCAGCGCTACATCTCCAGAGCCCTCGAACGCCCTCAGGACAACATGGCTGGTGAGTGCGAAGTGCCCAGGAAGACTCTGTCATGGCCCTTGTGTGAGCTGCCGTGAGAGAACACTGTGCTTGGAACACTGCGAGGCGCGCCCTCGTACCTGAAGTCACTCTGCTCGAGGAGAAAGTCAGCATCTTAGCACGCTGTGTAGCTACTGGCACATCCAGCATGAACCCATGCCTGGAAGTAATGCCCTGATTCGCCGTGCAGAAGCGGAGGCGTGCTGCAGCTTCCAGGAGTCGGTGGCCTCTGCTCTGCATGCCTTTAGCGGCAGCACAGCTTTCTGGACACCTGCGAGGCTAGCCGGGGCACCCTGCTCCCGGCAGGAACACTGAGTACCCCAAAGTGCACCTGGGTCTGCTAAGCAACATCCAGGCCCGTAGCCCTTCAGAGCCCCCTCTGTGCACTGTGAGCGTAGGGAAACACACTGCCCTCTCCATCGGAGCAGCTTAATTTCCCCTGCACTCGCACACGTTCGTGAACACCGTTCTGGCACGTCCCAGGTGGCGCGGAGGTCTTACGCGGTGCCCTAATCGGAGCTGCCCTCAGAGGAGCCCTCGTCTTCGCGTTCCATCCAGGACCTCCTGACTGTAGTCACCGTGCCTCCTAGAGGATGGTGGCTTGGGTTCTTACTGCACTTTAAGTCCTGTTCTTTCTGTGGCACTGCAGGCAGCCCCAGGCCCAGAGGAGCAGCCCCGGCGTTCCTCGGTTGAGACAGTTCACTGGATGCGGGACTCCCTACTTCAATAAGTTGATTCAGAGAAGGAAACGTAGGGTAACCAGTGTCTCTTGGGACTCGTTAGAAGCCACAGGGATGTACGCTGAATGTGCCCATGAAAACGGGGGCCTGCTGGAACTAGCCCTGCTTTCCCATTTTGAGGGCTGCATTCATGCCTGCCTTGAAGCTACCTGACATTCCCGGCTCCCGACAGGCCAGTGAGCCCTGGAAGAATGCTTCGGGGAAAATTATGAGTTTGCTCTCTCTAAAGCAGGGGCTTATGTGGCCGCAGCGGCGGTCCACATGACAGATTCTAGAGCGAAAGGGAACCTCGAAGTGAGAACTCGCCTCCAGGTTAGGCCCTGAGTAGCTGTGCAGAAAGGGAGGCATGCAGCTGTTTCCATGAGTTCTCAGTCGCTTATGTGCTTTATTTTAAAAGAAGTACGCGTCCGGGGACTCCTAGGCACCACGGGTGTGCATCGTTTTCCATCCAAGGTCACTGAGTGCCTCCAGACACCTGTGGGCCTCAGAGCAATGTTGAGGTGCATTGGTTTATCCCCTGGAGCACCTCTGTGCCTGCCGAGTGCTGGGCAGCAACACACTGCGCGTTCCTTGAGCAGCGCTACATCTCCAGAGCCCTCGAACGCCCTCAGGACAACATGGCTGGTGAGTGCGAAGTGCCCAGGAAGACTCTGTCATGACCCTTGTGTGAGTTGCCGTGAGAGAACACTGTGCTTGGAACACTGCGAGGCCCACCCTCGTACCTGAAGTCACTCTGCTCGAGGAGAAAGTTAGCATCTTAGCACGCTGTGTGACCACCGGCACACCCAGCATGAACCCATGGCTGGAAGTAAGGCCCTGATTCACCGTGCAGAAGCAGAGGCATGCTGCAGCTTCCAGGAGGCGGTGGCCTCTGCTCTGCATGCCTTTAACGGCAGCACAGCTTTCTGGACACCTGGGAGTCCAGCCGGGGCACCGTGCTCTCGGCAGGAACACTGAGTACCCCCAGGTGCACCTGGGTCTGCTAAGCAACATCCAGACCCGTAGCCCTTCAGAGACCCCTCTGTGCACTGTGAGCATAGGGAAACGCACTGCCCTCTCCTTTGGAGCAGCTTAGTTTCCTCCGCACACGCACACGTTCGCGAACAACGTTCTGGCACGTCCCACGTGATGCGGAGTCTTCCGCGGTGTCCTAATCGGAGCTGCCCTCGGAGGAGCCCTCATCTTCGCGTTCCATCCAGGACCTCCTGGCTCAAGTCACCGTGCCTCGTAGAGGACGGCAGCTTGGGTTCTTACTGTACTTTAAGTCCTGTTCTTTCTATGGCACTGCAGGCAGCCCAGGCCCAGAGGAGCAGCTCCGGCGTTCCTCGGTTGAGACAGTTCACTGGATGCGGGACTCCCTACTTCCATAAGTTGATTCAGAGAAGGAAACGTAGGGTAACCGGTGTCTCTTGGGACTCGTTAGAAGCCACAGGGATGTACGCTGAATGTTCCCATGAAAACGGGGGCCTGCTGGAACTAGCCCTGCTTTCCTATTTTGAGGGCTGCTTTCATCCCTGCCTTGAAGCTACCTGACATTCCCGGCTCCCGACAGGCCAGTGAGCCCTGGAAGAATGCTTCGGGGAAAATTATGAGTTTGCTCTCTCTAAACCAGGGGCTTCCGTGGCCGCGGCGGCGGTCCGCATGACAGACTCAAGAGCGAAAGGGAACCTCGACGTGAGAACTCGCCTCCAGGTTAGGCCCTGAGTAGCCCTGCAGAAAGGGAGGCATGCAGCTGTTTCCATGAGTTCTCAGTCGCTTATGTGCTTTATTTTAAAGGAAGTACGCAACCGGGGACTCCTAGGCCCCACGGGTGTGCATCGTTTTCCCTCCGAGGTCACTGAGTGCCTCCAGACACCTGTGGGCCTCAGAGCAACGTCGAGGTCCATTGGTTGATCCCCCGGAGTACCTCTGTGGCTGCCGAGTGCTGGGCAGCAACACACTGCGTGTTCCTTGAGCAGCGCTACATCTCCAGAGCCCTCGAACGCCCTCAGGACAACATGGCTTGTGAGTGCGAAGTGCCCAGGAAGACTCTGTCATGGCCCTTGTGTGAGCTGCCGTGAGAGAACACTGTGCTTGGAACACTGCGAGGCGCGCCCTCGTACCTGAAGTCACTCTGCTCGAGGAGAAAGTCAACATCTTAGCACGCTGTGTCGCTACTGGCACATCCAGCATGAACCCATGCCTGGAAGTAATGCCCTGATTCGCCGTGCAGAAGCGGAGGCATGCTGCAGCTTCCAGGAGTCGGTGGCCTCTGCTCTGCATGCCTTTAGCGGCAGCACAGCTCTCTGGACACCTGCGAGGCTAGCCGGGGCACCCTGCTCCCGGCAGGAACACTGAGTAGCCCAAAGTGCACCTGGGTCTGCTAAGCAACATCCAGGCCCATAGCCCTTCAGAGCCACCTCTGTGCACCATGAGCGTAGGGAAACACACTGCGCTCTCCATCGGAGCAGCTTAATTTCCCCTGCACTCGCACACGATCGCGAACACCGTTCTGGCACGTCCCACGTGATGCGGAGATCTTACGCTGTGCCCTAATCGGAGCTGCCCTCAGAGGAGCCCTCGTCTTCGCGTTCCATCCAGGACCTCCTGACTGCAGTCACCATGCCTCCTAGAGGATGGCGGCTTGGGTTCTTACTGCACTTTAAGTCCTGTTCCTTCTGTGGCACTGCAGGCAGCCCCAGGCCCAGAGGAGCAGCTCCGGCATTCCTCGGTTGAGACAGTTCGCTGGATGTGGGACTCCCTACTTCCATAAGTTGATTCAGGGAAGGAAACGCAGGGTAACCGGTGTCTCTTGGGACTCGTTAGAAGCCACAGGGATGTACGCTGAGTGTGCCCATGAAAACGGGGGCCTGCTGGAACTAGCCCTGCTTTCCCATTTTGAGGGCTGCATTCATGCCTGCCTTGAAGCTACCTGACATTCCCGGCTCCCGACAGGCCAGTGAGCCCTGGAACAATGCTTCGGGGAAAATTATGAGTTTGCTCTCTCTAAACCAGGGGCTTCCGTGGCCGCGGCGGCGGTCCGCATGACAGACTCTAGAGCGAAAGGGAACCTCGACGTGAGAACTCGCCTCCTGCTTAGGCCCTGAGTAGCTGTGCAGAAAGGGAGGCATGCAGCTGTTTCCATGAGTTCTCAGTCGCTTATGTGCTTTATTTTAAAGGAAGTACACGTCCGGGGACTCCTAGGCCCCACGGGTGTGCATCGTTTTCACTCCGAGGTCACTGAGTGCCTCCAGACACCTGTGGGCCGGCGGAGCAACGTCGAGGTCCATTGCTTGATCCCCCGGGTGACCTCTGTGGCTGCTGAGTGCTGGGCAGCAACACACTGCGCGTTCCTTGAGCAGCGCTACATCTCCAGAGCCCTCGAACGCCCTCAGGACAACATGGCTGGTGAGTGCGAAGCGCCCAGGAAGACTCTGTCATGGCCCTTCTGTGAGCTGCCGTGATAGAACACTGTGCTTGGAACACTGCGAGGCCCGCCCTCATACCTGAAGTCACTCTGCTCGAGGAGAAAGTCAGCATCTTAGCACGCTGTGTCGCTACCGGCACACCCAGCATAAACCCATGCCTGGAAGTAAGGCCCTGATTCACCGTGCAGAAGTAGAGGCGTGCTGCAGCTTCCAGGATGCGGTGGCCTCTGCTCTGCATGCCTTTAACGGCAGCACAGCTTTCTGGACACCTGCGAGGCTAGCCGGGGCACCATGCTCCCGGCAGGAACCCTGAGTACCCCCAGGTGCACCTGGGTCTGCTAAGCAACATCCAGGCCCGTAGCCCTTCAGAGTCCCCTCTGTGCACGCCGAGCGTAGGGAAATGCACTGCACTCTCCTTTGGAGCAGCTTAGTTTCCCCTGCACTCGCACACGTTCGCGAACACCATTCTGTCACGTCCCTTTTGGCGCGGAGGTCTTATGCGGTGCCCTAATCGGATCTGCCCTCAGAGGAGCCCTCGTCTTCGCGTTCCATCCAGGACCTCCTTACTGAAGTCACCGTGCCTCCTAGAGGACGGTGGCTTGGGTTCTTACTGCACTTTAAGTCCTGTTCCTTCTGTGGCACTGCAGGCAGCCCCAGGCCCAGAGGAGCAGCTCCGGCGTTCCTCGGTTGAGACAGTTCGCTGGATGCGGGACTCCCTACTTCCATAAGTTGATTCAGGGAAGGAAACGCACGGTAACCGGTGTCTCTTGGGACTCGTTAGAAGACACAGGGATGTACGCTGAGTGTGCCCATGAAAACGGGGGCCTGCTGGAACTAGCCCTGCTTTCCCATTTTGAGGGCTGCATTCATGCCTGCCTTGAAGCTACCTGACATTCCCGGCTCCCGACAGGCCAGTGAGCCCTGGAAGAATGCTTCGGGGGAAATTATCAGTTTGCTCTCTCTAAAGCAGGGGCTTACGTGGTCGCGGCGGCGGTCCACATGACAGACTCTAGAGCGAAAGGGAACCTCGACGTGAGAACTCGCCTCCAGGTTAGGCCCTGAGTAGCCGTGCAGAAAGGGAGGCATGCAGCTGTTTCCATGAGTTCTCAGTCGCTTATGTGCTTTATTTTAAAGGAAGTACGCGTCCGGGGACTCCTAGGCACCACGGGTGTGCATCGTTTTCCCTCCGAGGTCACTGAGTGCCTCCAGACACCTGTGGACCTCAGAGCAACGTCGAGGTCCATTGGTTGATACCCCGGAGGACCTCTGTGGCTGCCGAGTGCTGGGCAGCAACACACTGCGCGTTCCTTGAGCAGCGCTACATCTCCAGAGCCCTCAAACGCCCTCAGGACAACATGGCTGGTGAGTGCGAAGTGCCCAGGAAGACTGTGTCATGGCCCTTGTGTGAGCTGCCGTCAGAGAACACTGTGCTTGGAACACTGCGAGGCCCGCCCTCGTACCTGAAGTCACTCTGCTCGAGGAGAAAGTCAGCATCTTAGCACGCTGTGTCGCTACCGTCACACCCAGCATGAACCCATGCCTGGAAGTAATGCCCTGATTCGCCGTGCAGAAGCGGAGGCGTGCTGCAGCTTCCAGGAGTCGGTGGCCTCTGCTCTGCATGCCTTTAGCGGCAGCACAGCTTTGTGGACACCTGCGAGGCTAGCCGGGGCACCCTGCTCCCGGCAGGAACACTGAGTACCCCAAAGTGCACCTGGGTCTGCTAAGCAACATCCAGGCCCGTAGCCCTTCAGAGCCACCTCTGTGCACTGTGAGCGTAGGGAAACACACTGCCCTCTCCATCGGAGCAGCTTAATTTCCCCTGCACTCGCACACGATCGCGAACACCGTTCTGGCACGTCCCACGTGATGCGAAGATCTTACGCAGTGCCCTATTCGGAGCTGCCCTCAGAGGAGCCCTCGTCTTCGCGTTCCATCCAGGACCTCCTGACTGAAGTCACCGTGCCTCCTAGAGGACGGTGGCTTGGGTCCTTACTGCACTTTAAGTCCTGTTCCTTCTGTGGCACTGCAGGCAGTCCCAGGCCCAGAGGAGCAACTCCGGCGTTCCTTGGTTGAGACAGTTCGCTGGATGCGGGACTCCCTACTTCCATAAGTTGATTCAGGGAAGGAAACGCAGGGTAACCGGTGTCTCTTGGGACTCGTTAGAAGCCACAGGGATGTACGCTGAGTGTGCCCATGAAAACGGGGGCCTGCTGGAACTAGCCCTGCTTTCCCATTTTGAGGGCTGCATTCATGCCTTCCTTGAAGCTACCTGACATTCCCGGCTCCCGACAGGCCAGTGAACACTGGAAGAATGCTTCGGGGAAAATTATGAGTTTGCTCTCTCTAAACCAGGGGCTTCCGTGGCCGCGGCGGCGGTCCGCATGACAGGCTCTAGAGCGAAAGGGAACCTCGACTTCAGAACTCGCCTCCAGGTTAGACCCTGAGTAGCCGTGCAGAAAGGGAGGCATGCAGCTGTTTCCATGAGTTCTCAGTCGCTTATGTGCTTTATTTTAAAGGAAGTACGCGTCCGGGGACTCCTAGGCCTGACGGGTGTGCATCGTTTTCCCTCCGAGGTCACTGAGTGCCTCCAGATAACTGTGGGCCTCAGAGCAACGTCGAGGTCCGTTGGTTCATCCCCCAGAGGACCTCTGTGGCTGCCGAGTGTTGGGCAGCAACACACTGCGCGTTCCTTGAGCAGCGCTACATCTCCAGAGCCCTCGAACGCCCTCAGGACAACATGGCTGGTGAGTGCGAAGTGCCCAGGAAGACTTTGTCATGGCCCTTGTGTGAGCTGCCGTGAGAGAACACTGTGCTTGGAAGACTGCGAGGCCCGCCCTCGTACCTGAAGTTACTCTGCTCGAGCAGAAAGTCAGCATCTTAGCACGCTGTGTCGCTACCGGCACATCCAGCATGAACCCATGGCTGGAAGTAAGGCCCTGATTCGCCGTGCAGAAGCGGAGGCGTGCTGCAGCTTCCAGGAGGCGGTGGCCTCTGCTCTGCATGCCTTTAACGGCAGCACAGCTTTCTGGACACCTGGGAGTCTAGCCGGGGCACCGTGCTCTCGTCAGGAACCCTGAGTACCCCCAGGTGCACCTGGGTCTGCTAAGCAACATCCAAGCCCGTAGCCCTTCAGAGCCCCCTCTGTGCACGCCGAGCGTAGGGAAACGCACTGCACTCTCCTTTGGAGCAGCTTAGTTTCCCCTGCACTCGCACACGTTCGCGAACAGCATTCTGGCACGTCCCTGGTGGCGCGGAGGTCTTATGTGGTGCCCTAATCGGAGCTGCCCTCAGAGGAGCCCTCGTCTTCGCGTTCCATCCAGGACCTCCTTACTGAAGTCACCGTGCCTCCTAGAGGACGGTGGCTTGGGTTCTTACTGCACTTTAAGTCCTGTTCCTTCTGTGGCACTGCAGGCAGCCCCAGGCCCAGAGGAGCAGCTCTGGCGTTCCTCGGTTGAGACAGTTCGCTGGATGTGGGACTCCCTACTTCCATAAGTTGATTCAGGGAAGGAAACGCAGGGTAACCGGTGTCTCTTGGGACTCGTTAGAAGCCACAGGGATGTACGCTGAGTGTGCCCATGAAAACGGGGGCCTGCTGGAACTAGCCCTGCTTTCCCATTTTGAGGGCTGCATTCATGCCTGCCTTGAAGCTACCTGACATTCCCGGCTCCCGACAGGCCAGTGAGCCCAGGAAGAATGCTTCGGGGAAAATTATGAGTTTGCTCTCTCTAAACCAGGGGCTTCCGTGGCCGCGGCGGCGGTCCGCATGACAGACTCTAGAGCGAAAGGGAACCTCGACGTGAGAACTCGCCTCCTGTTTAGGCCCTGAGTAGCCGTGCAGAAAGGGAGGCATGCAGCTGTTTCCATGAGTTCTCAGTCGCTTATGTGCTTTATTTTAAAGGAAGTACACGTCCGGGGACTCCTGGGCCCCACGGGTGTGCATCGTTTTCCCTCCGAGGTCACTGAGTGCCTCCAGACACCTGTGGGCCTCAGAGCAATGTCGAGGTGCATTGGTTTATCCCCTGGAGCACCTCTGTGCCTGCCGAGTGCTGGGCAGCAACACACTGCGCGTTCCTTGAGCAGCGCTACATCTCCAGAGCCCTCGAACGCCCTCAGGACAACATGGCTGGTGAGTGCGAAGTGCCCAGGAAGACTCTGTCATGACCCTTGTGTGAGTTGCCGTGAGAGAACACTGTGCTTGGAACACTGCGAGGCCCACCCTCGTACCTGAAGTCACTCTGCTCGAGGAGAAAGTTAGCATCTTAGCACGCTGTGTCACCACCGGCACACCCAGCATGAACCCATGCCTGGAAGTAAGGCCCTGATTCGCCGTGCAGAAGCGGAGGCGTGCTGCAGCTTCCAGGAGGCGGTGGCCTCTGCTCTGCATGCCTTTAATGGCAGCACAGCTTTCTGGACACCTGGGAGTCTAGCCGGGGCACCGTGCTCTCGGCAGGAACACTGAGTACCCTCAGGTGCACCTGGGTCTGCTAAGCAACATCCAGGCTCGTAGCCCTTCAGAGCCCCCTCTGTGCACTGCGAGCGTAGGGAAACACACTGCCCTCTCCATCGGAGCAGCTTAATTTCCCCTGCACTCGCACACGTCCGTGAACACCGTTCTGGCACGTCCCAGGGAGCGCGGAGGTCTTACGCGGTGTCCTAATCGGAGATGCCTTCGGAGGAGCCGTCGTCTTCGCGTTCCATCCAGGACCTCCTGGCTGAAGTCACGGTGCCTCCTAGAGGATGGCGGCTTGGGTTCTTACTGCACTTTAAGTCCTGTTCCTTCTGTGGCACTGCAGGCAGCCCCAGGCCCAGAGGAGCAGCTCCGGCGTTCCTCGGTTGAGACAGTTCGCTGGATGCGGGACTCCCTACTTCCATAAGTTGATTCAGGGAAGGAAACGCAGGGTAACCGGTGTCTCTTGGGACTCGTTAGAAGCCACAGGGATGTAGGCTGAGTGTGCCCATGAAAACGGGGGCCTGCTGGAACTAGCCCTGCTTTCCCATTTTGAGGGCTGCATTCATGCCTGCCTTGAAGCTACCTGACATTCCCGGGTCCCGACAGGCCAGTGAGCCCTGGAAGAATGCTTCGGGGAAAATTATGAGTTTGCTCTCTCTAAACCAGGGGCTTCCGTGGCCGCGGCGGCGGTCCGCATGACAGACTCTAGAGCGAAAGGGAACCTCGACGTGAGAACTCGCCTCCTACTTAGGCCCTGAGTAGCTGTGCAGAAAGGGAGGCATGCAGCTGTTTCCATGAGTTCTCAGTCGCTTATGTGCTTTATTTTAAAGGAAGTACACGTCCGGGGACTCCTAGGCCCCACGGGTGTGCATCGTTTTCCCTCCGAGGTCACTGAGTGCCTCCAGACACCTGTGGGCCTCAGAGCAACGTCGAGGTCCATTGGTTGATCCCCCGGAGGACCTCTGTGGCTGCCGAGTGCTGGGCAGCAACACACTGCGTGTTCCTTGAGCAGCGCTACATCTCCAGAGCCCTCGAACGCCCTCAGGACAACATGGCTGGTGAGTGCGAAGTGCCCAGGAAGACTCTGTCATGGCCCTTGTGTGAGCTGCCGTGAGAGAACACTGTGCTTGGAACACTGCGAGGCGCGACCTCGTACCTGAAGTCACTCTGCTCGAGGAGAAAGTCAGCATCTTAGCACGCTGTGTAGCTACAGGCACATCCAGCATGAACCCATGCCTGGAAGTAATGCCCTGATTCGCCGTGCAGTAGCGGAGGCGTGCTGCAGCTTCCAGGAGTCGGTGGCCTCTGCTCTGCATGCCTTTAGCCGCAGCACAGCTTTCTGGACACCTGCGAGGCTAGCCGGGGCACCCTGCTCCCGGCAGGAACACTGAGTACCCCAAAGTGCACCTGGGTCTGCTAAGCAACATCCAGGCCCGTAGCCCTTCAGAGCCCCCTCTGTGCACTGTGAGCGTAGGGAAACACACTGCCCTCTCCATCGGAGCAGCTTAATTTCCCCTGCACTCGCACACGTTCGTGAACACCGTTCTGGCACGTCCCAGGTGGCGCGGAGGTCTTACGCGGTGCCCTAATCGGAGCTGCCCTCAGATGAGCCCTCGTCTTCGCGTTCCATCCAGGACCTCCTGACTGAAGTCACCGTGCCTCCTAGAGGACGGTGGCTTGGGTTCTTACTGCACTTTAAGTCCTGTTCTTTCTGTGGCACTACAGGCAGCCCCAGGCCCAGAGTAGCAGCTCCGGCGTTCCTCGGTTGAGACAGTTCACTGGATGCGGGACTCCCTACTTCCATAAGTTGATTCAGAGAAGGAAACGTAGGGTAACCAGTGTCTCTTGGGACTCGTTAGAAGCCACAGGGATGTACGCTGAATGTTCCCATGAAAACGGTGGCCTGCTGGAACTAGCCCTGCTTTCCCATTTTGAGGGCTGCATTCATGCCTGCCTTGAAGCTACCTGACATTCCCGGCTCCCGACAGGCCAGTGAGCCCTGGAAGAATGCTTCGGGGAAAATTATGAGTTTGCTCTCTCTAAAGCAGGGGCTTACGTGGCCGCGGCGGCGGTCCACATGACAGACTCTAGAGCGAAAGGGAACCCGACGTGAGAACTCGCCTCCAGGTTAGGCCCTGAGTAGCCGTGCAGAAAGGGAGGCATGCAGCTGTTTCCATGAGTTCTCAGTCGCTTATGTGCTTTATTTTAAAGGAAGTACACGTCCGGGGATTCCTGGGCCCCACGGGTGTGCATCGTTTTCCCTCCGAGGTCACTGAGTGCCTCCAGACACCTGTGGGCCTCAGAGCAATGTCGAGGTGCATTGGTTTATCCCCTGGAGCACCTCTGTGCCTGCCGAGTGCTGGGCAGCAACACACTGCGCGTTCCTTGAGCAGCGCTACATCTCCAGAGCCCTCGAACGCCCTCAGGACAACATGGCTGGTGAGTGCGAAGTGACCAGGAAGACTCTGTCATGACCCTTGTGTGAGTTGCCGTGAGAGAACACTGTGCTTGGAACACTGCGAGGCCCACCCTCGTACCTGAAGTCACTCTGCTCGAGGAGAAAGTTAGCATCTTAGCACGCTGTGTCACCACCGGCACACCCAGCATGAACCCATGCCTGGAAGTAAGGCCCTGATTCGCCGTGCAGAAGCGGAGGCGTGCTGCAGCTTCCACGAGGCGGTGGCCTCTGCTCTGCATGCCTTTAACGGCAGCACAGCTTTCTGGACACCTGGGAGTTTAGCCGGGGCAGTGTGCTCTCGGCAGGAACACTGAGTACCCCCAGGTGCACCTGGGTCTGCTAAGCAACATCCAGGCCCGTAGCCCTTCAGAGACCCCTCTGTGCACTGCGAGCATAGGGAAACGCACTGCCCTCTCCTTTGGAGCAGCTTAGTTTCCTCCGCACACGCACACGTTCGCGAACAACGTTCTGGCACGTCCCACGTGATGCGGAGTCTTCCGCGGTGTCCTAATCGAGCTGCCCTCGGAGGAGCCCTCATCTTCACGTTCCATCCAGGACCTCCTGGCTCAAGTCACCGTGCCTCTTAGAGGACGGCAGCTTGGGTTCTTACTGTACTTTAAGTCCTGTTCTTTCTGTGGCACTGCAGGCAGCCCCAGGCCCAGAGGAGCAGCTCCGGCGTTCCTCGGTTGAGACAGTTCACTGGATGCGGGACTCCCTACTTCCATAAGTTGATTCAGAGAAGGAAACGTAGGGTAACCAGTGTCTCTTGGGACTCTTTAGAAGCCACAGGGATGTACGCTGAGTGTGCCCATGAAAACGGGGGCCTGCTGGAACTAGCCCTGCTTTCCCATTTTGAGGGCTGCATTCATGCCTGCCTTGAAGCTACCTGACATTCCCGGCTCCCGACAGGCCAGTGAGCCCTGGAAGAATGCTTCGGGGAAAATTATGAGTTTGCTCTCTCTAAACCAGGGGCTTCCGTGGCCGCGGCGGCGGTCCGCATGACAGACTCTAGAGCGAAATGGAACCTCGACATGAGAACTCGCCTCCTGCTTAGGCCCTGAGTAGCTGTGCAGAAAGGGAGGCATGCAGCTGTTTCCATGAGTTCTCAGTCGCTTATGTGCTTTATTTTAAAGGAAGTACACGTCCGGGGACTCCTAGGCCCCACGGGTGTGCATCGTTTGCACTCCGAGGTCACTGAGTGCCTCCAGACACCTGTGGGCCGGCGGAGCAACGTCGAGGTCCATTGCTTGATCCCCCGGGTGACCTCTGTGCCTGCTGAGTGCTGGGCAGCAACACACTGCGCGTTCCTTGAGCAGCGCTACATCTCCAGAACCCTCGAACGCACTCAGGACAACATGGCTGGTGAGTGCGAAGTGCCCAGGAAGACTCTGTCATGGCCCTTGTGTGAGCTGCCGTGAGAGAACACTGTGCTTGGAACACTGCGAGGCGCGCCCTCGTACCTGAAGTTACTCTGCTCGAGGAGAAAGTCAGCATCTTAGCACGCTGTGTAGCTACTGGCACATCCAGCATGAACCCATGCCTGGAAGTAATGCCCTGATTCACCGTGCAGAAGCGGAGGCGTGCTGCAGCTTCCAGGAGTCGGTGGCCTCTGCTCTGCATGCCTTTAGCGGCAGCACAGCTTTCTGGACACCTGCGAGGCTAGCCGGGGCACCCTGCTCCCGGCAGGAACACTGAGTACCCCAAAGTGCACCTGGGTCTGCTAAGCAACATCCAGGCCCGTAGCCCTTCAGATCCCCCTCTGTGCACGCCGAGCGTACGGAAACGCACTGCACTCTCCTTTGGAGCAGCTTAGTTTCCCCTGCACTCGCACACGTTCGCGAACACCATTCTGGCACGTCCCTGGTGGCGCGGAGGTCTTATGCGGTGCCCTAATCGGAGCTGCCCTCAGAGGAGCCCTCGTCTTCGCGTTCCATCCAGGACCTCCTGACTGAAGTTACCGTGCCTCCTAGAGGACGGTGGCTTGGGTTCTTACTGCACTTTAAGTCCTGTTCCTTCTGTGGCACTGCAGGCAGCCCCAGGCCCAGAGGAGCAGCTCCGGCATTCCTCGGTTGAGACAGTTCGCTGGATGCGGGACTCCCTACTTCCATAAGTTGATTCAGGGAAGGAAACGTAGGGTAACCGGTGTCTCTTGGGACTCGTTAGAAGCCACAGGGATGTACGCTGAGTGTGCCCATGAAAACGGGGGCCTGCTGGAACTAGCCCTGCTTTCCCATTTTGAGGGCTGCATTCAGGCCTTCCTTGAAGCTACCTGACATTCCCGGGTCCCGACAGGCCAGTGAGCCCTGGAAGAATGCTTCGGGGAAAATTATGAGTTTGCTCTCTCTAAACCAGGGGCTTCCGTGGCCACGGCGGCGGTCCGCATGACAGACTCTAGAGCGAAAGGGAACCTCGACGTGAGAACTCGCCTCCAGGTTAGACCCTGAATAGCCGTGCAGAAAGGGAGGCATGCAGCTGTTTCCATGAGTTCTCAGTCGCTTATGTGCTTTATTTTAAAAGAAGTACGCGTCCGGGGACTCCTAGGCACCACGGGTGTGCATCGTTTTCCCTCCAAGGTCACTGAGTGCCTCCAGACACCTGTGGGCCTCAGAGCAATGTCGAGGTGCATTGGTTTATCCCCTGGAGCACCTCTGTGCCTGCCGAGTGCTGGGCAGCAACACACTGCGCGTTCCTTGAGCAGCGCTACATCTCCAGAGCCCTCGAACGCCCTCAGGACAACATGGCTGGTGAGTGCGAAGTGCCCAGGAAGACTCTGTCATGACCCTTGTGTGAGTTGCCGTGAGAGAACACTGTGCTTGGAACACTGCGAGGCCCACCCTCGTACCTGAAGTCACTCTGCTCGAGGAGAAAGTTAGCATCTTAGCACGCTGTGTCACCACCGGCACACCCAGCATGAACCCATGGCTGGAAGTAAGGCCCTGATTCGCCGTGCAGAAGCGTAGGTGTGCGGCAGCTTCCAGGAGGCGGTGGCCTCTGTTCTGCATGCCTTTAACGGCAGCACAGCTTTCTGGACACCTGGGAGTCTAGCCGGGGCACCGTGCTCTCGGCAGGAACACTGAGTACCCCCAGGTGCACCTGGGTCTGCTAAGCAACATCCAGGCCCGTAGCCCTTCAGAGACCCCTCTGTGCACTGCGAGCATAGGGAAACGCATTGCCCTCTCCTTTGGAGCAGCTTAGTTTCCTCCGCACACGCACACGTTCGCGAACAACGTTCTGGCACGTCCACGTGATGCGGAGTCTTCCGCGGTGTCCTAATCGGAGCTGCCCTCGGAGGAGCCCTCATCTTCGCGTTCCATCCAGGACCTCCTGGCTCAAGTCACCGTACCTCGTAGAGGACGGCAGCTTGGGTTCTTACTGTACTTTAAGTCCTGTTCTTTCTGTGGCACTGCAGGCAGCCCCAGGCCCAGAGGAGCAGCTCCGGCGTTCCTCGGTTGAGACAGTTCACTGGATGCGGGACTCCCTACTTCCATAAGTTGATTCAGAGAAGGAAACGTAGGGTAACCAGTGTCTCTTGGGACTCGTTAGAAGCCACAGGGATGTACGCTGAATGTCCCCATGAAAACGGGGGCCTGCTGGAACTAGCCCTGCTTTCCCATTTTGAGGGCTGCATTCATGCCTGCCTTGAAGCTACCTGACATTCCCGGCTCCCGACAGGCCAGTGAGCCCTGGAAGAATGCTTCGGGGAAAATTATGAGTGTGCTCTCTCTAAAGCAGGGGCTTACGTGGCCGCGGCGGCGGTCCACATGACAGACTCTAGAGCGAAAGGGAACCTCGACGTGAGAACTCGCCTCCAGGTTAGGCCCTGAGTAGCCGTGCAGAAAGGGAGGCATGCAGCTGTTTCCATGAGTTCTCAGTCGCTTCTGTGCTTTATTTTAAAGGAAGTACACGTCCGGGGACTCCTGGGCCCCACGGGTGTGCATCGTTTTCCCTCCGAGGTCACTGAGTGCCTCCAGACACCTGTGGGCCTCAGAGCAACGTCGAAGTGCATTGGTTTATCCCCTGGAGCACCTCTGTGCCTGCTGAGTGCTGGGCAGCAACACACTGCGCGTTCCTTGAGCAGCGCTACATCTCCAGAACCCTCGAACGCCCTCAGGACAACATGGCTGGTGAGTGTGAAGTGCCCAGGAAGACTCTGTCATGGCCCTTGTGTGAGCTGCCGTGAGAGAACACTGTGCTTGGAACACTGCGAGACGCGCCCTCGTACCTGAAGTCACTCTGCTCGAGGAGAAAGTCAGCATCTTAGCACGCTGTGTAGCTACTGGCACATCCAGCATGAACCCATGCCTGGAAGTAATGCCCTGATTCGCCGTGCAGAAGCGGAGGCGTGCTGCAGCTTCCAGGAGTCGGTGGCCTCTGCTCTGCATGCCTTTAGTGGCAGCACAGCTTTCTGGACACCTGCGAGGCTAGCCGGGGCACCCTGCTCCCGGCAGGAACACTGAGTACCCCAAAGTGCACCTGGGTCTGCTAAGCAACATCCAGGCCCGTAGCCCTTCAGAGCCCCCTCTGTGCACTGTGAGCGTAGGGAAACACACTGCCCTCTCCAACGGAGCAGCTTAATTTCCCCTGCACTCGCACACGTTCGTGAACACCGTTCTGGCACGTCCCAGGTGGCGCGGAGGTCTTACGCGGTGCCCAAATCGGAGCTGCCCTCAGAGGAGCCCTCGTCTTCGCGTTCCATCCAGGACCTCCTGACTGAAGTCACCGTGCCTCCTAGAGGACAGTGGCTTGGGTCCTTACTGCACTTTAAGTCCTGTTCTTTCTGTGGCACTGCAGGCAGCCCCAGGCCCAGAGGAGCAGCTCCGGCGTTCCTCGGTTGAGACAGTTCACTGGATGCGGGACTCCCTACTTCCATAAGTTGATTCAGAGAAGGAAACGTAGGGTAACCAGTGTCTCTTGGGACTCGTTAGAAGCCACAGGGATGTACGCTGAGTGTGCCCATGAAAACGGGGGCCTGCTGGAACTAGCCCTGCTTTCCCATTTTGAGGGCTGCATTCATGCCTGCCTTGAAGCTACCTGACATTCCCGGCTCCCGACAGGCCAGTGAGCCCTGGAAGAATGCTTCGGGGAAAATTATGAGTTTGCTCTCTCTAAACCAGGGGCTTCCGTGGCCGCGGCGGCGGTCCGCATGACAGACTCTAGAGCGAAAGGGAACCTCGACGTGAGAACTCGCCTCCTGCTTAGGCCCTGAGTAGCTGTGCAGAAAGGGAGGCATGCAGCTGTTTCCATGAGTTCTCAGTCGCTTATGTGCTTTATTTTAAAGGAAGTACACGTCCGGGGACTCCTAGGCCCCACGGGTGTGCATCGTTTGCACTCCGAGGTCACTGAGTGCCTCCAGACACCTGTGGGCCGGCGGAGCAACGTCGAGGTCCATTGCTTGATCCCCCGGGTGACCTCTGTGCCTGCTGAGTGCTGGGCAGCAACACACTGCGCGTTCCTTGAGCAGCGCTACATCTCCAGAGCCCTCGAACGCCCTCAGGACAACATGGCTGGTGAGTGCGAAGTGCCCAGGAAGACTCTGTCATGGCCCTTGTGTGAGCTGCCGTGATAGAACACTGTGCTTGGAAGACTGCGAGGCCCGCCCTCGTACCTGAAGTCACTCTGCTCGAGGAGAAAGTCAGCATCTTAGCACGCTGTGTCGCTACCGGCACACCCAGCATAAACCCATGCCTGGAAGTAAGGCCCTGATTCACCGTGCAGAAGCAGAGGCGTGCTGCAGCTTCCAGGATGCGGTGGCCTCTGCTCTGCATGCCTTTAATGGCAGCACAGCTTTCTGGACACCTGCGAGGCTAGCCGGGACACCCTGCTCCCGGCAGGAACCCTGAGTAACCCCAGGTGCACCTGGGTCTGCTAAGCAGCATCCAGGCCCGTAGCCCTTCAGAGCCCCCTCTGTGCACGCCGAGCGTAGGGAAACGCACTGCACTCTCCTTTGGAGCAGCTTAGTTTCCCCTGCACTCGCACACGTTCGCGAACACCATTCTGGCACGTCCCTGGTGGCGCGGAGGTCTTATGCGGTGCCCTAATCGGAGCTGCCCTCAGAGGAGCCCTCGTCTTCGCGTTCCATCCAGGACCTCCTGACTGAAGTCACCGTGCCTCCTAGAGGACGGTGGCTTGGATTCTTACTGCACTTTAAGTCCTGTTCCTTCTGTGGCACTGCAGGCAGCCCCAGGCCCAGAGGAGCAGCTCCGGCGTTCCTCGGTTGAGACAGTTCGCTGGATGCGGGACTCCCTACTTCCATAAGTTGATTCAGGGAAGGAAACGCAGGGTAACCGGTGTCTCTTGGGACTCGTTAGAAGCCACAGGGATGTACGCTGAGTGTGCCCATGAAAACGGGGGCCTGCTGGAACTAGCCCTGCTTTCCCATTTTGAGGGCTGCATTCAGGCCTTCCTTGAAGCTACCTGACATTCCCGGCTCCCGACAGGCCAGTGAGCCCTGGAAGAATGCTTCGGGGAAAATTATGAGTTTGCTCTCTCTAAACCAGGGGCTTCCGTGGCTGCGGCGGCGGTCCGCATGACAGACTCTAGAGCGAAAGGGAACCTCGACGTGAGAACTCGCCTCCTGCTTAGGCCCTGAGTAGCTGTGCAGAAAGGGAGGCATGCAGCTGTTTCCATGAGTTCTCAGTCGCTTATGTGCTTTATTTTAAAGGAAGTACACGTCCGGGGACTCCTAGGCCCCACGGGTGTGCATCGTTTTCCCTCCGAGGTCACTGAGTGCCTCCAGACACCTGTGGGCCTCAGAGCAACGTCGAGGTCCATTGGTTGATCCCCCGGAGGACCTCTGTGGCTGCCGAGTGCTGGGCAGCAACACACTGCGTGTTCCTTGAGCAGCGCTACATCTCCAGAGCCCTCGAACGCCCTCAGGACAACATGGCTGGTGAGTGCGAAGTGCCCAGGAAGACTCTGTCATGGCCCTTGTGTGAGCTGCCGTGAGAGAACACTGTGCTTGGAACACTGCGAGGCGCGCCCTCGTACCTGAAGTCACTCTGCTCGAGGAGAAAGTCAGCATCTTAGCACGCTGTGTAGCTACTGGCACATCCAGCATGAACCCATGCCTGGAAGTAATGCCCTGATTCGCCGTGCAGAAGCGGAGGCGTGCTGCAGCTTCCAGGAGTCGGTGGCCTCTGCTCTGCATGCCTTTAGCGGCAGCACAGCTTTCTAGACACCTGCGAGGCTAGCCGGGGCACCCTGCTCCCGGCAGGAACACTGAGTACCCCAAAGTGCACCTGGGTCTGCTAAGCAACATCCAGGCCCATAGCCCTTCAGAGCCCCCTCTGTGCACTGTGAGCGTAGGGAAACACACTGCCCTCTCCATCGGAGCAGCTTAATTTCCCCTGCACTCGCACACGTTCGTGAACACCGTTCTGGCACGTCCCAGGTGGCGCGGAGGTCTTACGCGGTGCCCTAATCGGAGCTGCCCTCAGAGGAGCCCTCGTCTTCGCGTTCCATCCAGGACCTCCTGACTGAAGTCACCGTGCCTCCTAGAGGACGGTGGCTTGGGTCCTTACTGCACTTTAAGTCCTGTTCCTTCTGTGGCACTGCAGGCAGCCCCAGGCCCAGAGGAGCAGCTCCGGCGTTCCTCGGTTGAGACAGTTCGCTGGATGCGGGACTCCCTACTTCCATAAGTTGATTCAGGGAAGGAAACGCAGGGTAACCGGTGTCTCTTGGGACTCGTTAGAAGCCACAGGGATGTACGCTGAGTGTGCCCATGAAAACGGGGGCCTGCTGGAACTAGCCCTGCTTTCCCATTTTGAGGGCTGCATTCAGGCCTTCCTTGAAGCTACCTGACATTCCCGGCTCCCGACAGGCCAGTGAGCCCTGGAAGAATGCTTCGGGGAAAATTATGAGTTTGCTCTCTCTAAACCAGGGGCTTCCGTGGCCACGGCGGCGGTCCGCATGACAGACTCTAGAGCGAAAGGGAACCTCGACGTGAGAACTCGCCTCCAGGTTAGACCCTGAGTAGCCGTGCAGAAAGGGAGGCATGCAGCTGTTTCCATGAGTTCTCAGTCGCTTATGTGCTTTATTTTAAAAGAAGTACGCGTCCGGGGACTCCTAGGCACCACGGGTGTGCATCGTTTTCCCTCCAAGGTCACTGAGTGCCTCCAGACACCTGTGGGCCTCAGAGCAATGTCGAGGTGCATTGGTTTATCCCCAGGAGCACCTCTGTGCCTGCCGAGTGCTGGGCAGCAACACACTGCGCGTTCCTTGAGCAGCGCTACATCTCCAGAGCCCTCGAACGCCCTCAGGACAACATGGCTGGTGAGTGCGAAGTGCCCAGGAAGACTCTGTCATGACCCTTGTGTGAGTTGCCGTGAGAGAACACTGTGCTTGGAACACTGCGAGGCCCACCCTCGTAACTGAAGTCACTCTGCTCGAGGAGAAAGTTAGCATCTTAGCACGCTGTGTCACCACCGGCACACCCAGCATGAACCCATGGCTGGAAGTAAGGCCCTGATTCGCCGTGCAGAAGCGGAGGTGTGCGGCAGCTTCCAGGAGGCGGTGGCCTCTGTTCTGCATGCCTTTAACGGCAGCACAGCTTTCTGGACACCTGGGAGTCTAGCCGGGGCACCGTGCTCTCGGCAGGAACACTGAGTACCCCCAGGTGCACCTGGGTCTGCTAAGCAACATCCAGGCCCGTAGCCCTTCAGAGACCCCTCTGTGCACTGCGAGCATAGGGAAACGCACTGCCCTCTCCTTTGGAGCAGCTTAGTTTCCTCCGCACATGCACACGTTCGCGAACAACGTTCTGGCACGTCCACGTGATGCGGAGTCTTCCGCGGTGTCCTAATCGGAGCTGCCCTCGGAGGAGCCCTCATCTTCGCGTTCCATCCAGGACCTCCTGGCTCAAGTCACCGTACCTCGTAGAGGACGGCAGCTTGGGTTCTTACTGTACTTTAAGTCCTGTTCTTTCTGTGGCACTGCAGGCAGCCCCAGGCCCAGAGGAGCAGCTCCGGCGTTCCTCGGTTGAGACAGTTCACTGGATGCGGGACTCCCTACTTCCATAAGTTGATTCAGAGAAGGAAACGTAGGGTAACCAGTGTCTCTTGGGACTCGTTAGAAGCCACAGGGATGTACGCTGAATGTCCCCATGAAAACGGGGGCCTGCTGGAACTAGCCCTGCTTTCCCATTTTGAGGGCTGCATTCATGCCTGCCTTGAAGCTACCTGACATTCCCGGCTCCCGACAGGCCAGTGAGCCCTGGAAGAATGCTTCGGGGAAAATTATGAGTGTGCTCTCTCTAAAGCAGGGGCTTACGTGGCCGCGGCGGCGGTCCACATGACAGACTCTAGAGCGAAAGGGAACCTCGACGTGAGAACTCGCCTCCAGGTTAGGCCCTGAGTAGCCGTGCAGAAAGGGAGGCATGCAGCTGTTTCCATGAGTTCTCAGTCGCTTCTGTGCTTTATTTTAAAGGAAGTACACGTCCGGGGACTCCTGGGCCCCACGGGTGTGCATCGTTTTCCCTCCGAGGTCACTGAGTGCCTCCAGACACCTGTGGGCCTCAGAGCAACGTCGAAGTGCATTGGTTTATCCCCTGGAGCACCTCTGTGCCTGCTGAGTGCTGGGCAGCAACACACTGCGCGTTTCTTGAGCAGCGCTACATCTCCAGAACCCTCGAACGCCCTCAGGACAACATGGCTGGTGAGTGTGAAGTGCCCAGGAAGACTCTGTCATGGCCCTTGTGTGAGCTGCCGTGAGAGAACACTGTGCTTGGAACACTGCGAGACGCGCCCTCGTACCTGAAGTCACTCTGCTCGAGGAGAAAGTCAGCATCTTAGCACGCTGTGTAGCTACTGGCACATCCAGCATGAACCCATGCCTGGAAGTAATGCCCTGATTCGCCGTGCAGAAGCGGAGGCGTGCTGCAGCTTCCAGGAGTCGGTGGCCTCTGCTCTGCATGCCTTTAGTGGCAGCACAGCTTTCTGGACACCTGCGAGGCTAGCCGGGGCACCCTGCTCCCGGCAGGAACACTGAGTACCCCAAAGTGCACCTGGGTCTGCTAAGCAACATCCAGGCCCGTAGCCCTTCAGAGCCCCCTCTGTGCACTGTGAGCGTAGGGAAACACACTGCCCTCTCCAACGGAGCAGCTTAATTTCCCCTGCACTCGCACACGTTCGTGAACACCGTTCTGGCACGTCCCAGGTGGCGCGGAGGTCTTACGCGGTGCCCAAATCGGAGCTGCCCTCAGAGGAGCCCTCGTCTTCGCGTTCCATCCAGGACCTCCTGACTGAAGTCACCGTGCCTCCTAGAGGACAGTGGCTTGGGTCCTTACTGCACTTTAAGTCCTGTTCTTTCTGTGGCACTGCAGGCAGCCCCAGGCCCAGAGGAGCAGCTCCGGCGTTCCTCGGTTGAGACAGTTCACTGGATGCGGGACTCCCTACTTCCATAAGTTGATTCAGAGAAGGAAACGTAGGGTAACCAGTGTCTCTTGGGACTCGTTAGAAGCCACAGGGATGTACGCTGAGTGTGCCCATGAAAACGGGGGCCTGCTGGAACTAGCCCTGCTTTCCCATTTTGAGGGCTGCATTCATGCCTGCCTTGAAGCTACCTGACATTCCCGGCTCCCGACAGGCCAGTGAGCCCTGGAATAATGCTTCGGGGAAAATTATGAGTTTGCTCTCTCTAAACCAGGGGCTTCCGTGGCCGCGGCGGCGGTCCGCATGACAGACTCTAGAGCGAAAGGGAACCTCGACGTGAGAACTCGCCTCCTGCTTAGGCCCTGAGTAG
This sequence comes from Leucopleurus acutus, assembly GCF_964270905.1. Classification (NCBI taxonomy): domain Eukaryota; kingdom Metazoa; phylum Chordata; class Mammalia; order Artiodactyla; family Delphinidae; genus Leucopleurus; species Leucopleurus acutus. Next base: position 86,177,083 of record NC_139156.1, on the reverse strand, counting down.
CTGTGCAGAAAGGGAGGCATGCAGCTGTTTCCATGAGTTCTCAGTCGCTTATGTGCTTTATTTTAAAGGAAGTACACGTCCGGGGACTCCTAGGCCCCACGGGTGTGCATCGTTTGCACTCCGAGGTCACTGAGTGCCTCCAGACACCTGTGGGCCGGCGGAGCAACGTCGAGGTCCATTGCTTGATGCCCCGGGTGACCTCTGTGCCTGCTGAGTGCTGGGCAGCAACACACTGCGCGTTCCTTGAGCAGCGCTACATCTCCAGAGCCCTCGAACGCCCTCAGGACAACATGGCTGGTGAGTGCGAAGTGCCCAGGAAGACTCTGTCATGGCCCTTGTGTGAGCTGCCGTGATAGAACACTGTGCTTGGAAGACTGCGAGGCCCGCCCTCGTACCTGAAGTCACTCTGCTCGAGGAGAAAGTCAGCATCTTAGCACGCTGTGTCGCTACCGGCACACCCAGCATAAACCCATGCCTGGAAGTAAGGCCCTGATTCACCGTGCAGAAGCAGAGGCGTGCTGCAGCTTCCAGGATGCGGTGGCCTCTGCTCTGCATGCCTTTAATGGCAGCACAGCTTTCTGGACACCTGCGAGGCTAGCCGGGACACCCTGCTCCCGGCAGGAACCCTGAGTAACCCCAGGTGCACCTGGGTCTGCTAAGCAGCATCCAGGCCCGTAGCCCTTCAGAGCCCCCTCTGTGCACGCCGAGCGTAGGGAAACGCACTGCACTCTCCTTTGGAGCAGCTTAGTTTCCCCTGCACTCGCACACGTTCGCGAACACCATTCTGGCACGTCCCTGGTGGCGCGGAGGTCTTATGCGGTGCCCTAATCGGAGCTGCCCTCAGAGGAGCCCTCGTCTTCGCGTTCCATCCAGGACCTCCTGACTGAAGTCACCGTGCCTCCTAGAGGACGGTGGCTTGGATTCTTACTGCACTTTAAGTCCTGTTCCTTCTGTGGCACTGCAGGCAGCCCCAGGCCCAGAGGAGCAGCTCCGGCGTTCCTCGGTTGAGACAGTTCGCTGGATGCGGGACTCCCTACTTCCATAAGTTGATTCAGGGAAGGAAACGCAGGGTAACCGGTGTCTCTTGGGACTCGTTAGAAGCCACAGGGATGTACGCTGAGTGTGCCCATGAAAACGGGGGCCTGCTGGAACTAGCCCTGCTTTCCCATTTTGAGGGCTGCATTCAGGCCTTCCTTGAAGCTACCTGACATTCCCGGCTCCCGACAGGCCAGTGAGCCCTGGAAGAATGCTTCGGGGAAAATTATGAGTTTGCTCTCTCTAAACCAGGGGCTTCCGTGGCTGCGGCGGCGGTCCGCATGACAGACTCTAGAGCGAAAGGGAACCTCGACGTGAGAACTCGCCTCCTGCTTAGGCCCTGAGTAGCTGTGCAGAAAGGGAGGCATGCAGCTGTTTCCATGAGTTCTCAGTCGCTTATGTGCTTTATTTTAAAGGAAGTACACGTCCGGGGACTCCTAGGCCCCACGGGTGTGCATCGTTTTCCCTCCGAGGTCACTGAGTGCCTCCAGACACCTGTGGGCCTCAGAGCAACGTCGAGGTCCATTGGTTGATCCCCCGGAGGACCTCTGTGGCTGCCGAGTGCTGGGCAGCAACACACTGCGTGTTCCTTGAGCAGCGCTACATCTCCAGAGCCCTCGAACGCCCTCAGGACAACATGGCTGGTGAGTGCGAAGTGCCCAGGAAGACTCTGTCATGGCCCTTGTGTGAGCTGCCGTGAGAGAACACTGTGCTTGGAACACTGCGAGGCGCGCCCTCGTACCTGAAGTCACTCTGCTCGAGGAGAAAGTCAGCATCTTAGCACGCTGTGTAGCTACTGGCACATCCAGCATGAACCCATGCCTGGAAGTAATGCCCTGATTCGCCGTGCAGAAGCGGAGGCGTGCTGCAGCTTCCAGGAGTCGGTGGCCTCTGCTCTGCATGCCTTTAGCGGCAGCACAGCTTTCTAGACACCTGCGAGGCTAGCCGGGGCACCCTGCTCCCGGCAGGAACACTGAGTACCCCAAAGTGCACCTGGGTCTGCTAAGCAACATCCAGGCCCGTAGCCCTTCAGAGCCCCCTCTGTGCACTGTGAGCGTAGGGAAACACACTGCCCTCTCCATCGGAGCAGCTTAATTTCCCCTGCACTCGCACACGTTCGTGAACACCGTTCTGGCACGTCCCAGGTGGCGCGGAGGTCTTACGCGGTGCCCTAATCGGAGCTGCCCTCAGAGGAGCCCTCGTCTTCGCGTTCCATCCAGGACCTCCTGACTGAAGTCACCGTGCCTCCTAGAGGACGGTGGCTTGGGTCCTTACTGCACTTTAAGTCCTGTTCCTTCTGTGGCACTGCAGGCAGCCCCAGGCCCAGAGGAGCAGCTCCGGCGTTCCTCGGTTGAGACAGTTCGCTGGATGCGGGACTCCCTACTTCCATAAGGTGATTCAGGGAAGGAAACGCAGGGTAACCGGTGTCTCTTGGGACTCGTTAGAAGCCACAGGGATGTACGCTGAGTGTGCCCATGAAAACGGGGGCCTGCTGGAACTAGCCCTGCTTTCCCATTTTGAGGGCTGCATTCAGGCCTTCCTTGAAGCTACCTGACATTCCCGGCTCCCGACAGGCCAGTGAGCCCTGGAAGAATGCTTCGGGGAAAATTATGAGTTTGCTCTCTCTAAACCAGGGGCTTCCGTGGCCACGGCGGCGGTCCGCATGACAGACTCTAGAGCGAAAGGGAACCTCGACGTGAGAACTCGCCTCCAGGTTAGACCCTGAGTAGCCGTGCAGAAAGGGAGGCATGCAGCTGTTTCCATGAGTTCTCAGTCGCTTATGTGCTTTATTTTAAAAGAAGTACGCGTCCGGGGACTCCTAGGCACCACGGGTGTGCATCGTTTTCCCTCCAAGGTCACTGAGTGCCTCCAGACACCTGTGGGCCTCAGAGCAATGTCGAGGTGCATTGGTTTATCCCCTGGAGCACCTCTGTGCCTGCCGAGTGCTGGGCAGCAACACACTGCGCGTTCCTTGAGCAGCGCTACATCTCCAGAGCCCTCGAACGCCCTCAGGACAACATGGCTGGTGAGTGCGAAGTGCCCAGGAAGACTCTGTCATGACCCTTGTGTGAGTTGCCGTGAGAGAACACTGTGCTTGGAACACTGCGAGGCCCACCCTCGTACCTGAAGTCACTCTGCTCGAGGAGAAAGTTAGCATCTTAGCACGCTGTGTCACCACCGGCACACCCAGCATGAACCCATGGCTGGAAGTAAGGCCCTGATTCGCCGTGCAGAAGCGGAGGCGTGCTGCAGCTTCCAGGAGGCGGTGGCCTCTTCTCTGCATGCCTTTAAAGGCAGCACAGCTTTCTGGACACCTGCGAGGCTAGCCGGGGCACCGTGCTCTCGGCAGGAACACTGAGTACCCCCAGGTGCACCTGGGTCTCCTAAGCAACATCCAGGCCCGTAGCCCTTCAGAGACCCCTCTGTGCACTGCGAGCATAGGGAAACGCACTGCCCTCTCCTTTGGAGCAGCTTAGTTTCCTCCGCACACGCACACGTTCGTGAACAACGTTCTGGCACGTCCCACGTGATGCGGAGTCTTCCGCGGTGTCCTAATCAGAGCTGCCCTCGGAGGAGCCCTCATCTTCGCGTTCCATCCAGGACCTCCTGGCTCAAGTCACCGTGCCTCGTAGAGGACGGCAGCTTGGGTTCTTACTGTACTTTAAGTCCTGTTCTTTCTGTGGCACTGCAGGCAGCCCCAGGCCCAGAGGAGCAGCTCCGGCGTTCCTCGGTTGAGACAGTTCGCTGGATGCGGGACTCCCTACTTCCATAAGTTGATTCAGGGAAGGAAACGCAGGGTAACCGGTGTCTCTTGGGACTCGTTAGAAGCCACAGGGATGTACGCTGAGTGTGCCCATGAAAACGGGGGCCTGCTGGAACTAGCCCTGCTTTCCCATTTTGAGGGCTGCATTCAGGCCTTCCTTGAAGCTACCTGACATTCCCGGCTCCCGACAGGCCAGTGAGCCCTGGAACAATGCTTCGGGGAAAATTATGAGTTTGCTCTCTCTAAACCAGGGGCTTCCGTGGCCGCGGCGGCGGTCCGCATGACAGACTCTAGAGCGAAAGGGAACCTCGACGTGAGAACTCGCCTCCTGCTTAGGCCCTGAGTAGCTGTGCAGAAAGGGAGGCATGCAGCTGTTTCCATGAGTTCTCAGTCGCTTATGTGCTTTATTTTAAAGGAAGTACACGTCCGGGGACTCCTAGGCCCCACGGGTGTGCATCGTTTGCACTCCGAGGTCACTGAGTGCCTCCAGACACCTGTGGGCCGGCGGAGCAACGTCGAGGTCCATTGCTTGATCCCCCGGGTGACCTCTGTGCCTGCTGAGTGCTGGGCAGCAACACACTGCGCGTTCCTTGAGCAGCGCTACATCTCCAGAGCCCTCGAACGCCCTCAGGACAACATGGCTGGTGAGTGCGAAGTGCCCAGGAAGACTCTGTCATGGCCCTTCTGTGAGATGCTGTGATAGAACACTGTGCTTGGAAGACTGCGAGGCCCGCCCTCGTACCTGAAGTCACTCTGCTCGAGGAGAAAGTCAGCATCTTAGCACGCTGTGTCGCTACCGGCACACCCAGCATAAACCCATGCCTGGAAGTAAGGCCCTGATTCACCGTCCAGAAGCAGAGGCGTGCTGCAGCTTCCAGGATGCGGTGGCCTCTGCTCTGCATGCCTTTAACGGCAGCACAGCTTTCTGGACACCTGCGAGGCTAGCCGGGGCACCCTGCTCCCGGCAGGAACACTGAGTACCCCCAGGTGCACCTGGGTCTGCTAAGCAACATCCAGGCCCGTAGCCCTTCAGAGCCCCCTCTGTGCACGCCGAGCATAGGGAAACGCACTGCACTCTCCTTTGGAGCAGCTTAGTTTCCCCTGCACTCGCACACGTTCGCGAACACCATTCTGGCACGTCCCTGGTGGCGCGGAGGTCTTATGCGGTGCCCTAATCGGAGCTGCCCTCAGAGGAGCCCTCGTCTTCGCGTTCCATCCAGGACCTCCTTACTGAAGTCACCGTGCCTCCTAGAGGACGGTGGCTTGGGTCCTTACTGCACTTTAAGTCCTGTTCCTTCTGTGGCACTGCAGGCAGCCCCAGGCCCAGAGGAGCAGCTCCGGCGTTCCTCGGTTGAGACAGTTCGCTGGATGCGGGACTCCCTACTTCCATAAGTTGATTCAGGGAAGGAAACGCAGGGTAACCGGTGTCTCTTGGGACTCGTTAGAAGCCACAGGGATGTACGCTGAGTGTGCCCATGAAAACGGGGGCCTGCTGGAACTAGCCCTGCTTTCCCATTTTGAGGGCTGCATTCAGGCCTTCCTTGAAGCTACCTGACATTCCCGGCTCCCGACAGGCCAGTGAGCCCTGGAAGAATGCTTCGGGGAAAATTATGAGTTTGCTCTCTCTAAACAAGGGGCTTCCGTGGCCACGGCGGCTGTCCGCATGACAGACTCTAGAGCGAAAGGGAACCTCGACGTGAGAACTCGCCTCCAGGTTAGACCCTGAGTAGCCGTGCAGAAAGGGAGGCATGCAGCTGTTTCCATGAGTTCTCAGTCGCTTATGTGCTTTATTTTAAAAGAAGTACGCGTCCGGGGACTCCTAGGCACCACGGGTGTGCATCGTTTTCCCTCCAAGGTCACTGAGTGCCTCCAGACACCTGTGGGCCTCAGAGCAATGTCGAGGTGCATTGGTTTATCCCCTGGAGCACCTCTGTGCCTGCCGAGTGCTGGGCAGCAACACACTGCGCGTTCCTTGAGCAGCGCTACATCTCCAGAGCCCTCGAACGCCCTCAGGACAACATGGCTGGTGAGTGCGAAGTGCCCAGGAAGACTCTGTCATGACCTTTGTGTGAGATGCCGTGAGAGAACACTGTGCTTGGAACACTGCGAGGCCCACCCTCGTACCTGAAGTCACTCTGCTCGAGGAGAAAGTTAGCATCTTAGCACGCTGTGTCACCACCGGCACACCCAGCATGAACCCATGGCTGGAAGTAAGGCCCTGATTCGCCGTGCAGAAGCGGAGGCGTGGTGCAGCTTCCAGGAGGCGGTGGCCTCTGCTCTGCATGCCTTTAACGGCAGCACAGCTTTCTGGACACCTGGGAGTCTAGCCGGGGCACCGTTCTCTCAGCAGGAACACTGAGTACCCCCAGGTGCACCTGGGTCTGCTAAGCAACATCCAGGCCCGTAGCCCTTCAGAGACCCCTCTGTGCACTGCGAGCGTAGGGAAACACACTGCCCTCTCCATCGGAGCAGCTTAATTTCCCCTGCACTCGCACACGTTCGTGAACACCGTTCTGGCACGTCCCAGGGGGCGTGGAGGTCTTACGCGGTGTCCTAATCGGAGATGCCTTCGGAGGAGCCGTCGTCTTCGCGTTCCATCCAGGACCTCCTGGCTGAAGTCACCGTGCCTCCTAGAGGACGGTGGCTTGGGTTCTTACTGCACTTTAAGTCCTGTTCCTTCTGTGGCACTGCAGGCAGCCCCAGGCCCAGAGGAGCAGCTCCGGCGTTCCTCGGTTGAGACAGTTCGCTGGATGTGGGACTCCCTACTTCCATAAGTTGATTCAGGGAAGGAAACGCAGGGTAACCGGTGTCTCTTGGGACTCGTTAGAAGCCACAGGGATGTACGCTGAGTGTGCCCATGAAAACGGGGGCCTGCTGGAACTAGCCCTGCTTTCCCATTTTGAGGGCTGCATTCAGGCCTTCCTTGAAGCTACCTGACATTCCCGGCTCCCGACAGGCCAGTGAGCCCTGGAAGAATGCTTTGGGGAAAATTATGAGTTTGCTCTCTCTAAACCAGGGGCTTCCGTGGCCGCGGCGGTGGTCCGCATGACAGACTCTAGAGCGAAAGGGAACCTCGACGTGAGAACTCGCCTCCTGCTTAGGCCCTGAGTAGCTGTGCAGAAAGGGAGGCATGCAGCTGTTTCCATGAGTTCTCAGTCGCTTATGTGCTTTATTTTAAAGGAAGTACACGTCCGGGGACTCCTAGGCCCCACGGGTGTGCATCGTTTTCCCTCCGAGGTCACTGAGTGCCTCCAGACACCTGTGGGCCTCAGAGCAACGTCGAGGTCCATTGGTTGATCCCCCGGAGGACCTCTGTGGCTGCCGAGTGCTGGGCAGCAACACACTGCGTGTTCCTTGAGCAGCGCTACATCTCCAGAGCCCTCAAACGCCCTCAGGACAACATGGCTGGTGAGTGCGAAGTGCCCAGGAAGACTCTGTCATGGCCCTTGTGTGAGCTGCCGTGAGAGAACACTGTGCTTGGAACACTGCGAGGCGCGCCCTCGTACCTAAAGTCACTCTGCTCGAGGAGAAAGTCAGCATCTTAGCACGCTGTGTAGCTACTGGCACATCCAGCATGAACCCATGCCTGGAAGTAATGCCCTGATTCGCCGTGCAGAAGCGGAGGCGTGCTGCAGCTTCCAGGAGTCGGTGGCCTGTGCTCTGCATGCCTTTAGCGGCAGCACAGCTTTCTGGACACCTGCGAGGCTAGCCGGGGCACCCTGCTCCCGGCAGGAACACTGAGTACCCCAAAGTGAACCTGGGTCTGCTAAGCAACATCCAGGCCCGTAGCCCTTCAGAGCCCCCTCTGTGCACTGTGAGCGTAGGGAAACACACTGCCCTCTCCATCGGAGCAGCTTAATTTCCCCTGCACTCGCACACGTTCGTGAACACCGTTCTGGCACGTCCCAGGTGGCGCAGAGGTCTTACGCGGTGCCCTAATCGGAGCTGCCCTCAGAGGAGCCCTCGTCTTCGCGTTCCATCCAGGACCTCCTGACTGAAGTCACCGTGCCTCCTAGAGGACGGTGGCTTGGGTCCTTACTGCACTTTAAGTCCTGTTCCTTCTGTGGCACTGCAGGCAGCCCCAGGCCCAGAGGAGCAGCTCCGGCGTTCCTCGGTTGAGACAGTTCGCTGGATGCGGGACTCCCTACTTCCATAAGTTGATTCAGGGAAGGAAACGCAGGGTAACCGGTGTCTCTTGGGACTCGTTAGAAGCCACAGGGATGTACGCTGAGTGTGCCCATGAAAACGGGGGCCTGCTGGAACTAGCCCTGCTTTCCCATTTTGAGGGCTGCATTCAGGCCTTCCTTGAAGCTACCTGACATTCCCGGCTCCCGACAGGCCAGTGAGCCCTGGAAGAATGCTTCGGGGAAAATTATGAGTTTGCTCTCTCTAAACCAGGGGCTTCCGTGGCCACGGCGGCGGTCCGCATGACAGACTCTAGAGCGAAAGGGAACCTCGACGTGAGAACTCGCCTCCAGGTTAGACCCTGAGTAGCCGTGCAGAAAGGGAGGCATGTAGCTGTTTCCATGAGTTCTCAGTCGCTTATGTGTTTTATTTTAAAAGAAGTACACGTCCGGGGACTCCTAGGCACCACGGGTGTGCATCGTTTTCCCTCCAAGGTCACTGAGTGCCTCCAGACACCTGTGGGCCTCAGAGCAATGTCGAGGTGCATTGGTTTATCCCGTGGAGCACCTCTGTGCCTGCCGAGTGCTGGGCAGCAACACACTGCGCGTTCCTTGAGCAGCGCTACATCTCCAGAGCCCTCGAACGCCCTCAGGACAACATGGCTGGTGAGTGCGAAGTGCCCAGGAAGACTCTGTCATGACCCTTGTGTGAGTTGCCGTGAGAGAACACTGTGCTTGGAACACTGCGAGGCCCACCCTCGTACCTGAAGTCACTCTGCTCGAGGAGAAAGTTAGCATCTTAGCACGCTGTGTCACCACCGGCACACCCAGCATGAACCTATGGCTGGAAGTAAGGCCCTGATTCGCCGTGCAGAAGCGGAGGCGTGCTGCAGCTTCCAGGAGGCGGTGGCCTCTGCTCTGCATGCCTTTAACGGCAGCACAGCTTTCTGGACACCTGGGAGTCTAGCCGGGGCACCGTGCTCTCGGCAGGAACACTGAGTACCCCCAGGTGCACCTGGGTCTGCTAAGCAACATCCAGGCCCGTAGCCCTTCAGAGACCCCTCTGTGCACTGCGAGCATAGGGAAACGCACTGCCCTCTCCTTTGGAGCAGCTTAGTTTCCTCCGCACATGCACACGTTCGCGAACAACGTTCTGGCACGTCCCACGTGATGCGGAGTCTTCCGCGGTGTCCTAATCGGAGCTGCCCTCGGAGGAGCCCTCATCTTCGCGTTCCATCCAGGACCTCCTGGCTCAAGTCACCGTGCCTCGTAGAGGACGGCAGCTTGGGTTCTTACTGTACTTTAAGTCCTGTTCTTTCTGTGGCACTGCAGGCAGCCCCAGGCCCAGAGGAGCAGCTCCGGCGTTCCTCGGTTGAGACAGTTCACTGGATGCGGGACTCCCTACTTCCATAAGTTGATTCAGAGAAGGAAACGTAGGGTAACCAGTGTCTCTTGGGACTCGTTAGAAGCCACAGGGATGTACGCTGAGTGTGCCCATGAAAACGGGGGCCTGCTGGAACTAGCCCTGCTTTCCCATTTTGAGGGCTGCATTCATGCCTGCCTTGAAGCTACCTGACATTCCCAGCTCCCGACAGGCCAGTGAGCCCTGGAAGAATGCTTCGGGGAAAATTATGAGTTTGCTCTCTCTAAACCAGGGGCTTCCGTGGCCGCGGCGGCGGTCCGCATGACAGACTCTAGAGCGAAAGGGAACCTCGACGTGAGAACTCGCCTCCTGCTTAGGCCCTGAGTAGCTGTGCAGAAAGGGAGGCATGCAGCTGTTTCCATGAGTTCTCAGTCGCTTATGTGCTTTATTTTAAAGGAATTACACGTCCGGGGACTCCTAGGCCCCACGGGTGTGCATCGTTTGCACTCCGAGGTCACTGAGTGCCTCCAGACACCTGTGGGCCGGCGGAGCAATGTCGAGGTCCATTGCTTGATCCCACGGGTGACCTCTGTGCCTGCTGAGTGCTGGGCAGCAACACACTGCGCGTTCCTTGAGCAGCGCTACATCTCCAGAGCCCTCGAACGCCCTCAGGACAACATGGCTGGTGAGTGCGAAGTGCCCAGGAAGACTCTGTCATGGCCTTTCTGTGAGCTGCCGTGATAGAACACTGTGCTTGGAAGACTGCGAGGCCCGCCCTCGTACCTGAAGTCACTCTGCTCGAGGAGAAAGTCAGCATCTTAGCACGCTGTGTCGCTACCGGCACACCCAGCATAAACCCACGCCTGGAAGTAAGGCCCTGATTCACCGTGCAGAAGTAGAGGCGTGCTGCAGCTTCCAGGATGCGGTGGCCTCTGCTCTGCATGCCTTTAACGGCAGCACAGCTTTCTGGACACCTGCGAGGCTAGCCGGGGCACCCTGCTCCCGGCAGGAACCCTGAGTACCCCCAGGTGCACCTGGGTCTGCTAAGCAACATCCAGGCCCGTAGCCCTTCAGAGCCCCCTCTGTGCACGCCGAGCGTAGGGAAACGCACTGCACTCTCCTTTGGAGCAGCTTAGTTTCCCCTGCACTCGCACACGTTCGCGAACACCATTCTGGCACGTCCCTGGTGGCGCGGAGGTCTTATGCGGTGCCCTAATCGGAGCTGCCCTCAGAGGAGCCCTCGTCTTCGCGTTCCATCCAGGACCTCCTTACTGAAGTCACCGTGCCTCCTAGAGGACGGTGGCTTGGGTTCTTACTGCACTTTAAGTCCTGTTCCTTCTGTGGCACTGCAGGCAGCCCCAGGCCCAGAGGAGCAGCTCCGGCGTTCCTCGGTTGAGACAGTTCGCTGGATGCGGGACTCCCTACTTCCATAAGTTGATTCAGGGAAGGAAACGCAGGGTAACCGGTGTCTCTTGGGACTCGTTAGAAGCCACAGGGATGTACGCTGAGTGTGCCCATGAAAACGGGGGCCTGCTGGAACTAGCCCTGCTTTCCCATTTTGAGGGCTGCATTCAGGCCTTCCTTGAAGCTACCTGACATTCCCGGCTCCCGACAGGCCAGTGAGCCCTGGAAGAATGCTTCGGGGAAAATTATGAGTTTGCTCTCTCTAAACCAGGGGCTTCCGTGGCCACGGCGGCGGTCCGCATGACAGACTCTAGAGCGAAAGGGAACCTCGACGTGAGAACTCGCCTCCAGGTTAGACCCTGAGTAGCCGTACAGAAAGGGAGGCATGCAGCTGTTTCCATGAGTTCTCAGTCGCTTATGTGCTTTATTTTAAAAGAAGTACGCGTCCGGGGACTCCTAGGCACCACGGGTGTGCATCGTTTTCCCTCCAAGGTCACTGAGTGCCTCCAGACACCTGTGGGCCTCAGAGCAATGTCGAGGTGCATTGGTTTATCCCCTGGAGCACCTCTGAGCCTGCCGAGTGCTGGGCAGCAACACACTGCGCGTTCCTTGAGCAGCGCTACATCTCCAGAGCCCTCGAACGCCCTCAGGACAACATGGCTGGTGAGTGCGAAGTGCCCAGGAAGACTCTGTCATGACCCTTGTGTGAGTTGCCCTGAGAGAACACTGTGCTTGGAACACTGCGAGGCCCACCCTCGTACCTGAAGTCACTCTGCTCGAGGAGAAAGTTAGCATCTTAGCACGCTGTGTCACAACCGGCACACCCAGCATGAACCCATGGCTGGAAGTAAGGCCCTGATTCGCCGTGCAGAAGCGGAGGCGTGCTGCAGCTTCCAGGAGGCGGTGGCCTCTGCTCTGCATTCCTTTAACGGCAGCACAGCTTTCTGGACACCTGGGAGTCTAGCCGGGGCACCGTGCTCTCGGCAGGAACACTGAGTACCCCCAGGTGCACCTGGGTCTGCTAAGCAACATCCAGGCCCGTAGCCCTTCAGAGACCCCTCTGTGCACTGCGAGCATAGGGAAACACACTGCCCTCTCCATCGGAGCAGCTTAATTTCCCCTGCACTCGCACACGTTCGTGAACACCGTTCTGGCACGTCCCAGGGGGCGCGGAGGTCTTACGTGGTGTCCTAATCGGAGATGCCTTCGGAGGAGCCGTCGTCTTCGCGTTCCATCCAGGACCTCCTGGCTGAAGTCACCGTGCCTCCTAGAGGACGGTGGCTTGTGTTCTTACTGCACTTTAAGTCCTGTTCCTTCTGTGGCACTGCAGGCAGCCCCAGGCCCAGAGGAGCAGCTCCGGCGTTCCTCGGTTGAGACAGTTCGCTGGATGCGGGACTCCCTACTTCCATAAGTTGATTCAGGGAAGGAAACGCAGGGTAACCGGTGTCTCTTGGGACTCGTTAGAAGCCACAGGGATGTACGCTGAGTGTGCCCATGAAAACGGGGGCCTGCTGGAACTAGCCCTGCTTTCCCATTTTGAGGGCTGCATTCAGGCCTTCCTTGAAGCTACCTGACATTCCCGGCTCCCGACAGGCCAGTGAGCCCTGGAAGAATGCTTCGGGGAAAATTATGAGTTTGCTCTCTCTAAACCAGGGGCTTCCGTGGCTGCGGCGGTGGTCCGCATGACAGACTCTAGAGCGAAAGGGAACCTCGACGTGAGAACTCGCCTCCTACTTAGGCCCTGAGTAGCTGTGCAGAAAGGGAGGCATGCAGCTGTTTCCATGAGTTCTCAGTCGCTTATGTGCTTTATTTTAAAGGAAGTACACGTCCGGGGACTCCTAGGCCCCACGGGTGTGCATCGTTTTCCCTCCAAGGTCACTGAGTGCCTCCAGACACCTGTGGGCCTCAGAGCAACGTCGAGGTCCATTGGTTGATCCCCCGGAGGACCTCTGTGGCTGCCGAGTGCTGGGCAGCAACACACTGCGTGTTCCTTGAGCAGCGCTACATCTCCAGAGCCCTCGAACGCCCTCAGGACAACATGGCTGGTGAGTGCGAAGTGCCCAGGAAGACTCTGTCATGGCCCTTGTGTGAGCTGCCGTGAGAGAACACTGTGCTTGGAACACTGCGAGGCCCACCCTCGTACCTGAAGTCACTCTGCTCGAGGAGAAAGTTAGCATCTTAGCACGCTGTGTCACCACCGGCACACCCAGCATGAACCCATGGCTGGAAGTAAGGCCCTGATTCGCCGTGCAGAAGCGGAGGCGTGCTGCAGCTTCCAGGAGGCGGTGGCCTCTGCTCTGCATGCCTTTAACGGCAGCACAGCTTTCTGGACACCTGGGAGTCTAGCCGGGGCACCGTGCTCTCGGCAGGAACACTGAGTACCCCCAGGTGCACCTGGGTCTGCTAAGCAACATCCAGGCCCGTAGCCCTTCAGAGACCCCTCTGTGCACTGCGAGCATAGGGAAACGCACTGACCTCTCCATCGGAGCAGCTTAGTTTCTTCCGCACACGCACACGTTCGCGAACAACGTTCTGGCACGTCCCACGTGATGCGGAGTCTTCCGCGGTGTTCTAATCGGAGCTGCCCTCGGAGGAGCCCTCATCTTCGCGTTCCATCCAGGACCTCCTGGCTCAAGTCACCGTGCCTCGTAGAGGACGGCAGCTTGGGTTCTTACTGTACTTTAAGTCCTGTTCTTTCTGTGGCACTGCAGGCAGCCCCAGGCCCAGAGGAGCAGCTCCAGCGTTCCTCGGTTGAGACAGTTCGCTGGATGCGGGACTCCCTACTTCGATAAGTTGATTCAGGGAAGGAAACGCAGGGTAACCAGTGTCTCTTGGGACTCGTTAGAAGCCACAGGGATGTACGCTGAGTGTGCCCATGAAAACGGGGGCCTGCTGGAACTAGCCCTGCTTTCCCATTTTGAGGGCTGCATTCAGGCCTTCCTTGAAGCTACCTGACATTCCCGGCTCCCGACAGGCCAGTGAGCCCTGGAAGAATGCTTCGGGGAAAATTATGAGTTTGCTCTCTCTAAACCAGGGGCTTCCGTGGCCGCGGCGGCGGTCCGCATGACAGACTCTAGAGCGAAAGGGAACCTCGACGTGAGAACTCGCCGCCTGCTTAGGCCCTGAGTAGCTGTGCAGAAAGGGAGGCATGCAGCTGTTTCCATGAGTTCTCAGTCGCTTATGTGCTTTATTTTAAAGGAAGTACACGTCCGGGGACTCCTAGGCCCCACGGGTGTGCATCGTTTGCACTCCGAGGTCACTGAGTGCCTACAGACACCTGTGGGCCGGCGGAGCAATGTCGAGGTCCATTGCTTGATCCCCCGGGTGACCTCTGTGCATGCTGAGTGCTGGGCAGCAACACACTGCGCGTTCCTTGAGCAGCGCTACATCTCCAGAGCCCTCGAACGCCCTCAGGACAACATGGCTGGTGAGTGCGAAGTGCCCAGGAAGACTCTGTCATGGCCCTTGTGTGAGCTGCCGTGAGAGAACACTGTGCTTGGAACACTGCGAAGTGCGCCCTCGTACCTAAAGTCACTCTGCTCGAGGAGAAAGTCAGCATCTTAGCACGCTGTGTAGCTACTGGCACATCCAGCATGAACCCATGCCTGGAAGTAATGCCCTGATTTGCCGTGCAGAAGCGGAGGCGTGCTGCAGCTTCCAGGAGTCGGTGGCCTCTGCTCTGCATGCCTTTAGCGGCAGCACAGCTTTCTGGACACCTGCGAGGCTAGCCGGGGCACCCTGCTCCCGGCAGGAACACTGAGTACCCCAAAGTGCACCTGGGTCTGCTAAGCAACATCCAGGCCCGTAGCCCTTCAGAGCCCCCTCTGTGCACTGTGAGCGTAGGGAAACACACTGCCCTCTCCATCGGAGCAGCTTAATTTCCCCTGCACTCGCACACGTTCGTGAACACCGTTCTGGCACGTCCCAGGGGGCGCGGAGGTCTTACGCGGTGCCCTAATCGGAGCTGCCCTCAGAGGAGCCCTCGTCTTCGCGTTCCATCCAGGACCTCCTGACTGAAGTCACCGTGCCTCCTAGAGGACGGTGGCTTGGGTCCTTACTGCACTTTAAGTCCTGTTCCTTCTGTGGCACTGCAGGCAGCCCCAGGCCCAGAGGAGCAGCTCCGGCGTTCCTCGGTTGAGACAGTTCGCTGGATGCGGGACTCCCTACTTCCATAAGTTGATTCAGGGAAGGAAACGCAGGGTAACCGGTGTCTCTTGGGACTCGTTAGAAGCCACAGGGATGTACGCTGAGTGTGCCCATGAAAACGGGGGCCTGCTGGAACTAGCCCTGCTTTCCCATTTTGAGGGCTGCATTCAGGCCTTCCTTGAAGCTACCTGACATTCCCGGCTCCCGACAGGCCAGTGAGCCCTGGAAGAATGCTTCGGGGAAAATTATGAGTTTGCTCTCTCTAAACCAGGGGCTTCCGTGGCCACGGCGGCGGTCCGCATGACAGACTCTAGAGCGAAAGGGAACCTCGACGTGAGAACTCGCCTCCAGGTTAGACCCTGAGTAGCCGTGCAGAAAGGGAGGCATGCAGCTGTTTCCATGAGTTCTCAGTCGCTTATGTGCTTTATTTTAAAAGAAGTACGCGTCCGGGGACTCCTAGGCACCACGGGTGTGCATCGTTTTCCCTCCAAGGTCACTGAGTGCCTCCAGACACCTGTGGGCCTCAGAGCAATGTCGAGGTGCATTGGTTTATCCCCTGGAGCACCTCTGTGCCTGCCGAGTGCTGGGCAGCAACACACTGCGCGTTCCTTGAGCAGCGCTACATCTCCAGAGCCCTCGAACGCCCTCAGGACAACATGGCTGGTGAGTGCGAAGTGCCCAGGAAGACTCTGTCATGACCCTTGTGTGAGTTGCCGTGAGAGAACACTGTGCTTGGAACACTACGAGGCCCACCCTCGTACCTGAAGTCACTCTGCTCAAGGAGAAAGTCAGCATCTTAGCACGCTGTGTCGCTACCGGCTCACCCAGCATAAACCCATGGCTGGATGTAAGGCCCTGATTCACCGTGCACTAGCAGAGGCATGCTGCAGCTTCCAGGATGCGATGGCCTCTGCTCTGCATGCCTTTAACGGCAGCACAGCTTTCTGGACACCTGCGAGGCTAGCCGGGGCACCCTGCTCCCGGCAGGAACACTGAGTACCCCCAGGTGCACCTGGGTCTGCTAAGCAACATCCAGGCCCGTAGCCCTTCAGAGCCCCCTCTGTGCACTGTGAGCGTAGGGAAACACACTGCCCTCTCCATCGGAGCAGCTTAATTTCCCCTGCACTCGCACACGTTCGTGAACACCGTTCTGGCACGTCCCAGGTGGTGCGGAGGTCTTACGCGGTGTCCTAATCGGAGCTGCCCTCAGAGGAGCCCTCATCTTCGCGTTCCATCCAGGACCCCCTGACTGAAGTCACCGTGCCTCCTAGAGGACGGTCGCTTGGGTCCTTACTGCACTTTAAGTCCTGTTCCTTCTGTGGCACTGCAGGCAGCCCCAGGCCCAGAGGAGCAGCTCCGGCGTTCCTCGGTTGAGACAGTTCGCTGGATGCGGGACTCCCTACTTCCATAAGTTGATTCAAGGAAGGAAACGCAGGGTAACCGGTGTCTCTTGGGACACGTTAAAAGCCACAGGGATGTACGCTGAATGTTCCCATGAAAACGGGGGCCTGCTGGAACTAGCCCTGCTTTCCCATTTTGAGGGCTGCATTCATGCCTGCCTTGAAGCTACCTGACGTTCCCGGCTCCCGACAGGCCAGTGAGCCCTGGAAGAATGCTTCGGGGAAAATTATGAGTTTGCTCTCTCTAAACCAGGGGCTTCCGTGGCTGCGGCGGCGGTCCGCATGAGAGACTCTAGAGCGAAAGGGAACCTCGACATGAGAACTCGCCTCCTTCTTAGGCCCTGAGTAGCTGTGCAGAAAGGGAGGCATGCAGCTGTTTCGATGAGTTCTCAGTCGCTTATGTGCTTTATTTTAAAGGAAGTACACGTCCGGGGACTCCTAGGCCCCACGGGTGTGCATCGTTTTCACTCCGAGGTCACTGAGTGCCTCCAGACACCTGTGGGCCTCAGAGCAACGTCGAGGTCCATTGCTTGATCCCCCGGAGGACCTCTGTGGCTGCCGAGTGCTGGGCAGCAACACACTGCGTGTTCCTTGAGCAGCGCTACATCTCCAGAGCCCTCGAACGCCCTCAGGACAACATGGCTGGTGAGTGCGAAGTGCCCAGGAAGACTCTGTCATGGCCCTTGTGTGAGCTGCCGTGAGAGAACACTGTGCTTGGAACACTGCGAGGCGCGCCCTCGTACCTGAAGTCACTCTGCTCGAGGAGAAAGTCAGCATCTTAGCACGCTGTGTAGCTACCGGCACACCCAGCATAAACCCATGCCTGGAAGTAAGGCCCTGATTCACCGTGCAGAAGCAGAGGCGTGCTGCAGCTTCCAGGAGTCGGTGGCCTCTGCTCTGCATGCCTTTAGCGGCAGCACAGCTTTCTGGACACCTGCGAGGCTAGCCGGGGCACCCTGCTCCCGGCAGGAACACTGAGTACCCCAAAGTGCACCTGGGTCTGCTAAGCAACATCCAGGCCCGTAGCCCTTCAGAGCCCCCTCTGTGCACTGTGAGCGTAGGGAAACACACTGCCCTCTCCATCGGAGCAGCTTAATTTCCCCTGCACTCGCACACGTTCGTGAACACCGTTCTGGCACGTCCCAGGGGGCGCGGAGGTCTTACGCGGTGCCCTAATCGGAGCTGCCCTCAGAGGAGCCCTCGTCTTCGCGTTCCATCCAGGACCTCCTGACTGAAGTCACCGTGCCTCCTAGAGGACGGTGGCTTGGGTCCTTACTGCACTTTAAGTCCTGTTCCTTCTGTGGCACTGCAGGCAGCCCCAGGCCCAGAGGAGCAGCTCCGGCGTTCCTCGGTTGAGACAGTTCGCTGGATGCGGGACTCCCTACTTCCATAAGTTGATTCAGGGAAGGAAACGCAGGGTAACCGGTGTCTCTTGGGACTCGTTAGAAGCCACAGGGATGTACGCTGAGTGTGCCCATGAAAACGGGGGCCTGCTGGAACTAGCCCTGCTTTCCCATTTTGAGGGCTGCATTCAGGCCTTCCTTGAAGCTACCTGACATTCCCGGCTCCCGACAGGCCAGTGAGCCCTGGAAGAATGCTTCGGGGAAAATTATGAGTTTGCTCTCTCTAAACCAGGGGCTTCCGTGGCCACGGCGGCGGTCCGCATGACAGACTCTAGAGCGAAAGGGAACCTCGACGTGAGAACTCGCCTCCAGGTTAGACCCTGAGTAGCCGTGCAGAAAGGGAGGCATGCAGCTGTTTCCATGAGTTCTCAGTCGCTTATGTGCTTTATTTTAAAAGAAGTACGCGTCCGGGGACTCCTAGGCACCACGGGTGTGCATCGTTTTCCCTCCAAGGTCACTGAGTGCCTCCAGACACCTGTGGGCCTCAGAGCAATGTCGAGGTGCATTGGTTTATCCCCTGGAGCACCTCTGTGCCTGCCGAGTGCTGGGCAGCAACACACTGCGCGTTCCTTGAGCAGCGCTACATCTCCAGAGCCCTCGAACGCCCTCAGGACAACATGGCTGGTGAGTGCGAAGTGCCCAGGAAGACTCTGTCATGACCCTTGTGTGAGTTGCCGTGAGAGAACACTGTGCTTGGAACACTGCGAGGCCCACCCTCGTACCTGAAGTCACTCTGCTCGAGGAGAAAGTTAGCATCTTAGCACGCTGTGTCACCACCGGCACACCCAGCATGAACCCATGGCTGGAAGTAAGGCCCTGATTCGCCGTGCAGAAGCGGAGGCGTGCTGCAGCTTCCAGGAGGCGGTGGCCTCTGCTCTGCATGCCTTTAACGGCAGCACAGCTTTCTGGACACCTGGGAGTCTAGCCGGGGCACCGTGCTCTCGGCAGGAACACTGAGTACCCCCAGGTGCACCTGGGTCTGCTAAGCAACATCCAGGCCCGTAGCCCTTCAGAGACCCCTCTGTGCACTGCGAGCATAGGGAAACGCACTGACCTCTCCATCGGAGCAGCTTAGTTTCTTCCGCACACGCAAACGTTCGCGAACAACGTTCTGGCACGTCCCACGTGATGCGGAGTCTTCCGCGGTGTTCTAATCGGAGCTGCCCTCGGAGGAGCCCTCATTTTCGCGTTCCATCCAGGACCTCCTGGCTCAAGTCACCTTGCCTCGTAGAGGACGGCAGCTTGGGTTCTTACTGTACTTTAAGTCCTGTTCTTTCTGTGGCACTGCAGGCAGCCCCAGGCCCAGAGGAGCAGCTCCAGCGTTCCTCGGTTGAGACAGTTCGCTGGATGCGGGACTCCCTACTTCCATAAGTTGATTCAGGGAAGGAAACGCAGGGTAACCGGTGTCTCTTGGGACTCGTTAGAAGCCACAGGGATGTACGCTGAGTGTGCCCATGAAAACGGGGGCCTGCTGGAACTAGCCCTGCTTTCCCATTTTGAGGGCTGCATTCAGGCCTTCCTTGAAGCTACCTGACATTCCCGGCTCCAGACAGGCCAGTGAGCCCTGGAAGAATGCTTCGGGGAAAATTATGAGTTTGCTCTCTCTAAACCAGGGGCTTCCGTGGCCGCGGCGGCGGTCCGCATGACAGACTCTAGAGCGAAAGGGAACCTCGACGTGAGAACTCGCCGCCTGCTTAGGCCCTGAGTAGCTGTGCAGAAAGGGAGGCATGCAGCTGTTTCCATGAGTTCTCAGTCGCTTATGTGCTTTATTTTAAAGGAAGTACACGTCCGGGGACTCCTAGGCCCCACGGGTGTGCATCGTTTGCACTCCGAGGTCACTGAGTGCCTCCAGACACCTGTGGGCCGGCGGAGCAACGTCGAGGTCCATTGCTTGATCCCCCGGGTGACCTCTGTGCCTGCTGAGTGCTGGGCAGCAACACACTGCGCGTTCCTTGAGCAGCGCTACATCTCCAGAGCCCTCGAACGCCCTCAGGACAACATGGCTGGTGAGTGCGAAGTGCCCAGGAAGACTCTGTCATGGCCCTTCTGTGAGCTGCCGTGAGAGAACACTGTGCTTTGAACACTGCAAGGCCCGCCCTCGTACCTGAAGTCACTCTGCTCAAGGAGAAAGTCAGCATCTTAGCACGCTGTGTCGCTACCGGCACACCCAGCATAAACCCATGGCTGGATGTAAGGCCCTGATTCACCGTGCAGTAGCAGAGGCGTGCTGCAGCTTCCAGGATGCGGTGGCCTCTGCTCTGCATGCCTTTAACGACAGCACAGCTTTCTGGACACCTGCGAGGCTAGCCGGGGCACCCTGCTCCCGGCAGGAACACTGAGTACCCCCAGGTGCAACTGGGTCTGCTAAGCAACATCCAGGCCCGTAGCCCTTCAGAGCTCCCTCTGTGCACTGTGAGCGTAGGGAAACACACTGACCTCTCCACCGGAGCAGCTTAATTTCCCCTGCACTCGCACACGTTCGTGAACACCGTTCTGGCACGTCCCAGGTGGCGCGGAGGTCTTACGCGGTGCCCTAATCGGAGCTGCCCTCAGAGGAGCCCTCGTCTTCGCGTTCCATCCAGGACCTCCTGACTGAAGTCACCGTGCCTCCTAGAGGACGGTGGCTTGGGTCCTTACTGCACTTTAAGTCCTGTTCCTTCTGTGGCACTGCAGGCAGCCCCAGGCCCAGAGGAGCAGCTCCGGCGTTCCTCGGTTGAGACAGTTCGCTGGATGCGGGACTCCCTACTTCCATAAGTTGATTCAGGGAAGGAAACGCAGGGTAACCGGTGTCTCTTGGGACTCGTTAGAAGCCACAGGGATGTACGCTGAGTGTGCCCATGAAAACGGGGGCCTGCTGGAACTAGCCCTGCTTTCCCATTTTGAGGGCTGCATTCAGGACTTCCTTGAAGCTACCTGACATTCCCGGCTCCCGACAGGCCAGTGAGCCCTGGAAGAATGCTTCGGGGAAAATTATGAGTTTGCTCTCTCTAAACCAGGGGCTTCCGTGGCTGCGGCGGCGGTCCGCATGACAGACTCTAGAGCGAAAGGGAACCTCGACGTGAGAACTCGCCTCCAGGTTAGACCCTGAGTAGCCGTGCAGAAAGGGAGGCATGCAGCTGTTTCCATGAGTTCTCAGTCGCTTATGTGCTTTATTTTAAAAGAAGTACGCGTCCGGGGACTCCTAGGCACCACGGGTGTGCATCGTTTTCCCTCCAAGGTCACTGAGTGCCTCCAGACACCTGTGGGCCTCAGAGCAATGTCAAGGTGCATTGGTTTATCCCCTGGAGCACCTCTGTGCCTGCCGAGTGCTGGGCAGCAACACATTGCGCGTTCCTTGAGCAGCGCTACATCTCCAGAGCCCTCGAACGCCCTCAGGACAACATGGCTGGTGAGTGCGAAGTGCCCAGGAAGACTCTGTCATGACCCTTGTGTGAGTTGCCGTGAGAGAACACTGTGCTTGGAACACTGCGAGGCCCACCCTCGTACCTGAAGTCACTCTGCTCGAGGAGAAAGTTAGCATCTTAGCACGCTGTGTCACCACCGGCACACCCAGCATGAACCCATGGCTGGAAGTAAGGCCCTGATTCGCCGTGCAGAAGCGGAGGCGTGCTGCAGCTTCCAGGAGGCGGTGGCCTCTGCTCTGCATGCCTTTAACGGCAGCACAGCTTTCTGGACACCTGGGAGTCTAGCCGGGGCACCGTGCTCTCGGCAGGAACACTGAGTACCCCCAGGTGCACCTGGGTCTGCTAAGCAACATCCAGGCCCGTAGCCCTTCAGAGACCCCTCTGTGCACTGCGAGCGTAGGGAAACACACTGCCCTCTCCATCGGAGCAGCTTAATTTCCCCTGCACTCGCACACGTTCGTGAACACCGTTCTGGCACGTCCCAGGGGGCGCGGAGGTCTTACGCGGTGTCCTAATCGGAGATGCCTTCGGAGGAGCCGTCGTCTTCGCGTTCCATCCAGGACCTCCTGGCTGAAGTCACCGTGCCTCCTAGAGGACGGTGGCTTGGGTTCTTACTGCACTTTAAGTCCTGTTCCTTCTGTGGCACTGCAGGCAGCCCCAGGCCCAGAGGAGCAGCTCCGGCGTTCCTCGGTTGAGACAGTTCGCTGGATGCGGGACTCCCTACTTCCATAAGTTGATTCAGGGAAGGAAACGCAGGGTAACCGGTGTCTCTTGGGACTCGTTAGAAGCCACAGGGATGTACGCTGAGTGTGCCCATGAAAACGGGGGCCTGCTGGAACTAGCCCTGCTTTCCCATTTTGAGGGCTGCATTCAGGCCTTCCTTGAAGCTACCTGACATTCCCGGCTCCCGACAGGCCAGTGAGCCCTGGAAGAATGCTTCGGGGAAAATTATGAGTTTGCTCTCTCTAAACCAGGGGCTTCCGTGGCCACGGCGGCGGTCCGCATGACAGACTCTAGAGCGAAAAGGAACCTCGACGTGAGAACTCGCCTCCAGGTTAGACCCTGAGTAGCCGTGCAGAAAGGGAGGCATGCAGCTGTTTCCATGAGTTCTCAGTCGCTTTTGTGCTTTATTTTAAAAGAAGTACGCGTCCGGGGACTCCTAGGCACCACGGGTGTGCATCGTTTTCCCTCCAAGGTCACTGAGTGCCTCCAGACACCTGTGGGCCTCAGAGCAATGTCGAGGTGCATTGGTTTATCCCCTGGAGCACCTCTGTGTCTGCCGAGTGCTGGGCAGCAACACACTGCGCATTCCTTGAGCAGCGCTACATCTCCAGAGCCCTCGAACGCCCTCAGGACAACATGGCTGGTGAGTGCGAAGTGCCCAGGAAGACTCTGTCATGACCCTTGTGTGAGTTGCCGTGAGAGAACACTGTGCTTGGAACACTGCGAGGCCCACCCTCGTACCTGAAGTCACTCTGCTCGAGGAGAAAGTTAGCATCTTAGCACGCTGTGTCACCACCGGCACACCCAGCATGAACCCATGGCTGGAAGTAAGGCCCTGATTCGCCGTGCAGAAGCGGAGGCGTGCTGCAGCTTCCAGGAGGCGGTGGCCTCTGCTCTGCATGCCTTTAACGGCAGCACAGCTTTCTGGACACCTGCGACGCTAGCCGGGGCACCGTGCTCTCGGCAGGAACACTGAGTACCCCCAGGTGCACCTGGGTCTGCTAAGCAACATCCAGGCCCGTAGCCCTTCAGAGACCCCTCTGTGCACTGCGAGCATAGGGAAACGCACTGCCCTCTCCATCGGAGCAGCTTAGTTTCCTCCGCACACGCAAACGTTCGCGAACAACATTCTGGCACGTCCCACGTGATGCGGAGTCTTCTGCGGTGTTCTAATCGGAGCTGCCCTCGGAGGAGCCCTCATCTTCGCGTTCCATCCAGGACCTCCTGGCTCAAGTCACCGTGCCTCGTAGAGGACGGCAGCTTGGGTTCTTACTGTACTTTAAGTCCTGTTCTTTCTGTGGCACTGCAGGCAGCCCCAGGCCCAGAGGAGCAGCTCCGGCGTTCCTCGGTTGAGACAGTTCGCTGGATGCGGGACTCCCTACTTCCATAAGTTGATTCAGGGAAGGAAACGCAGGGTAACCGGTGTCTCTTGGGACTCGTTAGAAGCCACAGGGATGTACGCTGAGTGTGCCCATGAAAACAGGGGCCTGCTGGAAATAGCCCTGCTTTCCCATTTTGAGGGCTGCATTCAGGCCTTCCTTGAAGCTACCTGACATTCCCGGCTCCCGACAGGCCAGTGAGCCCTGGAAGAATGCTTCGGGGAAAATTATGAGTTTGCTCTCTCTAAACCAGGGGCTTCCGTGGCCGCGGCGGCGGTCCGCATGACAGACTCTAGAGCGAAAGGGAACCTCGACGTGAGAACTCGCCTCCTGCTTAGGCCCTGAGTAGCTGTGCAGAAAGGGAGGCATGCAGCTGTTTCCATGAGTTCTCAGTCGCTTATGTGCTTTATTTTAAAGGAAGTACACGTCCGGGGACTCCTAGGCCCCACGGGTGTGCATCGTTTGCACTCCGAGGTCACTGAGTGCCTCCAGACACCTGTGGGCCGGCGGAGCAACGTCGAGGTCCATTGCTTGATCCCCCGGGTGACCTCTGTGCCTGCTGAGTGCTGGGCAGCAACACACTGCGCGTTCCTTGAGCAGCGCTACATCTCCAGAGCCCTCGAACGCCCTCAGGACAACATGGCTGGTGAGTGCGAAGTGCCCAGGAAGACTCTGTCATGGCCCTTCTGTGAGCTGCCGTGATAGAACACTGTGCTTGGAAGACTGTGAGGCCCGCCCTCGTACCTGAAGTCACTCTGCTCGAGGAGAAAGTCAGCATCTTAGCACGCTGTGTCGCTACCGGCACACCCAGCATAAACCCATGCCTGGAAGTAAGGCCCTGATTCACCGTGCAGAAGCAGAGGCGTGCTGCAGCTTCCAGGATGCGGTGGCCTCCACTCTGCATGCCTTTAACGGCAGCACAGCTTTCTGGACACCTGCGAGGCTAGCCGGGGCACCCTGCTCCCGGAAGGAACCCTGAGTACCCCCAGGTGCACCTGGGTCTGCTAAGCAACATCCAGGCCCGTAGCCCTTCAGAGCCCCCTCTGTGCACGCCGAGCGTAGGGAAACGCACTGCACTCTCCTTTGGAGCAGCTTAGTTTCCCCTGCACTCGCACACGTTCGCGAACACCATTCTGGCACGTCCCTGGTGGCGCGGAGGTCTTATGCGGTGCCCTAATCGGAGCTGCCCTCAGAGGAGCCCTCGTCTTCGCGTTCCATCCAGGACCTCCTTACTGAAGTCACCGTGCCTCCTAGAGGACGGTGGCTTGGGTTCTTACTGCACTTTAAGTCCTGTTCCTTCTGTGGCACTGCAGGCAGCCCCAGGCCCAGAGGAGCAGCTCCGGCGTTCCTCGGTTGAGACAGTTCGCTGGATGCGGGACTCCCTACTTCCATAAGTTGATTCAGGGAAGGAAACGCAGGGTAACCGGTGTCTCTTGGGACTCGTTAGAAGCCACAGGGATGTACGCTGAGTGTGCCCATGAAAATCGGGGGCCTGCTGGAACTAGCCCTGCTTTCCCATTTTGAGGGCTGCATTCATGCCTGCCTTGAAGCTACCTGACATTCCCGGCTCCCGACAGGCCAGTGAGCCCTGGAAGAATGCTTCGGGGAAAATTATGAGTTTGCTCTCTCTAAACCAGGGGCTTCCGTGGCCGCGGCGGCGGTCCGCATGACAGACTCTAGAGCGAAAGGGAACCTCGACGTGAGAACTCGCCTCCTGCTTAGGCCCTGAGTAGCTGTGCAGAAAGGGAGGCATGCAGCTGTTTCCATGAGTTCTCAGTCGCTTATGTGCTTTATTTTAAAGGAAGTACACGTCCGGGGACTCCTAGGCCCCACGGGTGTGCATCGTTTGCACTCCGAGGTCACTGAGTGCCTCTAGACACCTGTGGGCCGGCGGAGCAACGTCGAGGTCCATTGCTTGATCCCCCGGGTGACCTCTGTGCCTGCTGAGTGCTGGGCAGCAACACACTGCGCGTTCCTTGAGCAGCGCTACATCTCCAGAGCCCTCGAACGCCCTCAGGACAACATGGCTGGTGAGTGCGAAGTGCCCAGGAAGACTCTGTCATGACCCTTGTGTGAGTTGCCGTGAGAGAACACTGTGCTTGGAACACTGCGAGGCCCACCCTCGTACCTGAAGTCACTCTGCTCGAGGAGAAAGTTAGCATCTTAGCACGCTGTGTCACCACCGGCACACCCAGCATGAACCCATGGCTGGAAGTAAGGCCCTGATTCGCCGTGCAGAAGCGGAGGCGTGCTGCAGCTTCCAGGAGGCGGTGGCCTCTGCTCTGCATGCCTTTAACGGCAGCACAGCTTTCTGGACACCTGGGAGTCTAGCTGGGGCACCGTGCTCTCGGCAGGAACACTGAGTACCCCCAGGTGCACCTGGGTCTGCTAAGCAACATCCAGGCCCGTACCCCTTCAGAGACCCCTCTGTGCACTGCGAGCATAGGGAAACACACTGCCCTCTCCATCGGAGCAGCTTAATTTCCCCTGCACTCGCACACGTTCGTGAACACCGTTCTGGCACGTCCCAGGGGGCGCGGAGGTCTTACGCGGTCTCCTAATCGGAGATGCCTTCGGAGGAGCCGTCGTCTTCGCGTTCCATCCAGGACCTCCTGGCTGAAGTCACCGTGCCTCCTAGAGGACGGTGGCTTGGGTTCTTACTGCACTTTAAGTCCTGTTCCTTCTGTGGCACTGCAGGCAGCCCCAGGCCCAGAGGAGCAGCTCCGGCGTTCCTCGGTTGAGACAGTTCGCTGGATGCGGGACTCCCTACTTCCATAAGTTGATTCAGGGAAGGAAACGCAGGGTAACCGGTGTCTCTTGGGACTCGTTAGAAGCCACAGGGATGTACGCTGAGTGTGCCCATGAAAACGGGGGCCTGCTGGAACTAGCCCTGCTTTCCCATTTTGAGGGCTGCATTCAGGCCTTCCTTGAAGCTACCTGACATTCCCGGCTCCCGACAGGCCAGTGAGCCCTGGAAGAATGCTTCGGGGAAAATTATGAGTTTGCTCTCTCTAAACCAGGGGCTTCCGTGGCTGCGGCGGCGGTCCGCATGACAGACTCTAGAGCGAAAGGGAACCTCGACGTGAGAACTCGCCTCCTGCTTAGGCCCTGAGTAGCTGTGCAGAAAGGGAGGCATGCAGCTGTTTCCATGAGTTCTCAGTCGCTTATGTGCTTTATTTTAAAGGAAGTACACGTCCGGGGACTCCTAGGCCCCACGGGTGTGCATCGTTTTCCCTCCGAGGTCACTGAGTGCCTCCAGACACCTGTGGGCCTCAGAGCAACGTCGAGGTCCATTGCTTGATCCCCCGGAGGACCTCTGTGGCTGCCGAGTGCTGGGCAGCAACACACTGCGTGTTCCTTGAGCAGCGCTACATCTCCAGAGCCCTCGAACGCCCTCAGGACAACATGGCTGGTGAGTGCGAAGTGCCCAGGAAGACTCTGTCATGGCCCTTGTGTGAGCTGCCGTGAGAGAACACTGTGCTTGGAACACTGCGAGGCGCGCCCTCGTACCTGAAGTCACTCTGCTCGAGGAGAAAGTCAGCATCTTAGCACGCTGTGTAGCTACTGGCACATCCAGCATGAACCCATGCCTGGAAGTAATGCCCTGATTCGCCGTGCAGAAGCGGAGGCGTGCTGCAGCTTCCAGGAGTCGGTGGCCTCTGCTCTGCATGCCTTTAACGGCAGCACCGCTTTCTGGACACCTGCGAGGCTAGCCGGGGCACCCTGCTCCCGGCAGGAACACTGAGTACCCCAAAGTGCACCTGGGTCTGCTAAGCAACATCCAGGCCCGTAGCCCTTCAGAGCCCCCTCTGTGCCCTGTGAGCGTAGGGAAACACAGTGCCCTCTCCATCGGAGCAGCTTAATATCCCCTGCACTCGCACACGTTCGTGAACACCGTTCTGGCACGTCCCAGGTGGCGCGGAGGTCTTACGCGGTGCCCTAATCGGAGCTGCCCTCAGAGGAGCCCTCGTCTTCGCGTTCCATCCAGGACCTCCTGACTGAAGTCACCGTGCCTCCTAGAGGACGGTGGCTTGGGTCCTTACTGCACTTTAAGTCCTGTTCCTTCTGTGGCACTGCAGGCAGCCCCAGGCCCAGAGGAGCAGCTCCGGCGTTCCTCGGTTGAGACAGTTCGCTGGATGCGGGACTCCCTACTTCCATAAGTTGATTCAGGGAAGGAAACGCAGGGTAACCGGTGTCTCTTGGGACTCGTTAGAAGCCACAGGGATGTACGCTGAGTGTGCCCATGAAAACGGGGGCCTGCTGGAACTAGCCCTGCTTTCCCATTTTGAGGGCTGCATTCAGGCCTTCCTTGAAGCTACCTGACATTCCCGGCTCCCGACAGGCCAGTGAGCCCTGGAAGAATGCTTCGGGGAAAATTATGAGTTTGCTCTCTCTAAACCAGGGGCTTCCGTGGCCACGGCGGCGGTCCGCATGACAGACTCTAGAGCGAAAGGGAACCTCGACGTGAGAACTCGCCTCCAGGTTAGACCCTGAGTAGCCGTGCAGAAAGGGAGGCATGCAGCTGTTTCCATGAGTTCTCAGTCGCTTATGTGCTTTATTTTAAAAGAAGTACACGTCCGGGGACTCCTAGGCACCACGGGTGTGCATCGTTTTCCCTCCAAGGTCACTGAGTGCCTCCAGACACCTGTGGGCCTCAGAGCAATGTCGAGGTGCATTGGTTTATCCCCTGGAGCACCTCTGTGCCTGCCGAGTGCTGGGCAGCAACACACTGCGCGTTCCTTGAGCAGCGCTACATCTCCAGAGCCCTCGAACGCCCTCAGGACAACATGGCTGGTGAGTGCGAAGTGCCCAGGAAGACTCTGTCATGACCCTTGTGTGAGTTGCCGTGAGAGAACACTGTGCTTGGAACACTGCGAGGCCCACCCTCGTACCTGAAGTCACTCTGCTCGAGGAGAAAGTTAGCATCTTAGCACGCTGTGTCACCACCGGCACACCCAGCATGAACCCATGGCTGGAAGTAAGGCCCTGATTCGCCGTGCAGAAGCGGAGGCGTGCTGCAGCTTCCAGGAGGCGGTGGCCTCT
The DNA here is from genome assembly GCF_964270905.1 of Leucopleurus acutus. Taxonomy (NCBI): domain Eukaryota; kingdom Metazoa; phylum Chordata; class Mammalia; order Artiodactyla; family Delphinidae; genus Leucopleurus; species Leucopleurus acutus. The sequence goes on along the minus strand of NC_139156.1, from coordinate 86,148,895 downwards.
GCTCTGCATGCCTTTAATGGCAGCACAGCTTTCTGGACACCTGGGAGTCTAGCCGGGGCACCGTGCTCTCGGCAGGAACACTGAGTACCCCCAGGTGCACCTGGGTCTGCTAAGCAACATCCAGGCCCGTAGCCCTTCAGAGACCCCTCTGTGCACTGCGAGCATAGGGAAACGCACTGCCCTCTCCATCGGAGCAGCTTAGTTTCCTCCGCACACGCACACGTTCGCGAACAACGTTCTGGCACGTCCCACTTGATGCGGAGTCTTCCGCGGTGTTCTAATCGGAGCTGCCCTCGGAGGAGCCCTCATCTTCGCGTTCCATCCAGGACCTCCTGGCTCAAGTCACTGTGCCTCGTAGAGGACGGCAGCTTGGGTTCTTACTGTACTTTAAGTCCTGTTCTTTCTGTGGCACTGCAGGCAGCCCCAGGCCCAGAGGAGCAGCTCCGGCGTTCCTCGGTTGAGACAGTTCGCTGGATGCGGGACTCCCTACTTCCATAAGTTGATTCAGGGAAGGAAACACAGGGTAACCGGTATCTCTTGGGACTCGTTAGAAGCCACAGGGATGTACGCTGAGTGTGCCCATGAAAACGGGGGCCTGCTGGAACTAGCCCTGCTTTCCCATTTTGAGGGCTGCATTCATGCCTGCCTTGAAGCTACCTGACATTCCCGGCTCCCGACAGGCCAGTGAGCCCTGGAAGAATGCTTCGGGGAAAATTATGAGTTTGCTCTCTCTAAACCAGGGGCTTCCGTGGCCGCGGCGGCGGTCCGCATGACAGACTCTAGAGCGAAAGGGAACCTCGACGTGAGAACTCGCCTCCTGCTTAGGCCCTGAGTAGCTGTGCAGAAAGGGAGGCATGCAGCTGTTTCCATGAGTTCTCAGTCGCTTATGTGCTTTATTTTAAAGGAAGTACACGTCCGGGGACTCCTAGGCCCCACGGGTGTGCATCGTTTGCACTCCGAGGTCACTGAGTGCCTCTAGACACCTGTGGGCCGGCGGAGCAACGTCGAGGTCCATTGCTTGATCCCCCGGGTGACCTCTGTGCCTGCTGAGTGCTGGGCAGCAACACACTGCGCGTTCCTTGAGCAGCGCTACATCTCCAGAGCCCTCGAACGCCCTCAGGACAACATGGCTGGTGAGTGCGAAGTGCCCAGGAAGACTCTGTCATGACCCTTGTGTGAGTTGCCGTGAGAGAACACTGTGCTTGGAACACTGCGAGGCCCACCCTCGTACCTGAAGTCACTCTGCTCGAGGAGAAAGTTAGCATCTTAGCACGCTGTGTCACCACCGGCACACCCAGCATGAACCCATGGCTGGAAGTAAGGCCCTGATTCGCCGTGCAGAAGCGGAGGCGTGCTGCAGCTTCCAGGAGGCGGTGGCCTCTGCTCTGCATGCCTTTAACGGCAGCACAGCTTTCTGGACACCTGGGAGTCTAGCCGGGGCACCGTGCTCTCGGCAGGAACACTGAGTACCCCCAGGTGCACCTGGGTCTGCTAAGCAACATCCAGGCCCGTACCCCTTCAGAGACCCCTCTGTGCACTGCGAGCATAGGGAAACACACTGCCCTCTCCATCGGAGCAGCTTAATTTCCCCTGCACTCGCACACGTTCGTGAACACCGTTCTGGCACGTCCCAGGGGGCGCGGAGGTCTTACGCGGTCTCCTAATCGGAGATGCCTTCGGAGGAGCCGTCGTCTTCGCGTTCCATCCAGGACCTCCTGGCTGAAGTCACCGTGCCTCCTAGAGGACGGTGGCTTGGGTTCTTACTGCACTTTAAGTCCTGTTCCTTCTGTGGCACTGCAGGCAGCCCCAGGCCCAGAGGAGCAGCTCCGGCGTTCCTCGGTTGAGACAGTTCGCTGGATGCGGGACTCCCTACTTCCATAAGTTGATTCAGGGAAGGAAACGCAGGGTAACCGGTGTCTCTTGGGACTCGTTAGAAGCCACAGGGATGTACGCTGAGTGTGCCCATGAAAACGGGGGCCTGCTGGAACTAGCCCTGCTTTCCCATTTTGAGGGCTGCATTCAGGCCTTCCTTGAAGCTACCTGACATTCCCGGCTCCCGACAGGCCAGTGAGCCCTGGAAGAATGCTTCGGGGAAAATTATGAGTTTGCTCTCTCTAAACCAGGGGCTTCCGTGGCTGCGGCGGCGGTCCGCATGACAGACTCTAGAGCGAAAGGGAACCTCGACGTGAGAACTCGCCTCCTGCTTAGGCCCTGAGTAGCTGTGCAGAAAGGGAGGCATGCAGCTGTTTCCATGAGTTCTCAGTCGCTTATGTGCTTTATTTTAAAGGAAGTACACGTCCGGGGACTCCTAGGCCCCACGGGTGTGCATCGTTTTCCCTCCGAGGTCACTGAGTGCCTCCAGACACCTGTGGGCCTCAGAGCAACGTCGAGGTCCATTGCTTGATCCCCCGGAGGACCTCTGTGGCTGCCGAGTGCTGGGCAGCAACACACTGCGTGTTCCTTGAGCAGCGCTACATCTCCAGAGCCCTCGAACGCCCTCAGGACAACATGGCTGGTGAGTGCGAAGTGCCCAGGAAGACTCTGTCATGGCCCTTGTGTGAGCTGCCGTGAGAGAACACTGTGCTTGGAACACTGCGAGGCGCGCCCTCGTACCTGAAGTCACTCTGCTCGAGGAGAAAGTCAGCATCTTAGCACGCTGTGTAGCTACTGGCACATCCAGCATGAACCCATGCCTGGAAGTAATGCCCTGATTCGCCGTGCAGAAGCGGAGGCGTGCTGCAGCTTCCAGGAGTCGGTGGCCTCTGCTCTGCATGCCTTTAACGGCAGCACCGCTTTCTGGACACCTGCGAGGCTAGCCGGGGCACCCTGCTCCCGGCAGGAACACTGAGTACCCCAAAGTGCACCTGGGTCTGCTAAGCAACATCCAGGCCCGTAGCCCTTCAGAGCCCCCTCTGTGCCCTGTGAGCGTAGGGAAACACAGTGCCCTCTCCATCGGAGCAGCTTAATATCCCCTGCACTCGCACACGTTCGTGAACACCGTTCTGGCACGTCCCAGGTGGCGCGGAGGTCTTACGCGGTGCCCTAATCGGAGCTGCCCTCAGAGGAGCCCTCGTCTTCGCGTTCCATCCAGGACCTCCTGACTGAAGTCACCGTGCCTCCTAGAGGACGGTGGCTTGGGTCCTTACTGCACTTTAAGTCCTGTTCCTTCTGTGGCACTGCAGGCAGCCCCAGGCCCAGAGGAGCAGCTCCGGCGTTCCTCGGTTGAGACAGTTCGCTGGATGCGGGACTCCCTACTTCCATAAGTTGATTCAGGGAAGGAAACGCAGGGTAACCGGTGTCTCTTGGGACTCGTTAGAAGCCACAGGGATGTACGCTGAGTGTGCCCATGAAAACGGGGGCCTGCTGGAACTAGCCCTGCTTTCCCATTTTGAGGGCTGCATTCAGGCCTTCCTTGAAGCTACCTGACATTCCCGGCTCCCGACAGGCCAGTGAGCCCTGGAAGAATGCTTCGGGGAAAATTATGAGTTTGCTCTCTCTAAACCAGGGGCTTCCGTGGCCACGGCGGCGGTCCGCATGACAGACTCTAGAGCGAAAGGGAACCTCGACGTGAGAACTCGCCTCCAGGTTAGACCCTGAGTAACCGTGCAGAAAGGGAGGCATGCAGCTGTTTCCATGAGTTCTCAGTCGCTTATGTGCTTTATTTTAAAAGAAGTACACGTCCGGGGACTCCTAGGCACCACGGGTGTGCATCGTTTTCCCTCCAAGGTCACTGAGTGCCTCCAGACACCTGTGGGCCTCAGAGCAATGTCGAGGTGCATTGGTTTATCCCCTGGAGCACCTCTGTGCCTGCCGAGTGCTGGGCAGCAACACACTGCGCGTTCCTTGAGCAGCGCTACATCTCCAGAGCCCTCGAACGCCCTCAGGACAACATGGCTGGTGAGTGCGAAGTGCCCAGGAAGACTCTGTCATGACCCTTGTGTGAGTTGCCGTGAGAGAACACTGTGCTTGGAACACTGCGAGGCCCACCCTCGTACCTGAAGTCACTCTGCTCGAGGAGAAAGTTAGCATCTTAGCACGCTGTGTCACCACCGGCACACCCAGCATGAACCCATGGCTGGAAGTAAGGCCCTGATTCGCCGTGCAGAAGCGGAGGCGTGCTGCAGCTTCCAGGAGGCGGTGGCCTCTGCTCTGCATGCCTTTAATGGCAGCACAGCTTTCTGGACACCTGGGAGTCTAGCCGGGGCACCGTGCTCTCGGCAGGAACACTGAGTACCCCCAGGTGCACCTGGGTCTGCTAAGCAACATCCAGGCCCGTAGCCCTTCAGAGACCCCTCTGTGCACTGCGAGCATAGGGAAACGCACTGCCCTCTCCATCGGAGCAGCTTAGTTTCCTCCGCACACGCACACGTTCGCGAACAACGTTCTGGCACGTCCCACTTGATGCGGAGTCTTCCGCGGTGTTCTAATCGGAGCTGCCCTCGGAGGAGCCCTCATCTTCGCGTTCCATCCAGGACCTCCTGGCTCAAGTCACTGTGCCTCGTAGAGGACGGCAGCTTGGGTTCTTACTGTACTTTAAGTCCTGTTCTTTCTGTGGCACTGCAGGCAGCCCCAGGCCCAGAGGAGCAGCTCCGGCGTTCCTCGGTTGAGACAGTTCGCTGGATGCGGGACTCCCTACTTCCATAAGTTGATTCAGGGAAGGAAACACAGGGTAACCGGTATCTCTTGGGACTCGTTAGAAGCCACAGGGATGTACGCTGAGTGTGCCCATGAAAACGGGGGCCTGCTGGAACTAGCCCTGCTTTCCCATTTTGAGGGCTGCATTCATGCCTGCCTTGAAGCTACCTGACATTCCCGGCTCCCGACAGGCCAGTGAGCCCTGGAAGAATGCTTCGGGGAAAATTATGAGTTTGCTCTCTCTAAACCAGGGGCTTCCGTGGCCGCGGCGGCGGTCCGCATGACAGACTCTAGAGCGAAAGGGAACCTCGACGTGAGAACTCGCCTCCAGGTTAGACCCTGAGTAGCCGTGCAGAAAGGGAGGCATGCAGCTGTTTCCATGAGTTCTCAGTCGCTTATGTGCTTTATTTTAAAGGAAGTACGTGTCCGGGGACTCCTAGGCACCACGGGTGTGCATCGTTTTCCCTCCAAGGTCACTGAGTGCCTCCAGACACCTGTGGGCCTCAGAGCAATGTCGAGGTGCATTGGTTTATCCCCTGGAGCACCTCTGTGCCTGCCGAGTGCTGGGCAGCAACACACTGCGCGTTCCTTGAGCAGCGCTACATCTCCAGAGCCCTCGAACGCCCTCAGGACAACATGGCTGGTGAGTGCGAAGTGCCCAGGAAGACTGTGTCATGGCCCTTGTGTGAGTTGCCGTGAGAGAACACTGTGCTTGGAACACTGCGAGGCCCACCCTCGTACCTGAAGTCACTCTGCTCGAGGAGAAAGTTAGCATCTTAGCACGCTGTGTCACCACCGGCACACCCAGCATGAACCCATGGCTGGAAGTAAGGCCCTGATTCGCCGTGCAGAAGCGGAGGCGTGCTGCAGCTTCCAGGAGGCGGTGGCCTCTGCTCTGCATGCCTTTAACGGCAGCACAGCTTTCTGGACACCTGGGAGTCTAGCCGGGGCACCGTGCTCTCGGCAGGAACACTGAGTACCCCCAGGTGCACCTGGGTCTGCTAAGCAACATCCAGGCCCGTAGCCCTTCAGAGACCCCTCTGTGCACTGCGAGCATAGGGAAACGCACTGCCCTCTCCTTTGGAGCAGCTTAGTTTCCTCCGCACACGCACACGTTCGCGAACAACGTTCTGGCACGTCCCACGTGATGCGGAGTCTTCCGCGGTGTCCTAATCGGAGCTGCCCTCGGAGGAGCCCTCATCTTCGCGTTCCATCCAGGACCTCCTGGCTCAAGTCACCGTGCCTCGTAGAGGACGGCAGCTTGGGTTCTTACTGTACTTTAAGTCCTGTTCTTTCTGTGGCACTGCAGGCAGCCCCAGGCCCAGAGGAGCAGCTCCGGCGTTCCTCGGTTGAGACAGTTCACTGGATGCGGGACTCCCTACTTCCATAAGTTGATTCAGAGAAGGAAACGTAGGGTAACCAGTGTCTCTTGGGACTCGTTAGAAGCCACAGGGATGTACGCTGAGTGTGCCCATGAAAACGGGGGCCTGCTGGAACTAGCCCTGCTTTCCCATTTTGAGGGCTGCATTCATGCCTGCCTTGAAGCTACCTGACATTCCCGGCTCCCGACAGGCCAGTGAGCCCTGGAAGAATGCTTCGGGGAAAATTATGAGTTTGCTCTCTCTAAACCAGGGGCTTCCGTGGCCGCGGCGGCGGTCCGCATGACAGACTCTAGAGCGAAAGGGAACCTCGACGTGAGAACTCGCCTCCTGCTTAGGCCCTGAGTAGCTGTGCAGAAAGGGAGGCATGCAGCTGTTTCCATGAGTTCTCAGTCGCTTATGTGCTTTATTTTAAACGAAGTACACGTCCGGGGACTCCTAGGCCCCACGGGTGTGCATCGTTTTCACTCCGAGGTCACTGAGTGCCTCCAGACACCTGTGGGCCGGCAGAGCAACGTCGAGGTCCATTGCTTGATCCCCCGGGTGACCTCTGTGCCTGTTGAGTGCTGGGCAGCAACACACTGCGCGTTCCTTGAGCAGCGCTACATCTCCAGAGCCCTCGAACGCCCTCAGGACAACATGGCTGGTGAGTGCGAAGTGCCCAGGAAGACTCTGTCATGGCCCTTCTGTGAGCTGCCGTGATAGAACACTGTGCTTGGAAGACTGCGAGGCCCGCCCTCGTACCTGAAGTCACTCTGCTCGAGGAGAAAGTCAGCATCTTAGCACGCTGTGTAGCTACTGGCACATCCAGCATGAACCCATGCCTGGAAGTAAGGCCCTGATTCGCCGTGCAGAAGCGGAGGCGTGCTGCAGCTTCCAGGAGTCGGTGGCCTCTGCTCTGCATGCCTTTAGCGGCAGCACAGCTTTCTGGACACCTGCGAGGCTAGCCGGGGCACCCTGCTCCCGGCAGGAACACTGAGTACCCCAAAGTGCACCTGGGTCTGCTAAGCAACATCCAGGCCCGTAGCCCTTCAGAGCCCCCTCTGTGCACTGTGAGCGTAGGGAAACACACTGCCCTCTCCAACGGAGCAGCTTAATTTCCCCTGCAATCGCACACGTTCGCGAACACCGTTCTGGCACGTCCCTGGTGGCGCGGAGGTCTTATGCGGTGCCCTAATCGGAGCTGCCCTCAGAGGAGCCCTCGTCTTCGCGTTCCATCCAGGACCTCCTTACTGAAGTCACCGTGCCTCCTAGAGGACGGCAGCTTGGGTTCTTACTGCACTTTAAGTCCTGTTCCTTCTGTGGCACTGCAGGCAGCCCCAGGCCCAGAGGAGCAGCTCCGGCGTTCCTCGGTTGAGACAGTTCGCTGGATGCGGGACTCCCTACTTCCATAAGTTGATTCAGGGAAGGAAACGCAGGGTAACCGGTGTCTCTTGGGACTCGTTAGAAGCCACAGGGATGTACGCTGAGTGTGCCCATGAAAACGGGGGCCTGCTGGAACTAGCCCTGCTTTCCCATTTTGAGGGCTGCATTCAGGCCTTCCTTGAAGCTACCTGACATTCCCGGCTCCCGACAGGCCAGTGAGCCCTGGAAGAATGCTTCGGGGAAAATTATGAGTTTGCTCTCTCTAAACCAGGGGCTTCCGTGGCTGCGGCGGCGGTCCGCATGACAGACTCTAGAGCGAAAGGGAACCTCGACGTGAGAACTCGCCTCCTGCTTAGGCCCTGAGTAGCTGTGCAGAAAGGGAGGCATGCAGCTGTTTCCATGAGTTCTCAGTCGCTTATGTGCTTTATTTTAAAGGAAGTACACGTCCGGGGACTCCTAGGCCCCACGGGTGTGCATCGTTTTCCCTCCGAGGTCACTGAGTGCCTCCAGACACCTGTGGGCCTCAGAGCAACGTCGAGGTCCATTGGTTGATCCCCCGGAGGACCTCTGTGGCTGCCGAGTGCTGGGCAGCAACACACTGCGTGTTCCTTGAGCAGCGCTACATCTCCAGAGCCCTCGAACGCCCTCAGGACAACATGGCTGGTGAGTGCGAAGTGCCCAGGAAGACTCTGTCATGGCCCTTGTGTGAGCTGCCGTGAGAGAACACTGGGCTTGGAACACTGCGAGGCGCGCCCTCGTACCTGAAGTCACTCTGCTCGAGGAGAAAGTCAGCATCTTAGCACGCTGTGTAGCTACTGGCACATCCAGCATGAACCCATGCCTGGAAGTAATGCCCTGATTCGCCGTGCAGAAGCGGAGGCGTGCTGCAGCTTCCAGGAGTCGGTGGCCTCTGCTCTGCATGCCTTTAGCGGCAGCACAGCTTTCTGGACACCTGGGAGACTAGCCGGGGCACCCTGCTCCCGGCAGGAACACTGAGTACATCAAAGTGCACCTGGGTCTGCTAAGCAACATCCAGGCCCGTAGCCCTTCAGAGACCCCTCTGTGCACTGCGAGCATAGGGAAACGCACTGCCCTCTCCTTTGGAGCAGCTTAGTTTCCTCCGCACACGCACACGTTCGCGAACAACGTTCTGGCACGTCCCACGTGATGCGGAGTCTTCCGCGGTGTCCTAATCGGAGCTGCCCTCGGAGGAGCCCTCGTCTTCGCGTTCCATCCAGGACCTCCTGGCTGAACTCACCGTGCCTCGTAGAGGACGGCAGCTTGGGTTCTTACTGTACTTTAAGTCCTGTTCTCTCTGTGGCACTGCAGGCAGCCCCAGGCCCAGAGGAGCAGCTCTGGCATTCCTCTGTTGAGACAGTTCACTGGATGCGGGACTCCCTACTTCCATAAGTTGATTCAAGGAAGGAAACGTAGGGTAACCAGTGTCTCTTGGGACTCGTTAGAAGCCACAGGGATGTACGCTGAGTGTTCCCATGAAAACGGGGGCCTGCTGGAACTAGCCCTGCTTTCCCATTTTGAGGGCTGCATTCATTCCTGCCTTGAAGCTACCTGACATTCCTGGCTCCTGACAGGCCAGTGAGCCCTGGAAGAATGCTTCGGGGAAAATTATGAGTTTGCTCTCTCTAAAGCAGGGGCTTCCGTGGCCGCGGCGGCGGTCCACATGACAGACTGTAGAGCGAAAGGGAACCTCGACGTGAGAACTCGCCTCCAGGTTAGGCCCTGAGTAGCCGTGCAGAAAGGGAGGCATGCAGCTGTTTCCATGAGTTCTCAGTCGCCTATGTGCTTTATTTTAAAGGAAGTACGCGTCCGGGGACTCCTAAGCCCCACGGGTGGGCATCGTTTTCCCTCCGAGGTCACTGAGTGCCTCCAGACAACTGTGGGTCGGCGGAGCAACGTCGAGGTGCTTTGGTTTATCCCCCGGAGGACCTCTGTGCTTGCCGAGTGCTGGGCAGCAACACACTGCGCGTTCCTTGAGCAGCGCAGCATCTCCAGAGCCCTCGAACGCCCTCAGGACAACATGGCTGGTGATTGCGAAGTGTCCAGGAAGACTCTGTCATGGCCCTTGTGTGAGCTGCCGTGAGAGAACACTGTGCTTGGAACACTGCGAGGCCCGCCCTCGTACCTGAAGTCACTCTGCTCGAGGAGAAAGTCAGCATCTTAGCACGCTGTGTCGCTACCGGCACACCCAGCATGAACCCATGCCTGGAAGTAAGGCCCTGATTCGCCGTGCAGAAGCGGAGGCGTGCTGCAGCTTCCAGGGGGTGGTAGCCTCTGCTCTGTGTAGCTTTAACGGCAGCACAGCTTTCTGGACACCTGCGAGGCTAGCCGGGGCACCCTGCTCCCGGCAGGAACACTGAGTACCCCCAGGTGCACCTGGGTCTGCTAAGCAACATCCAGGCCCGTAGCCCTTCAGAGCCCCCTCTGTGCACGCCGAGCGTAGGGAAACGCACTGCACTCTCCTTTGGAGCAGCTTAGGTTCCCCTGCACTCGCACACGTTCGTGAACACCGTTCTGGCACGTCCCTGGTGGCACGGAGGTCTTACGCGGTGCCCTAATCGGAGCTGCCCTCAGAGGAGCCCTCGTCTTCGCGTTCCATCCAGGACCTCCTGACTGAAGTCACCGTGCCTCCTAGAGGACGGTGGCTTGGGTTCTTACTACACTTTAAGTCCTGTTCCTCCTGTGGCACTGCAGGCAGGCCCAGGCCCAGAGGAGCAGCTCCGGCGTTCCTCGGTTGAGACAGTTCGCTGGATGCGGGACTCCCTACTTCCATAAGTTGATTCAGGGAAGGAAACGCAGGGTAACCGGTGTCTCTTGGGACTCGTTAGAAGCCACAGGGATGTACGCTGAGTGTGCCCATGAAAATGGGGGCCTGCTGGAACTAGCCCTGCTTTCCCATTTTGAGGGCTGCATTCATGCCTTCCTTGAAGCTACCTGACATTCCCGGCTCCTGACAGGCCAGTGAGCCCTGGAAGAATGCTTCGGGGAAAATTATGAGTTTGCTCTCTCTAAACCAGGGGCTTCTGTGGCCGCGGCGGCGGTCCGCATGACAGACTCTAGAGCGAAAGGGAACCTCGACGTGAGAACTCGCCTCCAGGTTAGACCCTGAGTAGCCGTGCAGAAAGGTAGGCATGCAGCTGTTTCCATGAGTTCTCAGTCGCGTATGTGCTTTATTTTAAAGGAAGTACGTGTCCGGGGACTCCTAGGCCCCACGGGTGTGCATCGTTTTCCCTCCAAGGTCACTGAGTGCCTCCAGACACCTGTGGGCCTCAGAGCAATGTCGAGGTGCATTGGTTTATCACCTGGAGCACCTCTGTGCCTGCCGAGTGCTGGGCAGCAACACACTGCGCGTTCCTTGAGCAGCGCTACATCTCCATTGCCCTTGAACGCCCTCAGGACAACATGGCTGGTGAGTGCGAAGTGCCCAGGAAGACTCTGTCATGGCCCTTGTGTGAGCTGCCGTGAGAGAACACTGTGCTTGGAACACTACGAGGCCCGCCCTTGTACCTGAAGTCACTCTGCTCGAGGAGAAAGTCAGCATCTTAACACGCTGTGTCGCTACCGACACACCCAGCATGAACCCTTGCCTGGAAGTAATGCCCTGATTCGCCGTGCAGAAGCGGAGGCGTGCTGCAGCTTCCAGGAGTCGGTGGCCTCTGCTCTGCATGCCTTTAGTGGCAGTAGAGCTTTCTGGACAACTGCGAGGCTAGCCGGGGCACCCTGCTCCCGGCAGGAACACTGAGTACCCCAAAGTGCACCTGGGTCTGCTAAGCAACATCCAGGCCCGTAGCCCTTCAGAGTACCCTCTGTGCACAGCGAGCGTAGGGAAACACACTGCCCTCTCCATCGGAGCAGCTTAATTTCCCCTGCACTCGCACATGTTCGCGAACACCGTTCTGGCACGTCCCTGGTGGCGCGGAGGTCTTATACGTTGCCCTAATCGGAGCTGCCCTCAGAGGAGCCCTCGTCTTCGCGTTCCATCCAGGACCTCCTGGCTGAAGTCACCGTGCCTCCTAGAGGATGGCGGCTTGGGTTCTTACTGCACTTTTAGTTCCGTTTCTTCTGTGGCACTGCAGGCAGCCCCAGGCCCAGAATTGCAGCTCCGGCGTTCCTCGGTTGAGACAGTTCGCTGGATGCGGGACTCCGTACTTCCATAAGTTGATTCAGGGAAGGAAACGCAGGGTAACCGGTGTCTCTTGGGACTCGTTAGAAGCCACAGGGATGTACGCTGAGTGTGCCCATGAAAACGGGGGCCTGCTGGAACTAGCCCTGCTTTCCCATTTTGAGGGCTGCATTCATGCCTTCCTTGAAGCTACCTGACATTCCCGGCTCCCGACAGGCCAGTGAGCCCTGGAAGAATGCTTCGGGGAAAATTATGAGTTTGCTCTCTCTAAAGCAGGGGCTTACGTGGCCGCGGCGGCGGTCCGCATGACAGACTCTAGAGCGAAAGGGAACCTCGACGTGAGAACTCGCCTCCTGCTTAGGCCCTGAGTAGCCGTGCAGAAAGGGAGGCATGCAGCTGTTTCCATGAGTTCTCAGTCGCTTATGTGCTTTATTTTAAAGGAAGTACGCGTCCGGGGACTCCTAGGCCCCACGGGTGTGCATCGTTTTCCCTCCGAGGTCACTGAGTGCCTCCAGACACCTGTGGGCCTCAGAGCAACGTCGAGGTCCATTGGTTGATCCCCCGGAGGACCTCTGTGGCTGCCGAGTGCTGGGCAGCAACACACTGCGCGTTCCTTGAGCAGCGCTACATCTCCAGAGCCCTCGAACGCCCTCAGGACAACATGGCTGGTGAGTGCGAAGTGCCCAGGAAGACTGTGTCATGGCCCTTGTGTGAGCTGCCGTCAGAGAACACTGTGCTTGGAACACTGCGAGGCCCGCCCTCGTACCTGAAGTCACTCTGCTCGAGGAGAAAGTCAGCATCTTAGCACGCTGTGTCGCTACCGGCACACCCAGCATGAACCCATGCCTGGAAGTAAGGCCCTGATTCGCCGTGCAGAAGCGGAGGCGTGCTGCAGCTTCCAGGAGGCGGTGACATCTGCTCTGCATGCCTTTATCGGCAGCACAGCTTTCTGGACACCTGCTAGGCTAGCCGGGGCACCGTGCTCCCGGCAAGAACACTAAGTACCCCCAGGTGCACCTGGGTCTGCTAAGCAACATCCAGGCCCGTAGCCCTTGAGAGCCCCCTCTGTGCACGATGACCGTAGGGAAACACACTGCCCTCTCCTTCGGAGAAGCGTAGTTTCCCCTGCACTCGCACACGTTCGCGAACACCGTTCTGGCACGTCCCTGGTGGCGAGGAGGTCTTACGCGGTGCCCTAATCGGAGCTGCCCTCAGAGGAGCCCTCGTCTTCGTGTTCCATCCAGGACCTCCTGACTGAAGTCACCGTGCCTCCTAGAGGACGGTGGCTTGGGTTCTTACTGCACTTTAAGTCCTTTTCCTTCTGTGGCACTGCAGGCAGCCCCAGGCCCAGAGGAGCAGCTCCGGCGTTCCTCGGATGAGACAGTTCACTGGATGCGGGACTCCCTACTTCCATAAGTTGATTCAGAGAAGGAAACGTAGGGTAACCGGTGTCTCTTTGGACTCGTTAGAAGCCACAGGGATGTACGCTGAGTGTGCCCATGAAAACGGGGGCCTGCTGGAACTAGCCCTGCTTTCCCATTTTGAGGGCTGCATTCATGCCTGCCTTGAAGCTACCTGACATTCCCGGCTCCCGACAGGCCAGTGAGCCCTGGAAGAATGCTTCGGGGAAAATTATGAGTTTGCTCTCTCTAAACCAGGGGCTTCCGTGGCCGCGGTGGCGGTCCGCATTACAGACTCAAGAGCGAAAGGGAACCTCGACGTGAGAACTCGCCTCCAGGTTAGGCCCTGAGTAGCAATGCAGAAAGGGAGGCATGCAGCTGTTTCCATGAGTTCTCAGTCGCTTATGTGCTTTATTTTAAAGGAAGTACGCAACCGGGGACTCCTAGGCCCCACGGGTGTGCATGGTTTTCCCTCCGAGGTCACTGAGTGCCTCCAGACACCTGTGGGCCTCAGAGCAACGTCGAGGTGCATTGGTTTATCCCCCGGAGGACCTCTGTGCTTGCCGAGTGCTGGGCAGCAACACACTGCGCGGTCCTTGAGCAGCGCTACATCTCCAGAGCCCTCGAACGCCCTCAGGACAACATGGCTGGTGAGTGCGAAGTGCCCAGGAAGACTCTGTCATGGCCCTTGTGTGAGCTGCCGTGATAGAACACTGTGCTTGGAAGACTGCGAGGCCCGCCCTCGTACATGAAGTCACTCTGCTCGAGGAGAAAGTTAGCATCTTAGCACGCTGTGTCGCTACCGGCACACCCAGCATGAACCCATGCCTGGAAGTAAGGCCCTGATTCGCCGTGCAGAAGCGGAGACGTGCTGCAGCTTCCAGGATGCGATGGCCTCTGCTCTGCATGCCTTTAACGGCAGCACAGCTTTCTGGACACCTGCGACGCTAGCCGGGGCACCCTGCTCTCGGCAGGAACACTGAGTACCCCCAGGTGCACCTGGGTCTGCTAAGCAACATCCAGGCCCGTAGCCCTTCAGAGACCCCTCTGTGCACTGCGAGCATAGGGAAACGCACTGCCCTCTCCTTTGGAGCAGCTTAGTTTCCTCCGCACATGCACACGTTCGCGAACAACGTTCTGGCACGTCCCACGTGATGCGGAGTCTTACGCGGTGTCCTAATCGGAGCTGCCCTCGGAGGAGCCCTCGTCTTCGCGTTCCATCCAGGACCTCCTGGCTGAAGTCACCGTGCCTCGTAGAGGACGGCAGCTTGGGTTCTTACTGTAGTTTAAGTCCTGTTCTTTCTGTGGCACTGCAGGCAGCCCCAGGCCCAGAGGAGCAGCTCTGGCATTCCTCTGTTGAGACAGTTCACTGGATGCGGGACTCCCTACTTCCATAAGTTGATTCAGGGAAGGAAACGTAGGGTAACCAGTGTCTCTTGGGACTCGTTAGAAGCCACAGGGATGTACGCTGAGTGTTCCCATGAAAACGGGGCCCTGCTGGAACTAGCCCTGCTTTCCCATTTTGAGGGCTGCATTCATTCCTGCCTTGAAGCTACCTGACATTCCTGGCTCCTGACAGGCCAGTGAGCCCTGGAAGAATGCTTCGGGGAAAATTATGAGTTTGCTCTCTCTAAACCAGGGGCTTCCGTGGCCGCGGCGGCGGTCCACATGACAGACTCTAGAGCGAAAGGGAACCTCGACGTGAGAACTCGCCTCCAGGTTAGGCCCTGAGTAGCCGTGCAGAAAGGGAGGCATGCAGCTGTTTCCATGAGTTCTCAGTCGCCTATGTGCTTTATTTTAAAGGAAGTACGCGTCCGGGGACTCCTAAGCCCCACGGGTGGGCATCGTTTTCCCTCCGAGGTCACTGAGTGCCTCCAGACAACTGTGGGTCGGCGGAGCAATGACGAGGTGCTTTGGTTTATCCCCCGGAGGACCTCTGTGCTTGCCGAGTGCTGGGCAGCAACACACTGCGCGTTCCTTGAGCAGCGCAGCATCTCCAGAGCCCTCGAACGCCCTCAGGACAACATGGCTGGTGATTGCGAAGTGTCCAGGAAGACTCTGTCATGGCCCTTGTGTGAGCTGCCGTGAGAGAACACTGTGCTTGGAACACTGCGAGGCCCGCCCTCGTACCTGAAGTCACTCTGCTCGAGGAGAAAGTCAGCATCTTAGCACGCTGTGTCGCTACCGGCACACCCAGCATGAACCCATGCCTGGAAGTAAGGCCCTGATTCGCCGTGCAGAAGCGGAGGCGTGCTGCAGCTTCCAGGGGGTGGTAGCCTCTGCTCTGTGTAGCTTTAACGGCAGCACAGCTTTCTGGACACCTGCGAGGCTAGCCGGGGCACCCTGCTCCCGGCAGGAACACTGAGTACCCCCAGGTGCACCTGGGTCTGCTAAGCAACATCCAGGCCCGTAGCCCTTCAGAGCCCCCTCTGTGCACGCCGAGCGTAGGGAAACGCACTGCACTCTCCTTTGGAGCAGCTTAGTTTCCCCTGCACTCGCACACGTTCGTGAACACCGTTCTCTCACGTCCCTGGTGGCACGGAGGTCTTACGCGGTGCCCTAATCGGAGCTGCCCTCAGAGGAGCCCTCGTCTTCGCGTTCCATCCAGGACCTCCTTACTGAAGTCACCGTGCCTCCTAGAGGACGGTGGCTTGGGTTCTTACTACACTTTAAGTGCTGTTCCTCCTGTGGCACTGCAGGCAGGCCCAGGCCCAGAGGAGCAGCTCCGGCGTTCCTCGGTTGAGACAGTTCGCTGGATGCGGGACTCCCTACTTCCATAAGTTGATTCAGGGAAGGAAACGCAGGGTAACCGGTGTCTCTTAGGACTCGTTAGAAGCCACAGGGATGTACGCTGAGTGTGCCCATGAAAATGGGGGCCTGCTGGAACCAGCCCTGCTTTCCCATTTTGAGGGCTGCATTCAGGCCTTCCTTGAAGCTACCTGACATTCCCGGCTCCCGACAGGCCAGTGAGCCCTGGAAGAAAGCTTCGGGGAAAATTATGAGTTTGCTCTCTCTAAACCAGGGGCTTCTGTGGCCGCGGCGGCGGTCCGCATGACAGACTCTAGAGCGAAAGGGAACCTCGACGTGAGAACTCGCCTCCAGGTTAGACCCTGAGTAGCCGTGCAGAAAGGTAGGCATGCAGCTGTTTCCATGAGTTCTCAGTCGCGTATGTGCTTTATTTTAAAGGAAGTACGTGTCCGGGGACTCCTAGGCCCCACGGGTGTGCATCGTTTTCCCTCCAAGGTCACTGAGTGCCTCCAGACACCTGTGGGCCTCAGAGCAATGTCGAGGTGCATTGGTTTATCCCCTGGAGCACCTCTGTGCCTGCCGAGTGCTGGGCAGCAACACACTGCGCGTTCCTTGAGCAGCGCTACATCTCCATTGCCCTCGAACGCCCTCAGGACAACATGGCTGGTGAGTGCGAAGTGCCCAGGAAGACTCTGTCATGGCCCTTGTGTGAGCTGCCGTGAGAGAACACTGTGCTTGGAACACTACGAGGCCCGCCCTTGTACCTGAAGTCACTCTGCTCGAGGAGAAAGTCAGCATCTTAACACGCTGTGTCGCTACCGACACACCCAGCATGAACCCTTGCCTGGAAGTAATGCCCTGATTCGCCGTGCAGAAGCGGAGGCGTGCGGCAGCTTCCAGGAGTCGGTGGCCTCTGCTCTGCATGCCTTTAGTGGCAGTAGAGCTTTCTGGACAACTGCGAGGCTAGCCGGGACACCCTGCTCCCGGCAGGAACACTGAGTACCCCAAAGTGCACCTGGGTCTGCTAAGCAACATCCAGGCCCGTAGCCCTTCAGAGTCCCCTCTGTGCACTGCGAGCGTAGGGAAACACACTGCCCTCTCCATCGGAGCAGCTTAATTTCCCCTGCACTCGCACATGTTCGCGAACACCGTTCTGGCACGTCCCTGGTGGCGCGGAGGTCTTATACGTTGCCCTAATCGGAGCTGCCCTCAGAGGAGCCCTCGTCTTCGCGTTCCATCCAGGACCTCCTGGCTGAAGTCACCGTGCCTCCTAGAGGACGGCGGCTTGGGCTCTTACTGCACTTTTAGTTCCGTTCCTTCTGTGGCACTGCAGGCAGCCCCAGGCCCAGAATTGCAGCTCCGGCGTTCCTCGGTTGAGACAGTTCGCTGGATGCGGGACTCCGTACTTCCATAAGTTGATTCAGGGAAGGAAACGCAGGGTAACCGGTGTCTCTTGGGACTCGATAGAAGCCACAGGGATGTACGCTGAGTGTGCCCATGAAAACGGGGGCCTGCTGGAACTAGCCCTGCTTTCCCATTTTGAGGGCTGCATTCATGCCTTCCTTGAAGCTACCTGACATTCCCGGCTCCCGACAGGCCAGTGAGCCCTGGAAGAATGCTTCGGGGAAAATTATGAGTTTGCTCTCTCTAAACCAGGGGCTTCCGTGGCCGCGGCGTAGGTCCGCATGACAGACTCTAGAGCGAAAAGGAACCTCGACGTGAGAACTCGCCTCCTGCTTAGGCCCTGAGTAGCCGTGCAGGAAGGGAGGCATGCAGCTGTTTCCATGAGTTCTCAGTCGCTTATGTGCTTTATTTTAAAGGAAGTACGCGTCCGGGGACTCCTAGGCCCCACGGGTGTGCATCGTTTTCCCTCCGAGGTCACTGAGTGCCTCCAGACACCTGTGGGCCTCAGAGCAACGTCGAGGTCCATTGGTTGATCCCCCGGAGGACCTCTGTGGCTGCCGAGTGCTGGGCAGCAACACACTGCGCGTTCCTTGAGCAGCGCTACATCTCCAGAGCCCTCGAACGCCCTCAGGACAACATGGCTGGTGAGTGCGAAGTGACCAGGAAGACTCTGTCATGGCCCTTGTGTGAGCTGCCGTGAGAGAACACTGTGCTTGGAACACTGCGAGGCGCGCCCTCGTACCTGAAGTCACTCTGCTCGAGGAGAAAGTCAGCATCTTAGCACGCTGTGTAGCTACTGGCACATCCAGCATGAACCCATGCCTGGAAGTAATGCCCTGATTCGCCGTGCAGAAGCGGAGGCGTACTGCAGCTTCCAGGATGCGGTGGCCTCTGCTCTGCATGCCTTTAGCGGCAGCACAGCTTTCTGGACACCTGCGAGGCTAGCCGGGGCACCGTGCTCTCGGCAGGAACACTGAGTACCCCCAGGTGCACCTGGGTCTGCTAAGCAACATCCAGGCCCGTAGCCCTTCAGAGACCCCTCTGTGCACTGCGAGCATAGGGAAACGCACTGCCCTCTCCATCGGAGCAGCTTAGTTTCCTCCGCACACGCACACGTTCGCGAACAACGTTCTGGCACGTCCCACTTGATGCGGAGTCTTCCGCGGTGTTCTAATCGGAGCTGCCCTCGGAGGAGCCCTCATCTTCGCGTTCCATCCAGGACCTCCTGGCTCAAGTCACCGTGCCTCGTAGAGGACGGCAGCTTGGGTTCTTACTGTACTTTAAGTCCTGTTCTTTCTGTGGCACTGCAGGCAGCCCCAGGCCCAGAGGAGCAGCTCCGGCGTTCCTCGGTTGAGACAGTTCGCTGGATGCGGGACTCGCTACTTCCATAAGTTGATTCAGGGAAGGAAACGCAGGGTAACCGGTATCGCTTGGGACTCGTTAGAAGCCACAGGGATGTACGCTGAGTGTGCCCATGAAAACGGGGGCCTGCTGGAACTAGCCCTGCTTTCCCATTTTGAGGGCTGCATTCATGCCTGCCTTGAAGCTACCTGACATTCCCGGCTCCCGACAGGCCAGTGAGCCCTGGAAGAATGCTTCGGGGAAAATTATGAGTTTGCTCTCTCTAAACCAGGGGCTTCCGTGGCCGCGGCGGCGGTCCGCATGACAGACTCTAGAGCGAAAGGGAACCTCGACGTGAGAACTCGCCTCCTGCTTAGGCCCTGAGTAGCTGTGCAGAAAGGGAGGCATGCAGCTGTTTCCATGAGTTCTCAGTCGCTTATGTGCTTTATTTTAAACGAAGTACATGTCCGGGGACTCCTAGGCCCCACGGGTGTGCATCGTTTTCACTCCGAGGTCACTGAGTGCCTCCAGACACCTGTGGGCCTCAGAGCAATGTCGAGGTGCATTGGTTTATCCCCTGGAGCACCTCTGTGCCTGCCGAGTGCTGGGCAGCAACACACTGCGTGTTCCTTGAGCAGCGCTACATCTCCAGAGCCCTCGAACGCCCTCAGGACAACATGGCTGGTGAGTGCGAAGTGCCCAGGAAGACTCTGTCATGACCCTTGTGTGAGTTGCCGTGAGAGAACACTGTGCTTGGAACACTGCGAGGCCCACCCTCGTACCTGAAGTCACTCTGCTCGAGGAGAAAGTTAGCATCTTAGCACGCTGTGTCACCACCGGCACACCCAGCATGAACCCATGGCTGGAAGTAAGGCCCTGATTCGCCGTGCAAAAGCGGAGGGGTGCTGCAGCTTCCAGGAGTCGGTGGCCTCTGCTCTGCATGCCTTTAGCGGCAGCACAGCTTTCTGGACACCTGGGAGTCTAGCCGGGGCACCATGCTCTCGGCAGGAACACTGAGTACCCCCAGGTGCACCTGGGTCTGCTAAGCAACATCCAGGCCCGTAGCCCTTCAGAGACCCCTCTGTGCACTGCGAGCATAGGGAAACGCACTGCCCTCTCCTTTGGAGCAGCTTAGTTTCCTCCGCACACGCACACGTTCGCGAACAACGTTCTGGCATGTCCACGTGATGCGGAGTCTTCCGCGGTGTCCTAATCGGAGCTGCCCTCGGAGGAGCCCTCATCTTCGCGTTCCATCCAGGACCTCCTGGCTTAAGTCACCGTACCTCGTAGAGGACGGCAGCTTGGGTTCTTACTGTACTTTAAGTCCTGTTATTTCTGTGGCACTGCAGGCAGCCCCAGGCCCAGAGGAGCAGCTCCGGCGTTCCTCGGTTGAGACAGTTCGCTGGATGCGGGACTCCCTACTTCCATAAGTTGATTCAGAGAAGGAAACGTAGGGTAACCAGTGTCTCTTGGGACTCGTTAGAAGCCACAGGGATGTACGCTGTGTGTGCCCATGAACACCGGGGCCTGCTGGAACTAGCCCTGCTTTCCCATTTTGAGGGCTGCATTCATGCCTGCCTTGAAGCTACCTGACATTCCCGGCTCCCAACAGGCCAGTGAGCCCTGGAAGAATGCTTCGGGGAAAATTATGAGTTTGCTCTCTCTAAAGCAGGGGCTTACGTGGCCGCGGCGGCGGTCCACATGACAGACTCTAGAGCGAAAGGGAACCTCGACGTGAGAACTCGCCTCCAGGTTAGGCCCTGAGTAGCCGTGCAGAAAGGGAGGCATGCAGCTGTTTCCATGAGTTCTCAGTCGCTTATGTGCTTTATTTTAAAGGAAGTACACGTCCGGGGACTTCTGGGCCCCACGGGTGTGCATCGTTTTCACTCCGAGGTCACTGAGTGCCTCCAGACACCTGTGGGCCTCAGAGCAACGTCGAGGTCCATTTGTTGATCCCCCGGGTGACCTCTGTGCCTGCTGAGTGCTGGGCAGCAACACACTGCGCGTTCCTTGAGCAGCGCTACATCTCCAGAACCCTCGAACGCACTCAGGACAACATGGCTGGTCAGTGCGAAGTGCCCAGGAAGACTCTGTCATGGCCCTTGTGTGAGCTGCCGTGAGAGAACACTGTGCTTGGAACACTGCGAGGCGCGCCCTCGTACCTGAAGTCACTCTGCTCGAGGAGAAAGTCAGCATCTTAGCATGCTGTGTAGCTACTGGCACATCCAGCATGAACCCATGCCTGGAAGTAAGGCCGTGATTCGCCGTGGAGAAGCGGAGGCGTGCTGCAGCTTCCAGGAGTCGGTGGCCTCTGCTCTGCATGCCTTTAGCGTCAGCACAGCTTTCTGGACACCTGCGAGGCTAGCCGGGGCACCCTGCTCCCGGCAGGAACACTGAGTACCCCAAAGTGCACCTGGGTCTGCTAAGCAACATCCAGGCCAGTAGCCCTTCAGAGCCCCCTCTGTGCACTGTGAGCGTAGGGAAACACACTGCCCTCTCCAACGGAGCAGCTTAATTTCCCCTGCAATCGCACACGTTCGTGAACACCTTTCTGGCACGTCCCAGGTGACGCGGAGGTCTTACGCGGTGCCCTAATCGGAGCTGCCCTCAGAGGAGCCCTCGTCTTCGCGTTCCATCCAGGACCTCCTTACTGAAGTCACCGTGCCTCCTAGAGAACGGTGGCTTGGGTTCTTACTGCACTTTAAGTCCTGTTCCTTCTGTGGCACTGCAGGCAGCCCCAGGCCCAGAGCAGCAGCTCCGGCGTTCCTCGGTTGAGACAGTTCGCTGGATGCGGGACTCCCTACTTCCATAAGTTGATTCAGGGAAGGAAACGCAGGGTAACCGGTGGCTCTTGGGACTCGTTAGAAGCCACAGGGATGTACGCTGAGTGTGCCCATGAAAACGGGGGCCTGCTGGAACTAGCCCTGCTTTCCCATTTTGAGGGCTGCATTCATGCCTTCCTTGAAGCTACCTGACATTCCCGGCTCCCGACAGGCCAGTGAGCCCTGGAAGAATGCTTCGGGGAAAATTATGAGTTTGCTCTCTCTAAACCAGGGGCTTCCGTGGCCGCGGCGGCGGTCCGCATGACAGGCTCTAGAGCGAAAGGGAACCTCGACGTGAGAACTCGCCTCCAGGTTAGACCCTGAGTAGCCGTGCAGAAAGGGAGGCATGCAGCTGTTTCCATGAGTTCTCAGTCGCTTATGTGCTTTATTTTAAAGGAAGTACGCGTCCGGGGACTCCTAGGCCCCACGGGTGTGCATCGTTTTCCCTCCGAGGTCACTGAGTGCCTCCAGACACCTGTGGGCCTCAGAGCAACGTCGAGGTCCATTGGTTGATCCCCCGGAGGACCTCTGTGGCTGCCGAGTGCTGGGCAGCAACACACTGCGTGTTCCTTGAGCAGCGTTACATCTCCAGAGCCCTCGAACGCCCTCAGGACAACATGGCTGGTGAGTGCGAAGTGCCCAGGAAGACTCTGTCATGGCCCTTGTGTGAGCTGCCGTGAGAGAACACTGTGCTTGGAACACTGCAAGGCGCGCCCTTGTACCTGAAGTCACTCTGTTCCAGGAGAAAGTCAGCATCTTAGCACGCTGTGTCGCTACCGGCACACCCAGCATGAACCCATGCCTGGAAGTAATGCCCTGATTCGCCGTGCAGAAACGGAGGAGTGCTGCAGCTTCCAGGAGTCGGTGGCCTCTGCTCTGCATGCCTTTAGCGGCAGCACAGCTTTCTGGACACCTGGGAGACTAGCCGGGGCACCCTGCTCCCGGCAGGAACACTGAGTACATCAAAGTGCACCTGGGTCTGCTAAGCAACATCCAGGCCCGTAGCCCTTCAGAGACCCCTCTGTGCACTGCGAGCATAGGGAAACGCACTGCTCTCTCCTTTGGAGCAGCTTAGTTTCCTCCGCACACGCACACGTTCGCGAACAACGTTCTGGCACGTCCCACGTGATGCGGAGTCTTCCGCGGTGTCCTAATCGGAGCTGCCCTCGGAGGAGCCCTCGTCTTCGCGTTCCATCCAGGACCTCCTGGCTGAACTCACCGTGCCTCGTAGAGGACGGCAGCTTGGGTTCTTACTGTACTTTAAGTCCTGTTCTCTCTGTGGCACTGCAGGCAGCCCCAGGCCCAGAGGAGCAGCTCTGGCATTCCTCTGTTGAGACAGTTCACTGGATGCGGGACTCCCTACTTCCATAAATTGATTCAAGGAAGGAAACGTAGGGTAACCAGTGTCTCTTGGGACTCGTTAGAAGCCACAGGGATGTACGCTGAGTGTTCCCATGAAAACGGGGGCCTGCTGGAACTAGCCCTGCTTTCCCATTTTGAGGGCTGCATTCATTCCTGCCTTGAAGCTACCTGACATTCCTGGCTCCTGACAGGCCAGTGAGCCCTGGAAGAATGCTTCGGGGAAAATTATGAGTTTGCTCTCTCTAAAGCAGGGGCTTCCGTGGCCGCGGCGGCGGTCCACATGACAGACTGTAGAGCGAAAGGGAACCTCGACGTGAGAACTCGCCTCCAGGTTAGGCCCTGAGTAGCCGTGCAGAAAGGGAGGCATGCAGCTGTTTCCATGAGTTCTCAGTCGCCTATGTGCTTTATTTTAAAGGAAGTACGCGTCCGGGGACTCCTAAGCCCCACGGGTGGGCATCGTTTTCCCTCCGAGGTCACTGAGTGCCTCCAGACAACTGTGGGTCGGCGGAGCAACGTCGAGGTGCTTTGGTTTATCCCCCGGAGGACCTCTGTGCTTGCCGAGTGCTGGGCAGCAACACACTGCGCGTTCCTTGAGCAGCGCAGCATCTCCAGAGCCCTCGAACGCCCTCAGGACAACATGGCTGGTGATTGCGAAGTGTCCAGGAAGACTCTGTCATGGCCCTTGTGTGAGCTGCCGTGAGAGAACACTGTGCTTGGAACACTGCGAGGCCCGCCCTCGTACCTGAAGTCACTCTGCTCGAGGAGAAAGTCAGCATCTTAGCACGCTGTGTCGCTACCGGCACACCCAGCATGAACCCATGCCTGGAAGTAAGGCCCTGATTCGCCGTGCAGAAGCGGAGGCGTGCTGCAGCTTCCAGGGGGTGGTAGCCTCTGCTCTGTGTAGCTTTAACGGCAGCACAGCTTTCTGGACACCTGCGAGGCTAGCCGGGGCACCCTGCTCCCGGCAGGAACACTGAGTACCCCCAGGTGCACCTGGGTCTGCTAAGCAACATCCAGGCCCGTAGCCCTTCAGAGCCCCCTCTGTGCACGCCGAGCGTAGGGAAACGCACTGCACTCTCCTTTGGAGCAGCTTAGTTTCCCCTGCACTCGCACACGTTCGTGAACACCGTTCTGGCACGTCCCTGGTGGCACGGAGGTCTTACGCGGTGCCCTAATCGGAGCTGCCCTCAGAGGAGCCCTCGTCTTCGCGTTCCATCCAGGACCTCCTGACTGAAGTCACCGTGCCTCCTAGAGGACGGTGGCTTGGGTTCTTACTACACTTTAAGTCCTGTTCCTCCTGTGGCACTGCAGGCAGGCCCAGGCCCAGAGGAGCAGCTCCGGCGTTCCTCGGTTGAGACAGTTCGCTGGATGCGGGACTCCCTACTTCCATAAGTTGATTCAGGGAAGGAAACGCAGGGTAACCGGTGTCTCTTGGGACTCGTTAGAAGCCACAGGGATGTACGCTGAGTGTGCCCATGAAAATGGGGGCCTGCTGGAACTAGCCCTGCTTTCCCATTTTGAGGGCTGCATTCATGCCTTCCTTGAAGCTACCTGACATTCCCGGCTCCTGACAGGCCAGTGAGCCCTGGAAGAATGCTTCGGGGAAAATTATGAGTTTGCTCTCTCTAAACCAGGGGCTTCTGTGGCCGCGGCGGCGGTCCGCATGACAGACTCTAGAGCGAAAGGGAACCTCGACGTGAGAACTCGCCTCCAGGTTAGACCCTGAGTAGCCGTGCAGAAAGGTAGGCATGCAGCTGTTTCCATGAGTTCTCAGTCGCGTATGTGCTTTATTTTAAAGGAAGTACGTGTCCGGGGACTCCTAGGCCCCACGGGTGTGCATCGTTTTCCCTCCAAGGTCACTGAGTGCCTCCAGACACCTGTGGGCCTCAGAGCAATGTCGAGGTGCATTGGTTTATCACCTGGAACACCTCTGTGCCTGCCGAGTGCTGGGCAGCAACACACTGCGCGTTCCTTGAGCAGCGCTACATCTCCATTGCCCTTGAACGCCCTCAGGACAACATGGCTGGTGAGTGCGAAGTGCCCAGGAAGACTCTGTCATGGCCCTTGTGTGAGCTGCCGTGAGAGAACACTGTGCTTGGAACACTACGAGGCCCGCCCTTGTACCTGAAGTCACTCTGCTCGAGGAGAATGTCAGCATCTTAACACGCTGTGTCGCTACCGACACACCCAGCATGAACCCTTGCCTGGAAGTAATGCCCTGATTCGCCGTGCAGAAGCGGAGGCGTGCTGCAGCTTCCAGGAGTCGGTGGCCTCTGCTCTGCATGCCTTTAGTGGCAGTAGAGCTTTCTGGACAACTGCGAGGCTAGCCGGGGCACCCTGCTCCTGGCAGGAACACTGAGTACCCCAAAGTGCACCTGGGTCTGCTAAGCAACATCCAGGCCCGTAGCCCTTCAGAGTACCCTCTGTGCACAGCGAGCGTAGGGAAACACACTGCCCTCTCCATCGGAGCAGCTTAATTTCCCCTGCACTCGCACATGTTCGCGAACACCGTTCTGGCACGTCCCTGGTGGCGCGGAGGTCTTATACGTTGCCCTAATCGGAGCTGCCCTCAGAGGAGCCCTCGTCTTCGCGTTCCATCCAGGACCTCCTGGCTGAAGTCACCGTGCCTCCTAGAGGATGGCGGCTTGGGTTCTTACTGCACTTTTAGTTCCGTTCCTTCTGTGGCACTGCAGGCAGCCCCAGGCCCAGAATTGCAGCTCCGGCGTTCCTCGGTTGAGACAGTTCGCTGGATGCGGGACTCCGTACTTCCATAAGTTGATTCAGGGAAGGAAACGCAGGGTAACCGGTGTCTCTTGGGACTCGTTAGAAGCCACAGGGATGTACGCTGAGTGTGCCCATGAAAACGGGGGCCTGCTGGAACTAGCCCTGCTTTCCCATTTTGAGGGCTGCATTCATGCCTTCCTTGAAGCTACCTGACATTCCCGGCTCCCGACAGGCCAGTGAGCCCTGGAAGAATGCTTCGGGGAAAATTATGAGTTTGCTCTCTCTAAAGCAGGGGCTTACGTGGCCGCGGCGGCGGTCCGCATGACAGACTCTAGAGCGAAAGGGAACCTCGACGTGAGAACTCGCCTCCTGCTTAGGCCCTGAGTAGCCGTGCAGAAAGGGAGGCATGCAGCTGTTTCCATGAGTTCTCAGTCGCTTATGTGCTTTATTTTAAAGGAAGTACGCGTCCGGGGACTCCTAGGCCCCACGGGTGTGCATCGTTTTCCCTCCGAGGTCACTGAGTGCCTCCAGACACCTGTGGGCCTCAGAGCAACGTCGAGGTCCATTGGTTGATCCCCCGGAGGACCTCTGTGGCTGCCGAGTGCTGGGCAGCAACACACTGCGCGTTCCTTGAGCAGCGCTACATCTCCAGAGCCCTCGAACGCCCTCAGGACAACATGGCTGGTGAGTGCGAAGTGCCCAGGAAGACTGTGTCATGGCCCTTGTGTGAGCTGCCGTCAGAGAACACTGTGCTTGGAACACTGCGAGGCCCGCCCTCGTACCTGAAGTCACTCTGCTCGAGGAGAAAGTCAGTATCTTAGCACGCTGTGTCGCTACCGGCACACCCAGCATGAACCCATGCCTGGAAGTAAGGCCCTGATTCGCCGTGCAGAAGCGGAGGCGTGCTGCAGCTTCCAGGAGGCGGTGACATCTGCTCTGCATGCCTTTATCGGCAGCACAGCTTTCTGGACACCTGCTAGGCTAGCCGGGGCACCGTGCTCCCGGCAAGAACACTAAGTACCCCCAGGTGCACCTGGGTCTGCTAAGCAACATCCAGGCCCGTAGCCCTTGAGAGCCCCCTCTGTGCACGATGACCGTAGGGAAACACACTGCCCTCTCCTTCGGAGAAGCGTAGTTTCCCCTGCACTCGCACACGTTCGCGAACACCGTTCTGGCACGTCCCTGGTGGCGAGGAGGTCTTACGCGGTGCCCTAATCGGAGCTGCCCTCAGAGGAGCCCTCGTCTTCGCGTTCCATCCAGGACCTCCTGACTGAAGTCACCGTGCCTCCTAGAGGACGGTGGCTTGGGTTCTTACTACACTTTAAGTGCTGTTCCTCCTGTGGCACTGCAGGCAGGCCCAGGCCCAGAGGAGCAGCTCCGGCGTTCCTCGGTTGAGACAGTTCGCTGGATGCGGGACTCCCTACTTCCATAAGTTGATTCAGGGAAGGAAACGCAGGGTAACCGGTGTCTCTTAGGACTCGTTAGAAGCCACAGGGATGTACGCTGAGTGTGCCCATGAAAATGGGGGCCTGCTGGAACCAGCCCTGCTTTCCCATTTTGAGGGCTGCATTCAGGCCTTCCTTGAAGCTACCTGACATTCCCGGCTCCCGACAGGCCAGTGAGCCCTGGAAGAAAGCTTCGGGGAAAATTATGAGTTTGCTCTCTCTAAACCAGGGGCTTCTGTGGCCGCGGCGGCGGTCCGCATGACAGACTCTAGAGCGAAAGGGAACCTCGACGTGAGAACTCGCCTCCAGGTTAGACCCTGAGTAGCCGTGCAGAAAGGTAGGCATGCAGCTGTTTCCATGAGTTCTCAGTCGCGTATGTGCTTTATTTTAAAGGAAGTACGTGTCCGGGGACTCCTAGGCCCCACGGGTGTGCATCGTTTTCCCTCCAAGGTCACTGAGTGCCTCCAGACACCTGTGGGCCTCAGAGCAATGTCGAGGTGCATTGGTTTATCCCCTGGAGCACCTCTGTGCCTGCCGAGTGCTGGGCAGCAACACACTGCGCGTTCCTTGAGCAGCGCTACATCTCCATTGCCCTCGAACGCCCTCAGGACAACATGGCTGGTGAGTGCGAAGTGCCCAGGAAGACTCTGTCATGGCCCTTGTGTGAGCTGCCGTGAGAGAACACTGTGCTTGGAACACTACGAGGCCCGCCCTTGTACCTGAAGTCACTCTGCTCGAGGAGAAAGTCAGCATCTTAACACGCTGTGTCGCTACCGACACACCCAGCATGAACCCTTGCCTGGAAGTAATGCCCTGATTCGCCGTGCAGAAGCGGAGGCGTGCGGCAGCTTCCAGGAGTCGGTGGCCTCTGCTCTGCATGCCTTTAGTGGCAGTAGAGCTTTCTGGACAACTGCGAGGCTAGCCGGGGCACCCTGCTCCCGGCAGGAACACTGAGTACCCCAAAGTGCACCTGGGTCTGCTAAGCAACATCCAGGCCCGTAGCCCTTCAGAGTCCCCTCTGTGCACTGCGAGCGTAGGGAAACACACTGCCCTCTCCATCGGAGCAGCTTAATTTCCCCTGCACTCGCACATGTTCGCGAACACCGTTCTGGCACGTCCCTGGTGGCGCGGAGGTCTTATACGTTGCCCTAATCGGAGCTGCCCTCAGAGGAGCCCTCGTCTTCGCGTTCCATCCAGGACCTCCTGGCTGAAGTCACCGTGCCTCCTAGAGGACGGCGGCTTGGGTTCTTACTGCACTTTTAGTTCCGTTCCTTCTGTGGCACTGCAGGCAGCCCCAGGCCCAGAATTGCAGCTCCGGCGTTCCTCGGTTGAGACAGTTCGCTGGATGCGGGACTCCGTACTTCCATAAGTTGATTCAGGGAAGGAAACGCAGGGTAACCGGTGTCTCTTGGGACTCGTTAGAAGCCACAGGGATGTACGCTGAGTGTGCCCATGAAAACGGGGGCCTGCTGGAACTAGCCCTGCTTTCCCATTTTGAGGGCTGCATTCATGCCTTCCTTGAAGCTACCTGACATTCCCGGCTCCCGACAGGCCAGTGAGCCCTGGAAGAATGCTTCGGGGAAAATTATGAGTTTGCTCTCTCTAAACCAGGGGCTTCCGTGGCCGCGGTGTAGGTCCGCATGACAGACTCTAGAGCGAAAGGGAACCTCGACGTGAGAACTCGCCTCCTGCTTAGGCCCTGAGTAGCCGTGCAGGAAGGGAGGCATGCAGCTGTTTCCATGAGTTCTCAGTCGCTTATGTGCTTTATTTTAAAGGAAGTACGCGTCCGGGGACTCCTAGGCCCCACGGGTGTGCATCGTTTTCCCTCCGAGGTCACTGAGTGCCTCCAGATACCTGTGGGCCTCAGAGCAATGTCGAGGTCCATTGGTTGATCCCCCGGAGGACCTCTGTGGCTGCCGAGTGCTGGGCAGCAACACACTGCGCGTTCCTTGAGCAGCGCTACATCTCCAGAGCCCTCGAACGCCCTCAGGACAACATGGCTGGTGAGTGCGAAGTGCCCAGGAAGACTGTGTCATGGCCCTTGTGTGAGCTGCCGTCAGAGAACACTGTGCTTGGAACACTGCGAGGCCCGCCCTCGTACCTGAAGTCACTCTGCTCGAGGAGAAAGTCAGCATCTTAGCATGCTGTGTCGCTACCGGCACACCCAGCATGAACCCATGCCTGGAAGTAAGGCCCTGATTCGCCGTGCAGAAGCGGAGGCGTGCTGCAGCTTCCAGGAGGCGGTGACATCTGCTCTGCATGCCTTTATCGGCAGCACAGCTTTCTGGACACCTGCTAGGCTAGCCGGGGCACCGTGCTCCCGGCAAGAACACTAAGTACCCCCAGGTGCAACTGGGTCTGCTAAGCAACATCCAGGCCCGTAGCCCTTGAGAGCCCCCTCTGTGCACGATGACCGTAGGGAAACACACTGCCCTCTCCAACGCAGCAGCTTAATTTCCCCTGCAATCGCACACTTTCGTGAACACCTTTCTGGCACGTCCCAGGTGACGCGGAGGTCTTACGCGGTGCCCTAATCGGAGCTGCCCTCAGAGGAGCCCTCGTCTTCGCGTTCCATCCAGGACCTCCTGACTGAAGTCACCGTGCCTCCTAGAGGACGGTGGCTTGGGTTCTTACTGCACTTTAAGTCCTTTTCCTTCTGTGGCACTGCAGGCAGCCCCAGGCCCAGAGGAGCAGCTCCGGCGTTCCTCGGTTGAGACAGTTCACTGGATGCGGGACTCCGTACTTCCATAATTTGATTCAGGGAAGGAAACGCAGGGTAACCGGTGTCTCTTGGGACTCGTTAGAAGCCACAGGGATGTACGCTGAGTGTGCCCATGAAAACGGGGGCCTGCTGGAACTAGCCCTGCTTTCCCATTTTGAGGGCTGCATTCATGCCTGCCTTGAAGCTACCTGACATTCCCGGCTCCCGACAGGCCAGTGAGCCCTAGAAGAATGCTTCGGGGAAAATTATGAGTTTGCTCTCTCTAAACCAGGGGCTTCCATGGCCGCGGCGGCGGTCCGCATGACAGACTCTAGAGCGAAAGGGAACCTCGACGTGAGAACTCGCCTCCTGCTTAGGCCCTGAGTAGCTGTGCAGAAAGTGAGGCATGCAGCTGTTTCCGTGAGTTCTCAGTCGCTTATGTGCTTTATTTTAAAGGAAGTACGCGTCCGGGGACTCCTAGGCCCCACGGGTGTGCATCGTTTTCACTCCGAGGTCACTGAGTGCCTCCAGACAGCTGTGGGCCTCAGAGCAATATCGAGGTGCATTGGTTTATCCCCTGGAGCACCTCTGTGCCTGCCAAGTGCTGGGCAGCAACACACTGCGCGTTCCTTGAGCAGCGCTACATCTCCAGAGCCCTCGAACGCCCTCAGGACAACATGGCTGGTGAGTGCGAAGTGCCCAGGAAGACTCTGTCATGACCCTTGTGTGAGTTGCCGTGAGAGAACACTGTGCTTGGAACACTGCGAGGCCCGCCCTCGTACCTGAAGTCACTCTGCTCGAGGAGAAAGTCAGCATCTTAGCACGCTGTGTCGCTACCGGCACACCCAGCATAAACCCATGCCTGGAAGTAAGGTCCTGATTCACCGTGCAGAAGCAGAGGCGTGCTGCAGCTTCCAGGATGCAGTGGCCTCTGCTCTGCATGCCTTTAATGGCAGCACAGCTTTCTGGACACCTGCGAGGCTAGCCGGGGCACCCTGCTCCCGGCAGGAACACTGAGTACCCCAAAGTGCACCTGGGTCTGCTAAGCAACATCCAGGCCCGTAGCCCTTCAGATCCCCCTCTGTGCACGCCGAGCGTACGGAAACGCACTGCACTCTCCTTTGGAGCAGCTTAGTTTCCCCTGCACTCGCACACGTTCGCGAACACCATTCTGGCACGTCCCTGGTGGCGCGGAGGTCTTATGCGGTGCCCTAATCGGAGCTGCCCTCGGAGGAGCCCTCATCTTCGCGTTCCATCCAGGACCTCCTGGCTCAAGTCACCGTACCTCGTAGAGGACGGCAGCTTGGGTTCTTACTGTACTTTAAGTCCTGTTCTTTCTGTGGCACTGCAGGCAGCCCCAGGCCCAGAGGAGCAGCTCCGGCGTTCCTCGGTTGAGACAGTTCACTGGATGCGGGACTCCCTACTTCCATAAGTTGATTCAGAGAAGGAAACGTAGGGTAACCAGTGTCTCTTGGGACTCGTTAGAAGCCACAGGGATGTACGCTGAATGTTCCCATGAAAACGGGGGCCGCTGGAACTAGCCCTGCTTTCCCATTTTGAGGGCTGCATTCATGCCTGCCTTGAAGCTACCTGACATTCCCGGCTCCCGACAGGCCAGTGAGCCCTGGAAGAATGCTTCGGGGAAAATTATGAGTTTGCTCTCTCTAAAGCAGGGGCTTACGTGGCCGCGGCGGCGGTCCACATGACAGACTCTAGAGCGAAAGGGAACCTCGACGTGAGAACTCGCCTCCAGGTTAGGCCCTGAGTAGCCGTGCAGAAAGGGAGGCATGCAGCTGTTTCCATGAGTTCTCAGTCGCTTATGTGCTTTATTTTAAAGGAAGTACACGTCCGGGGACTCCTGGGCCCCACGGGTGTGCATCGTTTTCCCTCCGAGGTCACTGAGTGCCTCCAGACACCTGTGGGCCTCAGAGCAATGTCGAGGTCCATTTGTTGATCCCCCGGGTGACCTCTGTGCCTGCTGAGTGCTGGGCAGCAACACACTGCGCGTTCCTTGAGCAGCGCTACATCTCCAGAACCCTCGAACGCACTCAGGACAACATGGCTGGTGAGTGCGAAGTGCCCAGGAAGACTCTGTCATGGCCCTTGTGTGAGCTGCCGTGAGAGACCACTGTGCTTGGAACACTGCGAGGCGCGCCCTCGTACCTGAAGTCACTCTGCTCGAGGAGAAAGTCAGCATCTTAGCACGCTGTGTAGCTACTGGCACATCCAGCATGAACCCATGCCTGGAAGTAATGCCCTGATTCGCCGGGCAGAAGCGGAGGCGTGCTGCAGCTTCCAGGAGTCGGTGGCCTCTGCTCTGCATGCCTTTATCGGCAGCACAGCTTTCTGGACACCTGCGAGGCTAGCCGGGGCACCCTGCTCCCGGCAGGAACACTGAGTACCCCAAAGTGCACCTGGGTCTGCTAAGCAACATCCAGGCCCGTAGCCCTTCAGAGCCCCCTCTGTGCACTGTGAGCGTAGGGAAACACACTGCCCTCTCCAACGGAGCAGCTTAATTTCCCCTGCACTCGCACACGTTCGCGAACACCATTCTGGCACGTCCCTGGTGGCGCGGAGGTCTTATGCGGTGCCCTAATCGGAGCTGCCCTCAGAGGAGCCCTCGTCTTCGCGTTCCATCCAGGACCTCCTTACTGAAGTCACCGTGCCTCCTAGAGGACGGTGGCTTGGGTTCTTACTGCACTTTAAGTCCTGTTCCTTCTGTGGCACTGCAGGCAGCCCCAGGCCCAGAGGAGCAGCTCCGGCGTTCCTCGGTTGAGACAGTTCGCTGGATGCGGGACTCCCTACTTCCATAAGTTGATTCAGGGAAGGAAACGCAGGGTAACCGGTGTCTCTTGGGACTCGTTAGAAGCCACAGGGATGTACGCTGAGTGTGCCCATGAAAACGGGGGCCTGCCGGAACTAGCCCTGCTTTCCCATTTTGAGGGCTGCATTCAGGCCTTCCTTGAAGCTACCTGACATTCCCGGCTCCCGACAGGCCAGTGAGCCCTGGAAGAATGCTTCGGGGATAATTATGAGTTTGCTCTCTCTAAACCAGGGGCTTCCATGGCCACGGCGGCGGTCCGCATGACAGACTCTAGAGCGAAAGGGAACCTCGACGTGAGAACTCGCCTCCAGGTTAGACCCTGAGTAGCCGTGCAGAAAGGGAGGCATGCAGCTGTTTCCATGAGTTTTCAGTCGCTTATGTGCTTTATTTTAAAAGAAGTACGCGTCCGGGGACTCCTAGGCAACACGGATGTGCATCGTTTTCCCTCCAAGGTCACTGAGTGCCTCCAGACACCTGTGGGCCTCAGAGCAATGTCGAGGTGCATTGTTTTATCCCCTGGAGCACCTCTGTGCCTGTCGAGTGCTGGGCAGCAACACACTGCACGGTCCTTGAGCAGCGCTACATCTCCAGAGCCCTCGAACGCCCTCAGGACAACATGGCTGGTGAGTGCGAAGTGCCCAGGAAGACTCTGTCATGACCCTTGTGTGAGTTGCCGTGAGAGAACACTGTGCTTGGAACACTGCAAGGCCCACCCTCGTACCTGAAGTCACTCTGCTCGAGGAGAAAGTTAGCATCTTAGCACGCTGTGTCACCACCGGCACACCCAGCATGAACCCATGGCTGGAAGTAAGGCCCTGATTCGCCGTGCAGAAGCGGAGGCGTGCGGCAGCTTCCAGGAGGCGGTGGCCTCTGTTCTGCATGCCTTTAACGGCAGCACAGCTTTCTGGACACCTGGGAGTCTAGCCGGGGCACCGTGCTGTCGGCAGGAACACTGAGTACCCCCAGGTGCACCTGGGTCTGCTAAGCAACATCCAGGCCCGTAGCCCTTCAGAGACCCCTCTGTGCACTGCGAGCATAGGGAAACGCACTGCCCTCTCCTTTGGAGCAGCTTAGTTTCCTCCGCACACGCACACGTTCGCGAACAACGTTCTGGCACGTCCCACGTGATGTGGAGTCTTCCGCGGTGTTCTAATCGGAGCTGCCCTCGGAGGAGCCCTCGTCTTCTCGTTCCATCCAGGACCTCCTTACTGAAGTCACCGTGCCTCCTAGAGGACGGTGGCTTGGTTTCTTACTGCACTTTAAGTCCTGTTCCTTCTGTGGCAGTGCAGGCAGCCCCAGGCCCAGAGGAGCAGCTCCGGCGTTCCTCGGTTGAGACAGTTCGCTGGATGCGGGACTCCCTACTTCCATAAGTTGATTCAGGGAAGGAAACGCAGGGTAACCGGTGTCTCTTGGGACTCGATAGAAGCCACAGGGATGTACGCTGAGTGTGCCCATGAAAACGGGGGCCTGCTGGAACTAGCCCTGCTTTCCCATTTTGAGGGCTGCATTCATGCCTTCCTTGAAGCTACCTGACATTCCCGGCTCCCGACAGGCCAGTGAGCCCTGGAAGAATGCTTCGGGGAAAATTATGAGTTTGCTCTCTCTAAACCAGGGGCTTCCGTGGCCACGGCGGCGGTACGCATGACAGACTCTAGAGCGAAAGGGAACCTCGAAGTGAGAACTCGCCTCCAGGTTAGACCCTGAGTAGCCGTGCAGAAAGGGAGGCATGCAGCTGTTTCCATGAGTTCTCAGTCGCTTATGTGCTTTATTTTAAAAGAAGTACGCGTCCGGGGACTCCTAGGCACCACGGGTGTGCATCGTTTTCCCTCCAAGGTCACTGAGTGCCTCCAGACACCTGTGGGCCTCAGAGCAATGTCGAGGTGCATTGGTTTATCCCCTGGAGCACCTCTGTGCCTGCCGAGTGCTGGGCAGCAACACACTGCGCGTTCCTTGAGCAGCGCTACATCTCCAGAGCCCTCGAACGCCCTCAGGACAACATGGCTGGTGAGTGCGAAGTGCCCAGGAAGACTCTGTCATGGCCCTTGTGTGAGCTGCCGTGATAGAACACTGTGCGTGGAAGACTGCGAGGCCCGCCCTCGTACCTGAAGTCACTCTGCTCGAGGAGAAAGTTAGCATCTAACACGCTGTGTCGCTACCGGCACACCCAGCATGAACCCATGCCTGGAAGTAAGGCCCTGATTCGCCGTGCAGAAGCGGAGGCGTGCTGCAGCTTCCAGGATGCGGTGGCCTCTGCTCTGCATGCCTTTAACGGCAGCACAGCTTTCTGGACACCTGCGACGCTAGCCGGGGCACCGTGCTCTCGGCAGGAACACTGAGTACCCCCAGGTGCACCTGGGTCTGCTAAGCAACATCCAGGCCCATAGCCCTTCAGAGCCCCCTCTGTGCACGCCGAGCGTAGGGAAACACACTGCCCTCTCCTTTGGAGCAGCTTAGTTTCCCCTGCACTCGCACACGTTCGCGAACACCGTTCTGGCACGTCCCTGGTGGCGCGGAGGTCTTACGCGGTGCCCTAATCGGAGCTGCCCTCAGAGGAGCCCTCGTCTTCGCGTTCCATCCAGGACCTCCTTACTGAAGTCACCGTGCCTCCTAGAGGACGGTGGCTTGGGTTCTTACTGCACTTTAAGTCCTGTTCCTTCTGTGGCACTGCAGGCAGCCCCAGGCCCAGAGGAGCAGCTCCGGCGTTCCTCGGTTGAGACAGTTCGCTGGATGCGGGACCCCCTACTTCCATAAGTTGATTCAGGGAAGGAAACGCAGGGTAACCGGTGTCTCTTGGGACTCGTTAGAAGCCACAGGGATGTACGCTGAGTGTGCCCATGAAAACGGGGGCCTGCTGGAACTAGCCCTGCTTTCCCATTTTGAGGGCTGCATTCATGCCTTCCTTGAAGCTACCTGACATTCCCGGCTCCCGACAGGCCAGTGAGCCCTGGAAGAATGCTTCGGGGAAAATTATGAGTTTGCTCTCTCTAAACCAGGGGCTTCCGTGGCCGCGGCGGCGGTCCGCATTACAGACTCAAGAGCGAAAGGGAACCTCGACGTGAGAACTCGCCTCCAGGTTAGGCCCTGAGTAGCCATGCAGAAAGGGAGGCATGCAGCTGTTTCCATCAGTTCTCAGTCGCTTATGTGCTTTATTTTAAAGGAAGTACGCAACCGGGGACTCCTAGGCCCCACGGGTGTGCATCGTTTTCCCTCCGAGGTCACTGAGTGCCTCCAGACACCTGTGGGCCTCAGAGCAACGTCGAGGTGCATTGGTTTATCCCCCGGAGGACCTCTGTGCTTGCCGAGTGCTGGGCAGCAACACACTGCGCGGTCCTTGAGCAGCGCTACATCTCCAGAGCCCTCGAACGCCCTCAGGACAACATGGCTGGTGAGTGCGAAGTGCCCAGGAAGACTCTGTCATGGCCCTTGTGTGAGCTGCCGTGATAGAACACTGTGCTTGGAAGACTGCGAGGCCCGCCCTCGTACCTGAAGTCACTCTGCTCGAGGAGAAAGTTAGCATCTTAGCACGCTGTGTCGCTACCGGCACACCCAGCATGAACCCATGCCTGGAAGTAAGGCCCTGATTCGCCGTGCAGAAGCGGAGGCGTGCTGCAGCTTCCAGGATGCGGTGGCCTCTGCTCTGCATGCCTTTAACGGCAGCACAGCTTTCTGGACACCTGCGACGCTAGCCGGGGCACCCTGCTCTCGGCAGGAACACTGAGTACCCCCAGGTGCACCTGGGTCTGCTAAGCAACATCCAGGCCCGTAGCCCTTCAGATCCCCCTCTGTGCACTGCGAGCATAGGGAAACGCACTGCCCTCTCCTTTGGAGCAGCTTAGTTTCCTCCGCACACGCACACGTTCGCGAACAACGTTCTGGCACGTCCCACGTGATGCGGAGTCTTCCGCGGTGTCCTAATCGGAGCTGCCCTCGGAGGAGCCCTCGTCTTCGCGTTCCATCCAGGACCTCCTGGCTGAAGTCACCGTGCCTCGTAGAGGACGGCAGCTTGGGTTCTTACTGTACTTTAAGTCCTGTTCTTTCTGTGGCACTGCAGGCAGCCCCAGGCCCAGAGGAGCAGCTCTGGCATTCCTCTGTTGAGACAGTTCACTGGATGCGGGACTCCCTACTTCCATAAGTTGATTCAGGGAAGGAAACGTAGGGTAACCAGTGTCTCTTGGGACTCGTTAGAAGCCACAGGGATGTACGCTGAGTGTTCCCATGAAAACGGGGGCCTGCTGGAACTAGCCCTGCTTTCCCATTTTGAGGGCTGCATTCATTCCTGCCTTGAAGCTACCTGACATTCCTGGCTCCCGACAGGCCAGTGAGCCCTGGAAGAATGCTTCGGGGAAAATTATGAGTTTGCTCTCTCTAAACCAGGGGCTTCCGTGGCCGCGGCGGCGGTCCACATGACAGACTCTAGAGCGAAAGGGAACCTCGACGTGAGAACTCGCCTCCAGGTTAGGCCCTGAGTAGCCGTGCAGAAAGGGAGGCATGCAGCTGTTTCCATGAGTTCTCAGTCGCCTATGTGCTTTATTTTAAAGGAAGTACGCGTCCGGGGACTCCTAGGCCCCACGGGTGGGCATCGTTTTCCCTCCGAGGTCACTGAGTGCCTCCAGACACCTGTGGGTCGGCGGAGCAACGTCGAGGTGCTTTGGTTTATCCCCCGGAGGACCTCTGTGCTTGCCGAGTGCTGGGCAGCAACACACTGCGCGTTCCTTGAGCAGCGCTACATCTCCAGAGCCCTCGAACGCCCTCAGGACAACATGGCTGGTGATTGCGAAGTGTCCAGGAAGACTCTGTCATGGCCCTTGTGTGAGCTGCCGTGAGAGAACACTGTGCTTGGAACACTGCGAGGCCCGCCCTCGTACCTGAAGTCACTCTGCTCGAGGAGAAAGTCAGTATCTTAGCACGCTGTGTCGCTACCGGCACACCCAGCATGAACCCATGCCTGGAAGTAAGGCCCTGATTCGCCGGGCAGAAGCGGAGGCGTGCTGCAGCTTCCAGGGGGTGGTAGCCTCTGCTCTCTATAGCTTTAACGGCAGCACAGCTTTCTGGACACCTGCGAGGCTAGCCGGGGCACCCTGCTCCCGGCAGGAACACTGAGTACCCCCAGGTGCACCTGGGTCTGCTAAGCAACATCCAGGCCCGTAGCCCTTCAGATCCCCCTCTGTGCACGCCGAGCGTAGGGAAACGCACTGCACTCTCCTTTGGAGCAGCTTAGTTTCCCCTGCACTCGCACACGTTCGTGAACACCGTTCTGGCACGTCCCTGGTGGCACGGAGGTCTTACGCGGTGCCCTAATCGGAGCTGCCCTCAGAGAAGCCCTCGTCTTCGCGTTCCATCCAGGACCTCCTTACTGAAGTCACCGTGCCTCCTAGAGGACGGTGGCTTGGGTTCTTACTGCACTTTAAGTCCTGTTCCTCCTGTGGCATTGCAGGAAGGCCCAGGCCCAGAGGAGCAGCTCCGGCGTTCCTCGGTTGAGACAGTTCGCTGGATGCGGGACTCCCTACTTCCATAAGTTGATTCAGGGAAGGAAACGCAGGGTAACCGGTGTCTCTTGGGACTCGTTAGAAGCCACAGGGATGTACGCTGAGTGTGCCCATGAAAACGGGGGCCTGCCGGAACTAGCCCTGCTTTCCCATTTTGAGGGCTGCATTCATGCCTTCCTTGAAGCTACCTGACATTCCCGGCTCCCGACAGGCCAGTGAGCCCTGGAAGAATGCTTCGGGGAAAATTATGAGTTTGCTCTCTCTAAACCAGGGGCTTCTGTGGCCGCGGCGGCGGTCCGCATGACAGACTCTAGAGCGAAAGGGAACCTCGACGTGAGAATTCGCCTCCAGGTTAGACCCTGAGTAGCCGTGCAGAAAGGGAGGCATGCAGCTGTTTCCATGAGTTCTCAGTCGCTTATGTGCTTTATTTTAAAGGAAGTACGCGTCCGGGGACTCCTAGGCCCCACGGGTGTGCATCATTTTCCCTCCAAGGTCACTGAGTGCCTCCAGACACCTGTGGGCCTCAGAGCAATGTCGAGGTGCATTGGTTTATCCCCTGGAGCACCTCTGTGCCTGCCGAGTGCTGGGCAGCAACACACTGCGCGTTCCTTGAGCAGCGCTACATCTCCATTGCCCTCGAACGCCCTCAGGACAACATGGCTGGTGAGTGCGAAGTGCCCAGGAAGACTCTGTCATGGCCCTTGTGTGAGCTGCCGTGAGAGAACACTGTGCTTGGAACACTACGAGGCCCGCCCTTGTACCTGAAGTCACTCTGCTCGAGGAGAAAGTCAGCATCTTAACACGCTGTGTCGCTACCGGCACACCCAGCATGAACCCATGCCTGGAAGTAAGGCCCTGATTCGCCGTGCAGAAGCGGAGGCGTGCTGCAGCTTCCAGGAGGCGGTGACCTCTGCTCTGCATGCCTTTATCGGCAGCACAGCTTTCTGGAGACCTGCTAGGCTAGCCGGGGCACCGTGCTCCCGGCAGGAACACTAAGTACCCCCAGGTGCACCTGGGTCTGCTAAGCAACATCCAGGCCCGTAGCCCTTGAGAGCCCCCTCTGTGCACGATGACCGTAGGGAAACACACTGCCCTCTCCTTCGGAGAAGCGTAGTTTCCCCTGCACTCGCTCACGTTCGCGAACACCGTTCTGGCACGTCCCTGGTGGCACGGAGGTCTTACGCGGTGCCCTAATCGGAGCTGCCCTCAGAGGAGCCCTCGTCTTCGCGTTCCATCCAGGACCTCCTTACTGAAGTCACCGTGCCTCCTAGAGGACGGTGGCTTGGATTCTTACTGCACTTTAAGTCCTGTTCCTTCTGTGGCACTGCAGGCAGCCCCAGGCCCAGAGGAGCAGCTCCGGCGTTCCTCAGTTGAGACAGTTCGCTGGATGCGGGACTCCCTACTTCCATAAGTTGATTCAGGGAAGGAAACGCAGGGTAACCGGTGTCTCTTGGGACTCGTTAGAAGCCACAGGGATGTACGCTGAGTGTGCCCATGAACACCGGGGCCTGCTGGAACTAGCCCTGCTTTCCCATTTTGAGGGCTGCATTCATGCCTGCCTTGAAGCTACCTGACATTCCCGGCTCACGACAGGCCAGTGAGCCCTGGAAGAATGTTTCGGGGAACATTATGAGTTTGCTCTCTCTAAACCAGTGGCTTCCATGGCCGCGGCGGCGGTCCGCATGACAGACTCTAGAGCGAAAGGGAACCTCGACGTGAGAACTCGCCTCCAGGTTAGACCCTGAGTAGCCGTGCAGAAAGGGAGGCATGCAGCTGTTTCCATGAGTTCTCAGTCGCTTATGTGCTTTATTTTAAAGGAAGTACGCGTCCGGGGACTCCTAGGCCCCACGAGTGTGCATCGTTTTCCCTCTGAGGTCACTGAGTGCCTCCAGACACCTGTGGGCCTCAGAGCAACGTCGAGGTCCATTGGTTGATCCCCCGGAGGACCTCTGTGGCTGCCGAGTGCTGGGCAGCAACACACTGCGTGTTCCTTGAGCAGCGCTACATCTCCAGAGCCCTCGAACGCCCTCAGGACAACATGGCTGGTGAGTGCGAAGTGCCCAGGAAGACTCTGTCATGGCCCTTGTGTGAGCTGCCGTGAGAGAACACTGTGCTTGGAACACTGCGAGGCGCGCCCTCGTACCTGAAGTCACTCTGTTCCAGGAGAAAGTCAGCATCTTAGCACGCTGTGTTGCTACCGGCACACCCAGCATGAACCCATGCCTGGAAGTAATGCCCTGATTCGCCGTGCAGAAGCGGAGGCGTGCTGCAGCTTCCAGGAGTCGGTGGCCTCTGCACTGCATGCCTTTAGCGGCAGCACAGCTTTCTGGACACCTGCGAGGCTAGCCGGGGCACCCTGCTCCCGGCAGGAACACTGAGTACCCCAAAGTGCACCTGGGTCTGCTAAGCAACATCCAGGCCCGTAGCCCTTCAGAGCCCCCTCTGTGCACTGTGAGCGTAGGGAAACACACTGCCCTCTCCAACGGAGCAGCTTAATTTCCCCTGCAATCGCACACGTTCGTGAACACCTTTCTGGCACGTCCCAGGTGACGCGGAGGTCTTACGCGGTGCCCTAATCGGAGCTGCCCTCAGAGGAGCCCTTGTCTTCGCGTTCCATCCAGGACCTCCTGACTGAAGTCACCGTGCCTCCTAGAGGACGGTGGCTTGGGTTCTTACTGCACTTTAAGTCCTTTTCCTTCTGTGGCACTGCAGGCAGTCCCAGGCCCAGAGGAGCAGCTCCGGCGTTCCTCGGTTGAGACAGTTCGCTGGATGCGGGACTCCGTACTTCCATAATTTGATTCAGGGAAGGAAACGCAGGGTAACCGGTGTCTCTTGGGACTCGTTAGAAGCCACAGGGATGTACGCTGAGTGTGCCCATGAAAACGGGGGCCTGCTGGAACTAGCCCTGCTTTCCCATTTTGAGGGCTGCATTCATGCCTGCCTTGAAGCTACCTGACATTCCCGGCTCCCGACAGGCCAGTGAGCCCTGGAAGAATGCTTCGGGGAAAATTATGAGTTTGTTCTCTCTAAACCAGGGGCTTCCGTGGCCGCGGCGGCCGTCCGCATGACAGACTCTAGAGCGAAAGGGAACCTCGACGTGGGAACTCGCCTCCTGCTTAGGCCCTGAGTAGCTGTGCAGAAAGGGAGGCATGCAGCTCTTTCCATGAGTTCTCAGTCGCTTATGTGCTTTATTTTAAAGGAAGTACACGTCCGGGGACTCCTAGGCCCCACGGGTGTGCATCGTTTTCACTCCGAGGTCACTGAGTGCCTCCAGACACCTTGTGGGCCTCAGAGCAATGTCGAGGTGCATTGGTTTATCCCCTGGAGCACCTCTGTGCCTGCCGAGTGCTGGGCAGCAACACACTGCGCGTTCCTTGAGCAGCGCTACATCTCCAGAGCCCTCGAACGCCCTCAGGACAACATGGCTGGTGAGTGCGAAGTGCCCAGGAAGACTCTGTCATGACCCTTGTGTGAGTTGCCGTGATAGAACACTGTGCTTGGAAGACTGCGAGGCCCGCCCTCGTACCTGAAGTCACTCTGCTCGAGGAGAAAGTTAGCATCTTAGCACGCTGTGTCGCTACCGGCACACCCAGCATGAACCCATGGCTGGAAGTAAGGCCCTGATTCGCCGTGCAGAAGCGGAGGCGTGCTGCAGCTTCCAGGATGCGGTGGCCTCTGTTCTGCATGCCTTTAACGGCAGCACAGCTTTCTGGACACCTGCGACGCTAGCCGGGGCACCGTGCTCTCGGCAGGAACACTGAGTACCCCCAGGTGCACCTGGGTCTGCTAAGCAACATCCAGGCCCGTAGCCCTTCAGAGACCCCTCTGTGCACTGCGAGCATAGGGAAACGCACTGCCCTCTCCTTTGGAGCAGCTTAGTTTCCTCCGCACACGCACACGTTCGCGATCAACGTTCTGGCACGTCCACGTGATGCGGAGTCTTCCGCGGTGTCCTAATCGGAGCTGCCCTCGGAGGAGCCCTCATCTTCGCGTTCCATCCAGGACCTCCTGGCTCAAGTCACCGTACCTCGTAGAGGACGGCAGCTTGGGTTCTTACTGTACTTTAAGTCCTGTTCTTTCTGTGGCACTGCAGGCAGCCCCAGGCCCAGAGGAGCAGCTCCGGCGTTCCTCGGTTGAGACAGTTCACTGGATGCGGGACTCCCTACTTCCATAAGTTGATTCAGAGAAGGAAACGTAGGGTAACCAGTGTCTCTTGGGACTCGTTAGAAGCCACAGGGATGTACGCTGAATGTTCCCATGAAAACGGGGGCCTGCTGGAACTAGCCCTGCTTTCCCATTTTGAGGGCTGCATTCATGCCTGCCTTGAAGCTACCTGACATTCCCGGGTCCCGACAGGCCAGTGAGCCCTGGAAGAATGCTTCGGGGAAAATTATGAGTTTGCTCTCTCTAAAGCAGGGGCTTACGTGGCCGCGGCGGCGGTCCACATGACAGACTCTAGAGCGAAAGGGAACCTCGACGTGAGAACTCGCCTCCAGGTTAGGCCCTGAGTAGCCGTGCAGAAAGGGAGGCATGCAGCTGTTTCCAT
This sequence comes from Leucopleurus acutus, assembly GCF_964270905.1. NCBI lineage: Eukaryota > Metazoa > Chordata > Mammalia > Artiodactyla > Delphinidae > Leucopleurus > Leucopleurus acutus. The sequence continues at coordinate 86,106,572 of NC_139156.1, read as the reverse complement.
GAGTTCTCAGTCGCTTATGTGCTTTATTTTAAAGGAAGTACACGTCCGGGGACTCCTGGGCCCCACGGGTGTGCATCGTTTTCCCTCCGAGGTCACTGAGTGCCTCCAGACTCCTGTGGGCCTCAGAGCAACGTCGAGGTCCATTTGTTGATCTCCCGGGTGACCTCTGTGCCTGCTGAGTGCTGGGCAGCAACACACTGCGCGTTCCTTGAGCAGCGCTACATCTCCAGAACCCTCGAACGCACTCAGGACAACATGGCTGGTGAGTGCGAAGTGCCCAGGAAGACTCTGTCATGGCCCTTGTGTGAGCTGCCGTGAGAGAACACTGTGCTTGGAACACTGCGAGGCGCGCCCTCGTACCTGAAGTCACTCTGCTCGAGGAGAAAGTCAGCATCTTAGCACGCTGTGTAGCTACTGGCACATCCAGCATGAACCCATGCCTGGAAGTAATGACCTGATTCGCCGTGCAGAAGCGGAGGCGTGCTGCAGCTTCCAGGAGTTGGTGGCCTCTGCTCTGCATGCCTTTAGCGGCAGCACAGCTTTCTGTACACCTGCGAGGCTAGCCAGGGCACCCTGCTCCCGGCAGGAACACTGAGTACCCCAAAGTGCACCTGGGTCTGCTAAGCAACATCCAGGGCCGTAGCCCTTCAGATCCCCCTCTGTGCACGCCGAGCGTACGGAAACGCACTGCACTCTCCTTTGGAGCAGCTTAGTTTCCCCTGCACTCGCACACGTTCGCGAACACCATTCTGGCATGTCCCTGGTGGCGCAGAGGTCTTATGCGGTGCCCTAATCGGAGCTGCCCTCAGAGGAGCCCTCGTCTTCGCGTTCCATCCAGGACTTCCTGACTGAAGTCACCGTGCCTCCTAGAGGACGGTGGCTTGGGTTCTTACTGCACTTTAAGTCCTGTTCCTTCTGTGGCACTGCAGGCAACCCCAGGCCCAGAGGAGCAGCTCTGGCGTTCCTCGGTTGAGACAGTTCGCTGGATGCGGGACTCCCTACTTCCATAAGTTGATTCAGGGAAGGAAACGCAGGGTAACCGTTGTCTCTTGGGACTCGTTAGAAGCCACAGGGATGTACGTTGAGTGTGCCCATGAAAACGGGGGGCTGCTGGAACTAGCCCTGCTTTCCCATTTTGAGGGCTGCATTCAGGCCTTCCTTGAAGCTACCTGACATTCCCGGCTCCCGACAGGCCAGTGAGCCCTGGAAGAATGCTTCGGGGAAAATTATGAGTTTGCTCTCTCTAAACCAGGGGCTTCCGTGGCCGCGGCGGCGGTCCGCATGACAGACTCTAGAGCGAAAGGGAACCTCGACGTGAGAACTCGCCTCCAGGTTAGACCCTGAGTAGCCGTGCAGAAAGGGAGGCATGCAGCTGTTTCCATGAGTTCTCAGTCGCTTATGTGCTTTATTTTAAAAGAAGTACGCGTCCGGGGACTCCTAGGCACCACGGGTGTGCATCGTTTTCCCTCCGAGGTCACTGAGTGCCTCCAGACACCTGTGGGCCTCAGAGCAATGTCGAGGTGCATTGGTTTATCCCCTGGAGCACCTCTGTGCCTGCCGAGTGCTGGGCAGCAACACACTGCGCGTTCCTTGAGCAGCGCTACATCTCCAGAGCCCTCGAACGCCCTCAGGACAACATGGCTGGTGAGTGCGAAGTGCCCAGGAAGACTCTGTCCTGACCCTTGTGTGAGTTGCCGTGAGAGAACACTGTGCTTGGAACACTGCGAGGCCCACCCTCGTACCTGAAGTCACTCTGGTCGAGGAGAAAGTTAGCATCTTAGCACACTGTGTCACCACCGGCACACCCAGCATGAACCCATGGCTGGAAGTAAGGCCCTGATTCGCCGTGCAGAAGCGTAGGCGTGCGGCAGCTTCCAGGAGGCGGTGGCCTCTGTTCTGCATGCCTTTAACGGCAGCACAGCTTTCTGGACACCTGGGAGTCTAGCCGGGGCACCGTGCTCTCGGCAGGAACACTGAGTACCCCCAGGTGCACCTGGGTCTGCTAAGCAACATCCAGGCCCGTAGCCCTTCAGAGACCCCTCTGTGCACTGCGAGCATAGGGAAACGCACTGCCCTCTCCTTTGGAGCAGCTTAGTTTCCTCCGCACACGCACACGTTCGCGAACAACGTTCTGGCACGTCCACGTGATGCGGAGTCTTCCGCGGTGTCCTAATCGGAGCTGCCCTCGGAGGAGCCCTCATCTTCGCGTTCCATCCAGGACCTCCTGGCTCAAGTCACCGTACCTCGTAGAGGACGGCAGCTTGGGTTCTTACTGTACTTTAAGTCCTGTTCTTTCTGTGGCACTGCAGGCAGCCCCAGGCCCAGAGGAGCAGCTCCGGCGTTCCTCGGTTGAGACAGTTCACTGGATGCGGGACTCCCTACTTCCATAAGTTGATTCAGAGAAGGAAACGTAGGGTAACCAGTGTCTCTTGGGACTCGTTAGAAGCCACAGGGATGTACGCTGAATGTTCCCATGAAAACGGGGGCCTGCTGGAACTAGCCCTGCTTTCCCATTTTGAGGGCTGCATTCATGCCTGCCTTGAAGCTACCTGACATTCCCGGCTCCCGACAGGCCAGTGAGCCCTGGAAGAATGCTTCGGGGAAAATTATGAGTTTGCTCTCTCTAAAGCAGGGGCTTACGTGGCCGCGGCGGCGGTCCACATGACAGACTCTAGAGCGAAAGGGAACCTCGATGTGAGAACTCGCCTCCAGGTTAGGCCCTGAGTAGCCGTGCAGAAAGGGAGGCATGCAGCTGTTTCCATGAGTTCTCAGTCGCTTATGTGCTTTATTTTAAAGGAAGTACACGTCCGGGGACTCCTGGGCCCCACAGGTGTGCATCGTTTTCCCTCCGAGGTCACTGAGTGCCTCCAGACACCTGTGGGCCTCAGAGCAACGTCGAGGTCCATTTGTTGATCTCCCGGGTGACCTCTGTGCCTGCTGAGTGCTGGGCAGCAACACACTGCGCGTTCCTTGAGCAGCGCTACATCTCCAGAACCCTCGAACGCACTCAGGACAACATGGCTGGTGAGTGCGAAGTGCCCAGGAAGACTCTGTCATGGCCCTTGTGTGAGCTGCCGTGAGAGAACACTGTGCTTGGAACACTGCGAGGCACGCCCTCGTACCTGAAGTCACTCTGCTCGAGGAGAAAGTCAGCATCTTAGCACGCTGTGTAGCTACTGGCACATCCAGCATGAACCCATGCCTGGAAGTAATGCCCTGATTCGCCGTGCAGAAGCGGAGGCGTGCTGCAGCTTCCAGGAGGCGGTGGCCTCTGCTCTGCATGCCTTTAGCGGCAGCACAGCTTTCTGGACACCTGCGAGGCTAGCCGGGGCACCCTGCTCCCGGCAGGACCACTGAGTACCCCAAAGTGCACCTGGGTCTGCTAAGCAACATCCAGGCCCGTAGCCCTTCAGATCCCCCTCTGTGCACGCCGAGCGTACGGAAACGCACTGCACTCTCCTTTGGAGCAGCTTAGTTTCCCCTGCACTCGCACACGTTCGCGAACACCATTCTGGCACGTCCCTGGTGGCGCGGAGGTCTTATGCGGTGCCCTAATCGGAGCTGCCCTCAGAGGAGCCCTCGTCTTCGCGTTCCATCCAGGACCTCCTGACTGAAGTCACCGTGCCTCCTAGAGGACGGTGGCTTGGGTTCTTACTGCACTTTAAGTCCTGTTCCTTCTGTGGCACTGCAGGCAACCCCAGGCCCAGAGGAGCAGCTCCGGCGTTCCTAGGTTGAGACAGTTCGCTGGATGCGGGACTCCCTACTTCCATAAGTTGATTCAGGGAAGGAAACGCAGGGTAACCGGTGTCTCTTGGGACTCGTTAGAAGCCACAGGGATGTACGCTGAGTGTGCCCATGAAAACGGGGGCCTGCTGGAACTAGCCCTGCTTTCCCATTTTGAGGGCTGCATTCAGGCCTTCCTTGAAGCTACCTGACATTCCCGGCTCCCGACAGGCCAGTGAGCCCTGGAAGAATGCTTCGGGGAAAATTATGAGTTTGCTCTCTCTAAACCAGGGGCTTCCGTGGCCACGGCGGCGGTCCGCATGACAGACTCTAGAGCGAAAGGGAACCTCGACGTGAGAACTCGCCTCCAGGTTAGACCCTGAGTAGCCGTGCAGAAAGGGAGGCATGCAGCTGTTTCCATGAGTTCTCAGTCGCTTATGTGCTTTATTTTAAAAGAAGTACGCGTCCGGGGACTCCTAGGCACCACGGGTGTGCATCGTTTTCCCTCCAAGGTCACTGAGTGCCTCCAGACACCTGTGGGCCTCAGAGCAATGTCGAGGTGCATTGGTTTATCCCCTGGAGCACCTCTGTGCCTGCCGAGTGCTGGGCAGCAACACACTGCGCGTTCCTTGAGCAGCGCTACATCTCCAGAGCCCTCGAACGCCCTCAGGACAACATGGCTGGTGAGTGCGAAGTGCCCAGGAAGACTCTGTCATGACCCTTGTGTGAGTTGCCGTGAGAGAACACTGTGCTTGGAACACTGCGAGGCCCACCCTCGTACCTGAAGTCACTCTGCTCGAGGAGAAAGTTAGCATCTTAGCACGCTGTGTCGCCACCGGCACACCCAGCATGAACCCATGGCTGGAAGTAAGGCCCTGATTCGCCGTGCAGAAGCGGAGGCGTGCGGCAGCTTCCAGGAGGCGGTGGCCTCTGTTCTGCATGCCTTTAACGGCAGCACAGCTTTCTGGACACCTGGGAGTCTAGCCGGGGCACCGTGCTCTCGGCAGGAACACTGAGTACCCCCAGGTGCACCTGGGTCTGCTAAGCAACATCCAGGCCCGTAGCCCTTCAGAGACCCCTCTGTGCACTGCGAGCATAGGGAAACGCACTGCCCTCTCCTTTGGAGCAGCTTAGTTTCCTCCGCACACGCACACGTTCGCGAACAACGTTCTGGCACGTCCACGTGATGCGGAGTCTTCCGCGGTGTCCTAATCGGAGCTGCCCTCGGAGGAGCCCTCATCTTCGCGTTCCATCCAGGACCTCCTGGCTCAAGTCACCGTACCTCGTAGAGGACGGCAGCTTGGGTTCTTACTGTACTTTAAGTCCTGTTCTTTCTGTGGCACTGCAGGCAGCCCCAGGCCCAGAGGAGCAGCTCTGGCGTTCCTCGGTTGAGACAGTTCACTGGATGCGGGACTCCCTACTTCCATAAGTTGATTCAGAGAAGGAAACGTAGGGTAACCAGTGTCTCTTGGGACTCGTTAGAAGCCACAGGGATGTACGCTGAATGTTCCCATGAAAACGGGGGCCTGCTGGAACTAGAACTGCTTTCCCATTTTGAGGGCTGCATTCATGCCTGCCTTGAAGCTACCTGACATTCCCGGCTCCCGACAGGCCAGTGAGCCCTGGAAGAATGCTTCGGGGAAAATTATGAGTTTGCTCACTCTAAAGCATGGGCTTACGTGGCCGCGGCGGCGGTCCACATGACAGACTCTAGAGCGAAAGGGAACCTCGACGTGAGAACTCACCTCCAGGTTAGGCCCAGAGTAGCCGTGCAGAAAGGGAGGCATGCAGCTGTTTCCATGAGTTCTCAGTCGCTTATGTGCTTTATTTTAAAGGAAGTACACGTCCGGGGACTCCTGGGCCCCACGGGTGTGCATCGTTTTCCCTCCGAGGTCACTGAGTGCCTCCAGACACCTGTGGGCCTCAGAGCAACGTCGAGGTCCATTTGTTGATCCCCCGGGTGACCTCTGTGCCTGCTGAGTGCTGGGCAGCAACACACTGCGCGTTCCTTGAGCAGCGCTACATGTCCAGAACCCTCGAACGCACTCAGGACAACATGGCTGGTGAGTGCGAAGTGCCCAGGAAGACTCTGTCATGGCCCTTGTGTGAGCTGCCGTGAGAGAACACTGTGCTTGGAACACTGCGAGGCGCGCCCTCGTACCTGAAATCACTCTGCTCGAGGAGAAAGTCAGCATCTTAGCACGCTGTGTAGCTACTGGCACATCCAGCATGAACCCATGCCTGGAAGTAATGCCCTGATTCGCCGTGCAGAAGCGGAGGCGTGCTGCAGCTTCCAGGAGGCGGTGGCCTCTGCTCTGCATGCCTTTAGCGGCAGCACAGCTTTCTGGACACCTGCGAGGCTAGCCGGGGCACCCTGCTCTCGGCAGGAACACTGAGTACCCCAAAGTGCACCTGGGTGTGCTAAGCAACATCCAGGCCCGTAGCCCTTCAGATCCCCCTCTGTGCACGCCGAGCGTACGGAAACGCACTGCACTCTCCTTTGGAGCAGCTTAGTTTCCCCTGCACTCGCACACGTTCGCGAACACCATTCTGGCACGTCCCTGGTGGCGCGGAGGTCTTATGCGGTGCCCTAATCGGAGCTGCCCTCAGAGGAGCCCTCGTCTTCGCGTTCCATCCAGGACCTCCTGACTGAAGTCACCGTGCCTCCTAGAGGACGGTGGCTTGGGTTCTTACTGCACTTTAAGTCCTGTTCCTTCTGTGGCACTGCAGGCAGCCCCAGGCCCAGAGGAGCAGCTCCGGCGTTCCTCGGTTGAGACAGTTCGCTGGATGCGGGACTCCCTACTTCCATAAGTTGATTCAGGGAAGGAAACGCAGGGTAACCGGTGTCTCTTGGGACTCGTTAGAAGCCACAGGGATGTACGCTGAGTGTGCCCATGAAAACGGGGTCCTGCTGGAACTAGCCCTGCTTTCCCATTTTGAGGGCTGCATTCAGGCCTTCCTTGAAGCTACCTGACATTCCCGGCTCCCGACAGGCCAGTGAGCCCTGGAAGAATGCTTCGGGGAAAATTATGAGTTTGCTCTCTCTAAACCAGGGGCTTCCGTGGCCACGGCGGCGGTCCGCATGACAGACTCTAGAGCGAAAGGGAACCTCGACGTGAGAACTCGCCTCCAGGTTAGACCCTTAGTAGCCGTGCAGAAAGGGAGGCATGCAGCTGTTTCCATGAGTTCTCAGTCGCTTATGTGCTTTATTTTAAAAGAAGTACGCGTCCGGGGACTCCTGGGCACCACGGGTATGCATCGTTTTCCCTCCAAGGTCACTGAGTGCCTCCAGACACCTGTGGGCCTCAGAGCAATGTCGAGGTGCATTGGTTTATCCCCTGGAGCACCTCTGTGCCTGCCGAGTGCTGGGCAGCAACACACTGCGCGTTCCTTGAGCAGCGCTACATCTCCAGAGCCCTCGAACGCCCTCAGGACAACATGGCTGGTGAGTGCGAAGTGCCCAGGAAGACTCTGTCATGACCCTTGTGTGAGTTGCCGTGAGAGAACACTGTGCTTGGAACACTGCGAGGCCCACCCTCGTACCTGAAGTCACTCTGCTCGAGGAGAAAGTTAGCATCTTAGCACGCTGTGTCACCACCGGCACACCCAGCATGAACCCATGGCTGGAAGTAAGGCCCTGATTCGCCGTGCAGAAGCGGAGGCGTGCGGCAGCTTCCAGGAGGCGGTGGCCTCTGCTCTGCATGCCTTTAACGGCAGCACAGCTTTCTGGACACCTGGGAGTCTAGCCGGGGCACCGTGCTCTCGGCAGGAACACTGAGTACCCCCAGGTGCACCTGGGCCTGCTAAGCAACATCCAGGCCCGTAGCCCTTCAGAGACCCCTCTGTGCACTGCGAGCATAGGGAAACGCACTGCCCTCTCCTTTGGAGCAGCTTAGTTTCCTCCGCACACGCACACGTTTGCGAACAACGTTCTGGCACGTCCACGTGATGTGGAGTCTTCCGCGGTGTCCTAATCGGAGCTGCCCTCGGAGGAGCCCTCATCTTCGCGTTCCATCCAGGACCTCCTGGCTCAAGTCACCGTACCTCGTAGAGGACGGCAGCTTGGGTTCTTACTGTACTTTAAGTCCTGTTCTTTCTGTGGCACTGCAGGCAGCCCCAGGCCCAGAGGAGCAGCTCCGGCGTTCCTCGGTTGAGACAGTTCACTGGATGCGGGACTCCCTACTTCCATAAGTTGATTCAGAGAAGGAAACGTAGGGTAACCAGTGTCTCTTGGGACTCGTTAGAAGCCACAGGGATGTACGCTGAATGTTCCCATGAAAACGGGGGCCTGCTGGAACTAGCCCTGCTTTCCCATTTTGAGGGCTGCATTCATGCCTGCCTTGAAGCTACCTGACATTCCCGGGTCCCGACAGGCCAGTGAGCCCTGGAAGAATGCTTCGGGGAAAATTATGAGTTTGCTCTCTCTAAAGCAGGGGCTTACGTGGCCGCGGCGGCGGTCCACATGACAGACTCTAGAGCGAAAGGGAACCTCGACGTGAGAACTCGCCTCCAGGTTAGGCCCTGAGTAGCCGTGCAGAAAGGGAGGCATGCAGCTGTTTCCATGAGTTCTCAGTCGCTTATGTGCTTTATTTTAAAGGAAGTACACGTCCGGGGACTCCTGGGCCCCACGGGTGTGCATCGTTTTCCCTCCGAGGTCACTGAGTGCCTCCAGACACCTGTGGGCCTCAGAGCAACGTCGAGGTCCATTTGTTGATCCCCCGGGTGACCTCTGTGCCTGCTGAGTGCTGGGCAGCAACACACTGCGCGTTCCTTGAGCAGCGCTACATCTCCAGAACCCTCGAACGCACTCAGGACAACATGGCTGGTGAGTGCGAAGTGCCCAGGAAGACTCTGTCATGGCCCTTGTGTGAGCTGCCGTGAGAGAACACTGTGCTTGGAACACTGCGAGGCGCGCCCTCGTACCTGAAGTCACTCTGCTCGAGGAGGAAGTCAGCATCTTAGCACGCTGTGTAGCTACTGGCACATCCAGCATGAACCCATGCCTGGAAGTAATGCCCTGATTCGCCGTGCAGAAGCGGAGGCGTGCTGCAGCTTCCAGGAGTCGGTGGCCTCTGCTCTGCATGCCTTTAGCGGCAGCACAGCTTTCTGGACACCTGCGAGGCTAGCCGGGGCACCCTGCTCCCGGCAGGAACACTGAGTACCCCAAAGTGCACCTGGGTCTGCTAAGCAACATCCAGGCCCGTAGCCCTTCAGATCCCCCTCTGTGCACGCCGAGCGTACGGAAACGCACTGCACTCTCCTTTGGAGCAGCTTAGTTTCCCCTGCACTCGCACACGTTCGCGAACACCATTCTGGCACGTCCCTGGTGGCGCGGAGGTCTTATGCGGTGCCCTAATCGGAGCTGCCCTCAGAGGAGCCCTCGTCTTTGCGTTCCATCCAGGACCTCCTGACTGAAGTCACCGTGCCTCCTAGAGGACGGTGGCTTGGGTTCTTACTGCACTTTAAGTCCTGTTCCTTCTGTGGCACTGCAGGCAGCCCCAGGCCCAGAGGAGCAGCTCCGGCGTTCCTCGGTTGAGACAGTTCGCTGGATGCGGGACTCCCTACTTCCATAAGTTGATTCAGGGAAGGAAACGCAGGGTAACCGGTGTCTCTTGGGACTCGTTAGAAGCCACAGGGATGTACGCTGAGTGTGCCCATGAAAACGGAGGCCTGCTGGAACTAGCCCTGCTTTCCCATTTTGAGGGCTGCATTCAGGCCTTCCTTGAAGCTACCTGACATTCCCGGCTCCCGACAGGCCAGTGAGCCCTGGAAGAATGCTTCGGGGAAAATTATGAGTTTGCTCTCTCTAAACCAGGGGCTTCCGTGGCCACGACGGCGGTCCGCATGACAGACTCTAGAGCGAAAGGGAACCTCGACGTGAGAACTCGCCTCCAGGTTAGACCCTGAGTAGCCGTGCAGAAAGGGAGGCATGCAGCTGTTTCCATGAGTTCTCAGTCGCTTATGTGCTTTATTTTAAAAGAAGTACGCGTCCGGGGACTCCTAGGCACCACGGGTGTGCATCGTTTTCCCTCCAAGGTCACTGAGTGCCTCCAGACACCTGTGGGCCTCAGAGCAATGTCGAGGTGCATTGGTTTATCCCCTGGAGCACCTCTGTGCCTGCCGAGTGCTGGGCAGCAACACACTGCGCGTTCCTTGAGCAGCGCTACATCTCCAGAGCCCTCGAACGCCCTCAGGACAACATGGCTGGTGAGTGCCAAGTGCCCAGGAAGACTCTGTCATGACCCTTGTGTGAGTTGCCGTGAGAGAACACTGTGCTTGGAACACTGCGAGGCCCACCCTCGTACCTGAAGTCACTCTGCTCGTGGAGAAAGTTAGCATCTTAGCACGCTGTGTCACCACCGGCACACCCAGCATGAACCCATGGCTGGAAGTAAGGCCCTGATTCGCCGTGCAGAAGCGGAGGCGTGCGGCAGCTTCCAGGAGGCGGTGGCCTCTGCTCTGCATGCCTTTAACGGCAGCACAGCTTTCTGGACACCTGGGAGTCTAGCCGGGGCACCGTGCTCTCGGCAGGAACACTGAGTACCCCCAGGTGCACCTGGGTCTGCTAAGCAACATCCAGGCCCGTAGCCCTTCAGAGACCCCTCTGTGCACTGCGAGCATAGGGAAACGCACTGCCCTCTCCTTTGGAGCAGCTTAGTTTCCTCCGCACACGCACACGTTCGCGAACAACGTTCTGGCACGTCCACGTGATGCGGAGTCTTCCGCGGTGTCCTAATCGGAGCTGCCCTCGGAGGAGCCCTCATCTTCGCGTTCCATCCAGGACCTCCTGGCTCAAGTCACCGTACCTCGTAGAGGACGGCAGCTTGGGTTCTTACTGTACTTTAAGTCCTGTTCTTTCTGTGGCACTGCAGGCAGCCCCAGGCCCAGAGGAGCAGCTCCGGCGTTCATCGGTTGAGACAGTTCACTGGATGCGGGACTCCCTACTTCCATAAGTTGATTCAGAGAAGGAAACGTAGGGTAACCAGTGTCTCTTGGGACTCGTTAGAAGCCACAGGGATGTACGCTGAATGTTCCCATGAAAACGGGGGCCTGCTGGAACTAGCCCTGCTTTCCCATTTTGAGGGCTGCATTCATGCCTGCCTTGAAGCTACCTGACATTCCCGGCTCCCGACAGGCCAGTGAGCCCTGGAAGAATGCTTCGGGGAAAATTATGAGTTTGCTCTCTCTAAAGCAGGGGCTTACGTGGCCGCGGCGGCGGTCCACATGACAGACTCTAGAGCGAAAGGGAACCTCGACGTGAGAACTCGCCTCCAGGTTAGGCCCTGAGTAGCCGTGCAGAAAGGGAGGCATGCAGCTGTTTCCATGTGTTCTCAGTCGCTTATCTGCTTTATTTTAAAGGAAGTACACGTCCGGGGACTCCTGGGCCCCACGGGTGTGCATCGTTTTCCCTCCGAGGTCACTGAGTGCCTCCAGACACCTGTGGGCCTCAGAGCAAAGTCGAGGTCCATTTGTTGATCCCCCGGGTGACTTCTGTGCCTGCTGAGTGCTGGGCAGCAACACACTGCGCGTTCCTTGAGCAGCGCTACATCTCCAGAACCCTCGAACGCACTCAGGACAACATGGCTGGTGAGTGCGAAGTGCCCAGGAAGACTCTGTCATGGCCCTTGTGTGAGCTGCCGTGAGAGAACACTGTGCTTGGAACACTGCGAGGCGCGCCCTCGTACCTGAAGTCACTCTGCTCGAGGAGAAAGTCAGCATCTTAGCACGCTGTGTAGCTACTGGCACATCCAGCATGAACCCATGCCTGGAAGTAATGCCCTGATTCGCCGTGCAGAAGCGGAGGCGTGCTGCAGCTTCCAGGAGTCGGTGGCCTCTGCTCTGCATGCCTTTAGCGGCAGCACAGCTTTCTGGACACCTGCGAGGCTAGCCGGGGCACCCTGCTCCCGGCAGGAACACTGAGTACCCCAAAGGGCACCTGGGTCTGCTAAGCAACATCCAGGCCCGTAGCCCTTCCGATCCCCCTCTCTGCACGCCGAGCGTACGGAAACGCACTGCACTCTCCTTTGGAGCAGCTTAGTTTCCCCTGCACTCGCACACGTTCGCGAACACCATTCTGGCACGTCCCTGGTGGCGCGGAGGTCTTATGCGGTGCCCTAATCGGAGCTGCCCTCAGAGGAGCCCTCGTCTTCGCGTTCCATCCAGGACCTCCTGACTGAAGTCACCGTGCCTCCTAGAGGACGGTGGCTTGGGTTCTTACTGCACTTTAAGTCCTGTTCCTTCTGTGGCACTGCAGGCAGCCCCAGGCCCAGAGGAGCAGCTCCGGCGTTCCTCGGTTGAGACAGTTCGCTGGATGCGGGACTCCCTACTTCCATAAGTTGATTCAGGGAAGGAAACGCAGGGTAACCGGTGTCTCTTGGGACTCGTTAGAAGCCACAGGGATGTACGCTGAGTGTGCCCATGAAAACGGGGGCCTGCTGGAACTAGCCCTGCTTTCCCATTTTGAGGGCTGCATTCAGGCCTTCCTTGAAGCTACCTGACATTCCCGGCTCCCGACAGGCCAGTGAGCCCTGGAAGAATGCTTCGGGGAAAATTATGAGTTTGCTCTCTCTAAACCAGGGGCTTCCGTGGCCACGGCGGCGGTCCGCATGACAGACTCTAGAGCGAAAGGGAACCTCGACGTGAGAACTCGCCTCCAGGTTAGACCCTGAGTAGCCGTGCAGAAAGGGAGGCATGCAGCTGTTTCCATGAGTTCTCAGTCGCTTATGTGCTTTATTTTAAAAGAAGTACGCGTCCGGGGACTCCTAGGCACCACGGGTGTGCATCGTTTTCCCTCCAAGGTCACTGAGTGCCTCCAGACACCTGTGGGCCTCAGAGCAATGTCGAGGTGCATTGGTTTATCCCCTGGAGCACCTCTGTGCCTGCCGAGTGCTGGGCAGCAACACACTGCGCGTTCCTTGAGCAGCGCTACATCTCCAGAGCCCTCGAACGCCCTCAGGACAACATGGCTGGTGAGTGCGAAGTGCCCAGGAAGACTCTGTCATGACCCTTGTGTGAGTTGCCGTGAGAGAACACTGTGCTTGGAACACTGCGAGGCCCACCCTCGTACCTGAAGTCACTCTGCTCGAGGAGAAAGTTAGCATCTTAGCACGCTGTGTCACCACCGGCAGACCCAGCATGAACCCATGGCTGGAAGTAAGGCCCTGATTCGCCGTGCAGAAGCGGAGGCGTGCGGCAGCTTCCAGGAGGCGGTGGCCTCTGTTCTGCATGCCTTTAAAGGCAGCACAGCTTTCTGGACACCTGGGAGTCTAGCCGGGGCACCGTGCTCTCAGCAGGAACACTGAGTACCCCCAGGGGTACCTGGGTCTGCTAAGCAACATCCAGGCCCGTAGCCCTTCAGAGACCCCTCTGTGCACTGCGAGCATAGGGAAACGCACTGCCCTCTCCTTTGGAGCAGCTTAGTTTCCTCCGCACACGCACACGTTCGCGAACAACGTTCTGGCACGTCCACGTGATGCGGAGTCTTCCGCGGTGTCCTAATCGGAGCTGCCCTCGGAGGAGCCCTCATCTTCGCGTTCCATCCAGGACCTCCTGGCTCAAGTCACCGTACCTCGTAGAGGACGGCAGCTTGGGTTCTTACTGTACTTTAAGTCCTGTTCTTTCTGTGGCACTGCAGGCAGCCCCAGGCCCAGAGGAGCAGCTCCGGCGTTCCTCGGTTGAGACAGTTCACTGGATGCGGGACTCCCTACTTCCATAAGTTGATTCAGAGAAGGAAACGTAGGGTAACCAGTGTCTCTTGGGACTCGTTAGAAGCCACAGGGATGTACGCTGAATGTTCCCATGAAAACGGGGGCCTGCTGGAACTAGCCCTGCTTTCCCATTTTGAGGGCTGCATTCATGCCTGCCTTGAAGCTACCTGACATTCCCGGGTCCCGACAGGCCAGTGAGCCCTGGAAGAATGCTTCGGGGAAAATTATGAGTTTGCTCTCTCTAAAGCAGGGGCTTACGTGGCCGCGGCGGCGGTCCACATGACAGACTCTAGAGCGAAAGGGAACCTCGACGTGAGAACTCGCCTCCAGGTTAGGCCCTGAGTAGCCGTGCAGAAAGGGAGGCATGCAGCTGTTTCCATGTGTTCTCAGTCGCTTATGTGCTTTATTTTAGAGGAAGTACACGTCCGGGGACTCCTGGGCCCCACGGGTGTGCATCGTTTTCCCTCCGAGGTCACTGAGTGCCTCCAGACACCTGTGGGCCTCAGAGCAACGTCGAGGTCCATTTGTTGATCCCCCGGGTGACCTCTGTGCCTGCTGAGTGCTGGGCAGCAACACACTGCGCGTTCCTTGAGCAGCGCTACATCTCCAGAACCCTCGAACGCCCTCAGGACAACATGGCTGGTGAGTGCGAAGTGCCCAGGAAGACTCTGTCATGGCCCTTGTGTGAGCTGCCGTGAGAGAACACTGTGCTTGGAACACTGCGAGGCGCGCCCTCGTACCTGAAGTCACTCTGCTTGAGGAGAAAGTCAGCATCTTAGCACGCTGTGTAGCTACTGGCACATCCAGCATGAACCCATGCCTGGAAGTAATGCCCTGATTCGCCGTGCAGAAGCGGAGGCGTGCTGCAGCTTCCAGGAGTCGGTGGCCTCTGCTCTGCATGCCTTTAGCGGCAGCACAGCTTTCTGGACACCTGCGAGGCTAGCCGGGGCACCCTGCTCCCGGCAGGAACACTGAGTACCCCAAAGTGCACCTGGGTCTGCTAAGGAACATCCAGGCCCGTAGCCCTTCAGATCCACCTCTGTGCACGCCGAGCGTACGGAAACGCACTGCACTCTCCTTTGGAGCAGCTTAGTTTCCCCTGCACTCGCACACGTTCGCGAACACCATTCTGGCACGTCCCTGGTGGCGCGGAGGTCTTATGCGGTGCCCTAATCGGAGCTGCCCTCAGAGGAGCCCTCGTCTTTGCGTTCCATCCAGGACCTCCTGACTGAAGTCACCGTGCCTCCTAGAGGACGGTGGCTTGGGTTCTTACTGCACTTTAAGTCCTGTTCCTTCTGTGGCACTGCAGGCAGCCCCAGGCCCAGAGGAGCAGCTCCGGCGTTCCTCGGTTGAGACAGTTCGCTGGATGCGGGACTCCCTACTTCCATAAGTTGATTCAGGGAAGGAAACGCAGGGTAACCGGTGTCTCTTGGGACTCGTTAGAAGCCACAGGGATGTACGCTGAGTGTGCCCATGAACACCGGGGCCTGCTGGAACTAGCCCTGCTTTCCCATTTTGAGGGCTGCATTCAGGCCTTCCTTGAAGCTACCTGACATTCCCGGCTCCCGACAGGCCAGTGAGCCCTGGAAGAATGCTTCGGGGAAAATTATGAGTTTGCTCTCTCTAAACCAGGGGCTTCCGTGGCCACGGCGGCGGTCCGCATGACAGACTCTAGAGCGAAAGGGAACCTCGACGTGAGAACTCGCCTCCAGGTTAGACCCTGAGTAGCCGTGCAGAAAGGGAGGCATGCAGCTGTTTCCATGAGTTCTCAGTCGCTTATGTGCTTTATTTTAAAAGAAGTACACGTCCGGGGACTCCTAGGCACCACGGGTGTGCATCGTTTTCCCTCCAAGGTCACTGAGTGCCTCCAGACACCTGTGGGCCTCAGAGCAATGTCGAGGTGCATTGGTTTATCCCCTGGAGCACCTCTGTGCCTGCCGAGTGCTGGGCAGCAACACACTGCGCGTTCCTTGAGCAGCGCTACATCTCCAGAGCCCTCGAACGCCCTCAGGACAACATGGCTGGTGAGTGCGAAGTGCCCAGGAAGACTCTGTCATGACCCTTGTGTGAGTTGCCGTGAGAGAACACTGTGCTTGGAACACTGCGAGGCTCACCCTCGTACCTGAAGTCACTCTGCTCGAGGAGAAAGTTAGCATCTTAGCACGCTGTGTCACCACCGGCACACCCAGCATGAACCCATGGCTGGAAGTAAGGCCCTGATTCGCCGTGCAGAAGCGGAGGCGTGCGGCAGCTTCCAGGAGGCGGTGGCCTCTGTTCTGCATGCCTTTAACGGCAGCACAGCTTTCTGGACACCTGGGAGTCTAGCCGGGGCACCGTGCTCTCGGCAGGAACACTGAGTACCCCCAGGTGCACCTGGGTCTGCTAAGCAACATCCAGGCCCGTAGCCCTTCAGAGCCCCCTCTGTGCACGCCGAGCGTAGGGAAACACACTGCTCTCTCCTTCGGAGAAGCTTAGTTTCCCCTGCACTCGCACACGTTTGCGAACACCGTTCTGGCACGTCCCTGGTGGCGTGGAGGTCTTACGCGGTGCCCTATCGGAGCTGCCCTCAGAGGAGCCCTCGTCTTCGCGTTCCATCCAGGACCTCCTTACTGAAGTCACCGTGCCTCCTAGAGGACGGTGGCTTGGGTTCTTACTGCACTTTAAGTCCTGTTCCTTCTGTGGCACTGCAGGCAGCCCCAGGCCCAGAGGAGCAGCTCCGGCGTTCCTCGGTTGAGACAGTTCGCTGGATGCGGGACCCCCTACTTCCATAAGTTGATTCAGGGAAGGAAACGCAGGGTAACCGGTGTCTCTTGGGACTCGTTAGAAGCCACAGGGATGTACGCTGAGTGTGCCCATGAAAACGGGGGCCTGCTGGAACTAGCCCTGCTTTCCCATTTTGAGGGCTGCATTCATGCCTTCCTTGAAGCTACCTGACATTCCCGGCTCCCGACAGGCCAGTGAGCCCTGGAAGAATGCTTCGGGGAAAATTATGAGTTTGCTCTCTCTAAAGCAGGGGCTTACGTGGCCGCGGCGGCAGTCCGCATGACAGGCTCTAGAGCGAAAGGGAACCTCGACGTGAGAACTCGCCTCCAGGTTAGACCCTGAGTAGCCGTGCAGAAAGGGAGGCATGCAGCTGTTTCCATGAGTTCTCAGTCGCTTATGTGCTTTATTTTAAAGGAAGTACGCGTCCAGGGACTCCTAGGCCCCACGGGTGTGCATCGTTTTCCCTCCGAGGTCACTGAGTGCCTCCAGACACCTGTGGGCCTCAGAGCAACATCGAGGTCCATTGGTTGATCCCCCGGAGGACCTCTGTGGCTGCCGAGTGCTGGGCAGCAACACACTGCGTGTTCCTTGAGCAGCGCTACATCTCCAGAGCCCTCAAACGCCCTCAGGACAACATGGCTGGTGAGTGCGAAGTGCCCAGGAAGACTCTGTCATGGCCCTTGTGTGAGCTGCCGTGAGAGAACACTGTGCTTGGAACACTGCGAGGCGCGCCCTCGTACCTGAAGTCACTCTGTTCCAGGAGAAAGTCAGCATCTTAGCACGCTGTGTCGCTACCGACACACCCAGCATGAACCCATGCCTGGAAGTAATGCCCTGATTCGCCGTGCAGAAGCGGAGGCGTGCTGCAGCTTCCAGGAGTCGGTGGCCTCTGCTCTGCATGCCTTTAGCGGCAGCACAGCTTTCTGGACACCTGCGAGGCTAGCCGGGGCACCCTGCTCCCGGCAGGAACACTGAGTACCCCAAAGTGCACCTGGGTCTGCTAAGGAACATCCAGGCCCGTAGCCCTTCAGATCCACCTCTGTGCACGCCGAGCGTACGGAAACGCACTGCACTCTCCTTTGGAGCAGCTTAGTTTCCCCTGCACTCGCACACGTTCGCGAACACCATTCTGGCACGTCCCTGGTGGCGCGGAGGTCTTATGCGGTGCCCTAATCGGAGCTGCCCTCAGAGGAGCCCTCGTCTTCGCGTTCCATCCAGGACCTCCTGACTGAAGTCACCGTGCCTCCTAGAGGACGGTGGCTTGGGTTCTTACTGCACTTTAAGTCCTGTTCCTTCTGTGGCACTGCAGGCAGCCCCAGGCCCAGAGGAGCAGCTCCGGCGTTCCTCGGTTGAGACAGTTCGCTGGATGCGGGACTCCCTACTTCCATAAGTTGATTCAGGGAAGGAAACGCAGGGTAACCGGTGTCTCTTGGGACTCGTTAGAAGCCACAGGGATGTACGCTGAGTGTGCCCATGAACACCGGGGCCTGCTGGAACTAGCCCTGCTTTCCCATTTTGAGGGCTGCATTCAGGCCTTCCTTGAAGCTACCTGACATTCCCGGCTCCCGACAGGCCAGTGAGCCCTGGAAGAATGCTTCGGGGAAAATTATGAGTTTGCTCTCTCTAAACCAGGGGCTTCCGTGGCCACGGCGGCGGTCCGCATGACAGACTCTAGAGCGAAAGGGAACCTCGACGTGAGAACTCGCCTCCAGGTTAGACCCTGAGTAGCCATGCAGAAAGGGAGGCATGCAGCTGTTTCCATGAGTTCTCAGTCGCTTATGTGCTTTATTTTAAAAGAAGTACACGTCCGGGGACTCCTAGGCACCACGGGTGTGCATCGTTTTCCCTCCAAGGTCACTGAGTGCCTCCAGACACCTGTGGGCCTCAGAGCAATGTCGAGGTGCATTGGTTTATCCCCTGGAGCACCTCTGTGCCTGCCGAGTGCTGGGCAGCAACACACTGCGCGTTCCTTGAGCAGCGCTACATCTCCAGAGCCCTCGAACGCCCTCAGGACAACATGGCTGGTGAGTGCGAAGTGCCCAGGAAGACTCTGTCATGACCCTTGTGTGAGTTGCCGTGAGAGAACACTGTGCTTGGAACACTGCGAGGCTCACCCTCGTACCTGAAGTCACTCTGCTCGAGGAGAAAGTTAGCATCTTAGCACGCTGTGTCACCACCGGCACACCCAGCATGAACCCATGGCTGGAAGTAAGGCCCTGATTCGCCGTGCAGAAGCGGAGGCGTGCGGCAGCTTCCAGGAGGCGGTGGCCTCTGTTCTGCATGCCTTTAACGGCAGCACAGCTTTCTGGACACCTGGGAGTCTAGCCGGGGCACCGTGCTCTCGGCAGGAACACTGAGTACCCCCAGGTGCACCTGGGTCTGCTAAGCAACATCCAGGCCCGTAGCCCTTCAGAGCCCCCTCTGTGCACGCCGAGCGTAGGGAAACACACTGCCCTCTCCTTCGGAGAAGCTTAGTTTCCCCTGCACTCGCACACGTTTGCGAACACCGTTCTGGCACGTCCCTGGTGGCGTGGAGGTCTTACGCGGTGCCCTATCGGAGCTGCCCTCAGAGGAGCCCTCGTCTTCGCGTTCCATCCAGGACCTCCTTACTGAAGTCACCGTGCCTCCTAGAGGACGGTGGCTTGGGTTCTTACTGCACTTTAAGTCCTGTTCCTTCTGTGGCACTGCAGGCAGCCCCAGGCCCAGAGGAGCAGCTCCGGCGTTCCTCGGTTGAGACAGTTCGCTGGATGCGGGACCCCCTACTTCCATAAGTTGATTCAGGGAAGGAAACGCAGGGTAACCGGTGTCTCTTGGGACTCGTTAGAAGCCACAGGGATGTACGCTGAGTGTGCCCATGAAAACGGGGGCCTGCTGGAACTAGCCCTGCTTTCCCATTTTGAGGGCTGCATTCATGCCTTCCTTGAAGCTACCTGACATTCCCGGCTCCCGACAGGCCAGTGAGCCCTGGAAGAATGCTTCGGGGAAAATTATGAGTTTGCTCTCTCTAAACCAGGGGCTTCCGTGGCCGCGGCGGCAGTCCGCATGACAGGCTCTAGAGCGAAAGGGAACCTCGACGTGAGAACTCGCCTCCAGGTTAGACCCTGAGTAGCCGTGCAGAAAGGGAGGCATGCAGCTGTTTCCATGAGTTCTCAGTCGCTTATGTGCTTTATTTTAAAGGAAGTACGCGTCCAGGGACTCCTAGGCCCCACGGGTGTGCATCGTTTTCCCTCCGAGGTCACTGAGTGCCTCCAGACACCTGTGGGCCTCAGAGCAACATCGAGGTCCATTGGTTGATCCCCCGGAGGACCTCTGTGGCTGCCGAGTGCTGGGCAGCAACACACTGCGTGTTCCTTGAGCAGCGCTACATCTCCAGAGCCCTCAAACGCCCTCAGGACAACATGGCTGGTGAGTGCGAAGTGCCCAGGAAGACTCTGTCATGGCCCTTGTGTGAGCTGCCGTGAGAGAACACTGTGCTTGGAACACTGCGAGGCGCGCCCTCGTACCTGAAGTCACTCTGTTCCAGGAGAAAGTCAGCATCTTAGCACGCTGTGTCGCTACCGACACACCCAGCATGAACCCATGCCTGGAAGTAATGCCCTGATTCGCCGTGCAGAAGCGGAGGCGTGCTGCAGCTTCCAGGAGTCGGTGGCCTCTGCTCTGCATGCCTTTAGCGGCAGCACAGCTTTCTGGACAACTGCGAGGCTAGCCGGGGCACCCTGCTCCCGGCAGGAACACTGAGTACCCCAAAGTGCACCTGGGTCTGCTAAGCAACATCCAGGCCCATAGCCCTTCAGAGCCCCCTCTGTGCACTGTGAGCGTAGGGAAACACACTGCCCTCTCCATCGGAGCAGCTTAATTTCCCCTGCACTCGCACACGATCGCGAACACCGTTCTGGCACGTCCCACGTGATGCGGAGATCTTACGCTGTGCCCTAATCAGAGCTGCCCTCAGAGGAGCCCTCGTCTTCGCGTTCCATCCAGGACCTCCTGACTGAAGTCACCGTGCCTCCTAGAGGACGGTGGCTTGGGTTCTTACTGCACTTTAAGTCCTGTTCCTTCTGTGGCACTGCAGGCAGCCCCAGGCCCAGAGGAGCAGCTCCGGCGTTCCTCGGTTGAGACAGTTCGCTGGATGCGGGACTCCCGACTTCCATAAGTTGATTCAGGGAAGGAAACGCAGCGTAACCGGTGTCTCTTGGGACTCGTTAGAAGCCACAGGGATGTACGCTGAGTGTGCCCATGAAAACGGCGGCCTGCTGGAACTAGCCCTGCTTTCCCATTTTGAGGGCTGCAGTCATGCCTGTCTTGAAGCGACCTGACATTCCCGGCTCCCGACAGGCCAGTGAGCCCTGGAAGAATGCTTCGGGGAAAATTATGAGTTTGCTCTCTCTAAACCAGGGGCTTCCGTGGCCGCGGCGGCGGTCCTCATGACAGGCTCTAGAGCGAAAGGGAACCTCGACGTGAGAACTCGCCTCCTGCTTAGGCCCTGAGTAGCTGTGCAGAAAGGGAGGCATGCAGCTGTTTCCATGAGTTCTCAGTCGCTTATGTGCTTTATTTTAAAAGAAGTACGCGTCCGGGGACTCCTAGGCACCACGGGTGTGCATCGTTTTCCCTCCAAGGTCACTGAGTGCCTCCAGACACCTGTGGGCCTCAGAGCAATGTCGAGGTGCATTGGTTTATCCCCTGGAGCACCTCTGTGCCTGCCGAGTGCTGGGCAGCAACACACTGCGCGTTCCTTGAGCAGCGCTACATCTCCAGAGCCCTCGAACGCCCTCAGGACAACATGGCTGGTGAGTGCGAAGTGCCCAGGAAGACTCTGTCATGGCCCTTGTGTGAGCTGCCGTGAGAGAACACTGTGCTTGGAACACTGCGAGGCGCGCCCTCGTACCTGAAGTCACTCTGCTCGAGGAGAAAGTCAGCATCTTAGCACGCTGTGTAGCTACTGGCACATCCAGCATGAACCCATGCCTGGAAGTAATGCCCTGATTTGCCGTGCTGATGCGGAGGCGTGCTGCAGCTTCCTGGAGTCGGTGGCCTCTGCTCTGCATGCCTTTAGCGGCAGCACAGCTTTCTGGACACCTGCGAGGCTAGCCGGGGCACCCTGCTCCCGGCAGGAACACTGAGTACCCCAAAGTGCACATGGGTCTGCTAAGCAACATCCAGGCCCGTAGCCCTTCAGAGCCCCCTCTGTGCACTGTGAGCGTAGGGAAACACACTGCCCTCTCCTACGGAGCAGCTTAATTTCCCCTGCAATCGCACACGTTCGTGAACACCTTTCTGGCACGTCCCAGGTGACGCGGAGGTCTTACGCGGTGCCCTAATCGGAGCTGCCCTCAGAGGAGCCCTCGTCTTCGCGTTCCATCCAGGACCTCCTGACTGAAGTCACCATGCCTCCTAGAGGACGGTGGCTTGGGTTCTTACTGCACTTTAAGTCCTTTTCCTTCTGTGGCACTGCAGGCAGTCCCAGGCCCAGAGGAGCAACTCCGGCGTTCCTCGGTTGAGACAGTTCGCTGGATGCGGAACGCTCTACTTCCATAAGTTGATTCAGGGAAGGAAACGCAGGGTAACCGGTGTCTCTTGGGACTCGTTAGAAGCCACAGGGATGTACGCTGAGTGTGCCCATGAAAACGGGGGCCTGCTGGAACTAGCCCTGCTTTCCCATTTTGAGGGCTGCATTCATGCCTTCCTTGAAGCTACCTGACATTCCCGGCTCCCGACAGGCCAGTGAACCCTGGAGGAATGCTTCGGGGAAAATTATGAGTTTGCTCTCTCTAAACCAGGGGCTTCCGTGGCCGCGGCGGCGGTCCGCATGACAGGCTCTAGAGCGAAAGGGAACCTCGACGTGAGAACTCGCCTCAAGGTTACACCCTGAGTAGCCGTGCAGAAAGGGAGGCATGCAGCTGTTTCCATGAGTTCTCAGTCGCTTATGTGCTTTATTTTAAAGGAAGTACGCGTCCGGGGACTCCTAGGCCCCACGGGTGTGCATCGTTTTCCCTCCGAGGTCACTGAGTGCCTCCAGACAACTGTGGGCCTAAGAGCAACGTCGAGGTCCGTTGGTTCATCCCCCAGAGGACCTCTGTGCCAGCCGAGTGCTGGGCAGCAACACACTGCGCGTTCCTTGAGCAGCGCTACATCTCCAGAGCCCTCGAACGCCCTCAGGACAACATGGCTGGTGAGTGCGAAGTGCCCAGGAAGACTTTGTCATGGCCCTTGTGTGAGCTGCCGCTAGAGAACACTGTGCTTGGAACACTGCGAGGCCCGCCCTCGTACCTGAAGTTACTCTGCTCGAGGAGAAAGTCAGCATCTTAGCACGCTGTGTGGCTACCGGCACATCCAGCATGAACCCATGCCTGGAAGTAAGGCCCTGATTCGCCGTGCAGAAGCGGAGGCGTGCTGCAGCTTCCAGGGGGCAGTGACCTCTGCTCTGCATGCCTTTATCAGCAGCACAGCTTTCTGGACACCTGCTAGGCTAGCCGGGGCACCGTGCTCCCGGCAGGAACACTAAGTACCCCCAGGTGCACCTGGGTCTGCTAAGCAACATCCAGGCCCGTAGCCCTTCAGAGCCACCTCTGTGCACTGTGAGTGTAGGGAAACACACTGCCCTCTCCATCGGAGCAGCTTAATTTCCCCTGCACTCGCACACGTTCGTGAACACCGTTCTGGCACGTCCCAGGTGGCGCGGAGGTCTTACGCGGTGCCCTAATCGGAGCTGCCCTCAGAGGAGCCCTCATTTTCGCGTTCCATCCAGGACCTCCTGACTGAAGTCACCGTGCCTCCTAGAGGACGGTGGCTTGGGTCCTTACTGCACTTTAAGTCCTGTTCCTTCTGTGGCACTGCAGGCAGCCCCAGGCCCAGAGGAGCAGCTCCGGCATTCCTCGGTTGAGACAGTTCGCTGGATGCGGGACTCCCTACTTCCAAAAGTTGATTCAGGGAAGGAAACGCAGGGTAACCGGTGTCTCTTGGGACTCGTTAGAAGCCACAGGGATGTACGCTGAGTGTGCCCATGAAAACGGCGGCCTGCTGGAACTAGCCCTGCTTTCCCATTTTGAGGGCTGCATTCATGCCTGCCTTGAAGCTACCTGACATTCCCGGCTCCCGACAGGCCAGTGAGCCCTGGAAGAATGCTTCGGGGAAAATTATGAGTTTGCTCTCTCTAAACCAGGGGCTTCCGTGGCCGCGGTGGCGGTCCGCATTACAGACTCAAGAGCGAAAGGGAACCTCGACGTGAGAACTCGCCTCCAGGTTAGGCCCTGAGTAGCCATGCAGAAAGGGAGGCATGCAGCTGTTTCCATGAGTTCTCAGTCGCTTATGTGCTTTATTTTAAAGGAAGTACGCACCCGGGGATTCCTAGGCCCCACGGGTGTGCATCGTTTTCCCTCCGAGGTCACTGAGTGCCTCCAGACACCTGTGGGCCTCAGAGCAACGTCGAGGTGCATTGGTTTATCCCCCGGAGGACCTCTGTGCTTGCCGAATGCTGGGCAGCAACACACTGCGCGTTCCTTGAGCAGCGCTACATCTCCAGAGCCCTCGAACGCCCTCAGGACAACATGGCTGGTGAGTGCGAAGTGCCCAGGAAGACTCTGTCATGGCCCTTGTGTGAGCTGCCGTGATAGAACACTGTGCTTGGAAGACTGCGAGGCCCGCCCTCGTACCTGAAGTCACTCTGCTCGAGGAGAAAGTTAGCATCTTAGCACGCTGTGTCGCTACCGGCACACCCAGCATGAACCCATGCCTGGAAGTAAGGCCCTGATTCGCCGTGCAGAAGCGGAGGCGTGCTGCAGCTTCCAGGATGCGGTGGCCTCTGCTCTGCATGCCTTTAACGGCAGCACAGCTTTCTGGACACCTGCGATGCTAGCCGGGGCACCCTGCTCTCGGCAGGAACACTGAGTACCCCCAGGTGCACCTGGGTCTGCTAAGCAACATCCAGGCCCGTAGCCCTTCAGAGCCCCCTCTGTGCACTGCGAGCATAGGGAAACGCACTGCCCTCTCCTTTGGAGCAGCTTAGTTTCCTCCGCACACGCACACGTTCGCGAACAACGTTCTGGCACGTCCCACGTGATGCGGAGTCTTCCGCGGTGTCCTAATCGGAGCTGCCCTCGGAGGAGCCCTCGTCTTCGCGTTCCATCCAGGACCTCCTGGCTGAAGTCACCGTGCATCGTAGAGGATGGCAGCTTGGGTTCTTACTGTACTTTAAGTCCTGTTCTTTCTGTGGCACTGCAGGCAGCCCCAGGCCCAGAGGAGCAGCTCTGGCATTCCTCTGTTGAGACAGTTCACTGGATGCGGGACTCCCTACTTCCATAAGTTGATTCAGGGAATGAAACGTAGGGTAACCAGTGTCTCTTGGGACTCCTTATAAGCCACATGGATGTACGCTGAGTGTTCCCATGAAAACGGGGGCCTGCTGGAACTAGCCCTGCTTTCCCATTTTGAGGGCTGCATTCATTCCTGCCTTGAAGCTACCTGACATTCCTGGCTCCCGACAGGCCAGTGAGCCCTGGAAGAATGCTTCGGGGAAAATTATGAGTTTGCTCTCTCTAAACCTGGGGCTTCCGTGGCCGCGGCGGCGGTCCACATGACAGACTCTAGAGCGAAAGGGAACCTCGACGTGAGAACTCGCCTCCAGGTTAGGCCCTGAGTAGCCGTGCAGAAAGGGAGGCATGCAGCTGTTTCCATGAGTTCTCAGTCGCCTATGTGCTTTATTTTAAAGGAAGTACGCGTCCGGGGACTCCTAGGCCCCACGGGTGGGCATCGTTTTCCCTCCGAGGTCACTGAGTGCCTCCAGACACATGTGGGTCGGCGGAGCAACGTCGAGGTGCTTTGGTTTATCCCCCGGAGGACCTCTGTGCTTGCCGAGTGCTGGGCAGCAACACACTGCGCGTTCCTTGAGCAGCGCAGCATCTCCAGAGCCCTCGAACGCCCTCAGGACAACATGGCTGGTGATTGCGAAGTGTCCAGGAAGACTCTGTCATGGCCCTTGTGTGAGCTGCCGCTAGAGAACACTGTGCTTGGAACACTGCGAGGCCCAACCTCGTACCTGAAGTCACTCTGCTCGAGGAGAAAGTCAGCATCTTAGCACGCTGTGTCGCTACCGGCACACCCAGCATGAACCCATGCCTGGAAGTAAGGCCCTGATTCGCCGTGCAGAAGCGGAGGCGTGCTGCAGCTTCCAGGGTGTGGTAGCCTCTGCTCTGTATAGCTTTAACGGCAGCACAGCTTTCTGGACACCTGCGAGGCTAGCCGGGGCACCCTGCTCCCGGCAAGAACACTGAGTACCCGCAGGTGCACCTGGGTCTGCTAAGCAACATCCAGGCCCGTAGCCCTTCAGAGCCCCCTCTGTGCACGCCGAGCGTAGGGAAACGCAGTGCACTCTCCTTTGGAGCCGCTTAGTTTCCCCTGCACTCGCACACGTTCGTGAACACCGTTCTGGCACGTCCCTGGTGGCACGGAGGTCTTACGCGGTGCCCTAATCGGAGCTGCCCTCAGAGGAGCCCTCGTCTTCGCGTTCCATCCAGGACCTCCTTACTGAAGTCACCGTGCCTCCTAGAGGACGGTGGCTTGGGTTCTTACTGCACTTTAAGTCCTGTTCCTCCTGTGGCACTGCAGGCAGGCCCAGGACCAGAGGAGCAGCTCCGGCGTTCCTCGGTTGAGACAGTTCGCTGGATGCGGGACTCCCTACTTCCATAAGTTGATTCAGGGAAGGAAACGCAGGGTAACCGGTGTCTCTTGGGACTCGTTAGAAGCCACAGGGATGTACGCTGAGTGTGCCCATGAAAACGGGGGCCTGCTGGAACTAGCCCTGCTTTCCCATTTTGAGGGCTGCATTCATGCCTTCCTTGAAGCTACCTGACATTCCTGGCTCCCGACAGGCCAGTGAGCCCTGGAAGAATGCTTCGGGGAAAATTATGAGTTTGCTCTCTCTAAACCAGGGGCTTCCGTGGCCGCGGCGGCGGTCCGCATGACAGACTCTAGAGCGAAATGGAACCTCGACGTGAGAACTCGCCTCCAGGTTAGGCCCTGAGTAGCCGTGCAGAAAGGGAGGCATGCAGCTGTTTCCATGAGTTCTCAGTCGCTTATGTGCTTTATTTTAAAGGAAGTACGCGTCCGGGGACTCCTAGGCCCCACGGGTGTGCATCGTTTTCCCTCCAAGGTCACTGAGTGCCTCCAGACACCTGTGGGCCTCAGAGCAATGTCGAGGTGCATTGGTTTATCCCCTGGAGCACCTCTGTGCCTGCCGAGTGCTGGGCAGCAACACTCTGCGCGTTCCTTGAGCAGCGCTAAATCTCCATTGCCCTCGAACGCCCTCAGTACAACATGGCTGGTGAGTGCGAAGTGCCCAGGAAGACTCTGTCATGGCCCTTGTGTGAGCTGCCGTGAGAGAACACTGTGCTTGGAACACTACGAGGCCCGCCCTTGTACCTGAAGTCACTCTGCTCGAGGAGAAAGTCAGCATCTTAACACGCTGTGTCGCTACCGACACACCCAGCATGAACCCTTGCCTGGAAGTAATGCCCTGATTCGCTGTGCAGAAGCGGAGGCGTGCTGCAGCTTCCAGGAGTCGGTGGCCTCTGCTCTGCATGCCTTTAGTGACAGCAGAGCTTTCTGGACAACTGCGAGGCTAGCCGGGGCACCCTGCTCCCGGCAGGAACACTGAGTACCCCAAAGTGCACCTGGGTCTGCTAAGCAACATCCAGGCCCATAGCCCTTCAGAGTCCCCTCTGTGCACTGCGAGCATAGGGAAACACACTGCCCTCTCCATCGGAGCAGCTTAATTTCCCCTGCACTCGCACACGTTCGCGAACAACGTTCTGGCACGTCCACGTGATGCGGAGTCTTCCGCGGTGTCCTAATCGGAGCTGCCCTCGGAGGAGCCCTCATCTTCGCGTTCCATCCAGGACCTCCTGGCTCAAGTCACCGTACCTCGTAGAGGACGGCAGCTTGGGTTCGTACTGTACTTTAAGTCCTGTTCTTTCTGTGGCACTGCAGGCAGCCCCAGGCCCAGAGGAGCAGCTCCGGCGTTCCTCGGTTGAGACAGTTCACTGGATGCGGGACTCCCTACTTCCATAAGTTGATTCAGAGAAGGAAACGTAGGGTAACCTGTGTCTCTTGGGACTCGTTAGAAGCCACAGGGATGTACGCTGAATGTTCCCATGAAAACGGGGGCCTGCTGGAACTAGCCCTGCTTTCCCATTTTGAGGGCTGTATTCATGCCTGCCTTGAAGCTACCTGACATTCCCGGCTCCCGACAGGCCAGTGAGCCCTGGAAGAATGCTTCCGGGAAAATTATGAGTTTGCTCTCTCTAAACCAGGGGCTTACGAGGCCGCGGTGGCGGTCCACATGACAGACTCTAGAGCGAAAGGGAACCTCGACGTGAGAACTCGCCTCCAGGTTAGGCCCTGAGTAGCCGTGCAGAAAGGGAGGCATGCAGCTGTTTCCATGAGTTCTCAGTCGCTTATGTGCTTTATTTTAAAGGAAGTACACGTCCGGGGACTCCTGGGCCCCACGGGTGTGCATCGTTTTCCCTCCGAGGTCACTGAGTGCCTCCAGACACCTGTGGGCCTCAGAGCAACGTCGAGGTCCATTTGTTGATCCCCCGGGTGACCTCTGTGCCTGCTGAGTGCTGGGCAGCAACACACTGCGCGTTCCTTGAGCAGCGCTACATCTCCAGAACCCTCGAACGCACTCAGGACAACATGGCTGGTGAGTGCGAAGTGCCCAGGAAGACTCTGTCAGGGCCCTTGTGTGAGCTGCCGTGAGAGAACACTGTGCTTGGAACACTGCGAGGCGCGCCCTCGTACCTGAAGTCACTCTGCTCGAGGAGAAAGTCAGCATCTTAGCACGCTGTGTAGCTACTGGCACATCCAGCATGAACCCATGCCTGGAAGTAATGCCCTGATTCGCCGTGCAGAAGCGGAGGCGTGCTGCAGCTTCCAGGAGTCGGTGGCCTCTGCTCTGCATGCCTTTAGCGGCAGCACAGCTTTCTGGACACCTGCGAGGCTAGCCGGGGCACCCTGCTCCCGGCAGGAACACTGAGTACCCCAAAGTGCACCTGGGTCTGCTAAGCAACATTCAGGCCCGTAGCCCTTCAGATCCCCCTCTGTGCACGCCGAGCGTACGGAAACGCACTGCACTCTCCTTTGGAGCAGCTTAGTTTCCCCTGCACTCGCACACGTTCGCGAACACCATTCTGGCACGTCCCTGGTGGCGCGGAGGTCTTATGCGGTGCCCTAATCGGAGCTGCCCTCAGAGGAGCCCTCGTCTTCGCGTTCCATCCAGGACCTCCTTACTGAAGTCACCGTGCCTCCTAGAGGACGGTGGCTTGGGTTCTTACTGCACTTTAAGTCCTGTTCCTTCTGTGGCACTGCAGGCAGCCCCAGGCCCAGCGGAGCAGCTCTGGCGTTCCTCGGTTGAGACAGTTCGCTGGATGCGGGACTCCCTACTTCCATAAGTTGATTCAGGGAAGGAAACGCAGGGTAACCGGTGTCTCTTGGGACTCGTTAGAAGCCACAGGGATGTACGCTGAGTGTGCCCATGAAAACGGGGGCCTGCTGGTACTAGCCCTGCTTTCCCATTTTGAGGGCTGCATTCAGGCCTTCCTTGAAGCTACCTGACATTCCCGGCTCCCGACAGGCCAGTGAGCCCTGGAAGAATGCTTCAGGGAAAATTATGAGTTTGCTCTCTCTAAACCAGGGGCTTCCGTGGCCACGGCGGCGGTCCGCATGACAGACTCTAGAGCGAAAGGGAACCTCGACGTGAGAACTCGCCTCCAGGTTAGACCCTGAGTAGCCGTGCAGAAAGGGAGGCATGCAGCTGTTTCCATGAGTTCTCAGTCGCTTATGTGCTTTATTTTAAAAGAAGTACGCGTCCGGGGACTCCTAGGCACCACGGGTGTGCATCGTTTTCCCTCCAAGGTCACTGAGTGCCTCCAGACACCTGTGGGCCTCAGAGCAATGTCGAGGTGCATTGGTTTATCCCCTGGAGCACCTCTGTGCCTGCCGAGTGCTGGGCAGCAACACACTGCGCGTTCCTTGAGCAGCGTTACATCTCCAGAGCCCTCGAACGCCCTCAGGACAACATGGCTGGTGAGTGCGAAGTGCCCAGGAAGACTCTGTCATGACCCTTGTGTGAGTTGCCGTGAGAGAACACTGTGCTTGGAACACTGCGAGGCCCACCCTCGTACCTGAAGTCACTCTGCTCGAGGAGAAAGTTAGCATCTTAGCACGCTGTGTCACCACCGGCACACCCAGCATGAACCCATGGCTGGAAGTAATGCCCTGATTCGCCGTGCAGAAGCGGAGGCGTGCGGCAGCTTCCAGGAGGCGGTGGCCTCTGTTCTGCATGCCTTTAACGGCAGCACAGCTTTCTGGACACCTGGGAGTCTAGCCGGGGCACCGTGCTCTCGGCAGGAACACTGAGTACCCCCAGGTGCACCTGGGTCTGCTAAGCAACATCTAGGTCCGTAGCCCTTCAGAGACCCCTCTGTGCACTGCGAGCATAGGGAAACGCACTGCCCTCTCCTTTGGAGCAGCTTAGTTTCCTCCGCACACGCACACGTTCGCGAACAACGTTCTGGCACGTCCACGTGATGCGGAGTCTTCCGCGGTGTCCTAATCGGAGCTGCCCTCGGAGGAGCCCTCATTTTCGCGTTCCATCCAGGACCTCCTGGCTCAAGTCACCGTACCTCGTAGAGGACGGCAGCTTGGGTTCTTACTGTACTTTAAGTCCTGTTCTTTCTGTGGCACTGCAGGCAGCCCCAGGCCCAGAGGAGCAGCTCCGGCGTTCCTCGGTTGAGACAGTTCACTGGATGCGGGACTCCCTACTTCCATAAGTTGATTCAGAGAAGGAAACGTAGGGTAACCGGTGTCTCTTGGGACTCGTTAGAAGCCACAGGGATGTACGCTGAATGTCCCCATGAAAACGGGGGCCTGCTGGAACTAGCCCTGCTTTCCCATTTTGAGGGCTGCATTCATGCCTGCCTTGAAGCTACCTGACATTCCCGGGTCCCGACAGGCCAGTGAGCCCTGGAAGAATGCTTCGGGGAAAATTATGAGTTTGCTCTCTCTAAAGCAGGGGCTTACGTGGCCGCGGCGGCGGTCCACATGACAGACTCAAGAGCGAAAGGGAACCTCGACGTGAGAACTCGCCTCCAGGTTAGGCCCTGAGTAGCCGTGCAGAAAGGGAGGCATGCAGCTGTTTCCATGAGTTCTCAGTCGCTTATGTGCTTTATTTTAAAGGAAGTACACGTCCGGGGACTCCTGGGCCCCACGGTTGTGCATCGTTTTCCGTCCGAGGTCACTGAGTGCCTCCAGACACCTGTGGGCCTCAGAGCAACGTCGAGGTCCATTTGTTGATCTCCCGGGTGACCTCTGTGCCTGCTGAGTGCTGGGCAGCAACACACTGCGCGTTCCTTGAGCAGCGCTACATCTCCAGAACCCTCGAACGCACTCAGGACAACATGGCTGGTGAGTGCGAAGTGCCCAGGAAGACTCTGTCATGGCCCTTGTGTGAGCTGCCGTGAGAGAACACTGTGCTTGGAACACTGCGAGGCACGCCCTCGTACCTGAAGTCACTCTGCTCGAGGAGAAAGTCAGCATCTTAGCACGCTGTGTAGCTACTGGCACATCCAGCATGAACCCATGCCTGGAAGTAACGCCCTGATTCGCCGTGCAGAAGCGGAGGCGTGCTGCAGCTTCCAGGAGTCGGTGGCCTCTGCTCTGCATGCCTTTAGCGGCAGCACAGCTTTCTGGACACCTGCGAGGCTAGCCGGGGCACCCTGCTCCCGGCAGGAACACTGAGTACCCCAAAGTGCACCTGGGTCTGCTAAGCAACATCCAGGCCCGTAGCCCTTCAGATACCCCTCTGTGCACGCCGAGCGTACGGAAACGCACTGCACTCTCCTTTGGAGCAGCTTAGTTTCCCCTGCACTCGCACACGTTCGCGAACACCATTCTGGCACGTCCCTGGTGGCGCGGAGGTCTTATGCGGTGCCCTAATCGGAGCTGCCCTCAGAGGAGCCCTCGTCTTCGCGTTCCATCCAGGACCTCCTTACTGAAGTCACCGTGCCTCCTAGAGGACGGTGGCTTGGGTTCTTACTGCACTTTAAGTCCTGTTCCTTCTGTGGCACTGCAGGCAGCCCCAGGCCCAGAGGAGCAGCTCCGGCGTTCCTCGGTTGAGACAGTTCTCTGGATGCGGGACTCCCTACTTCCATAAGTTGATTCAGGGAAGGAAACGCAGGGTAACCGGTGTCTCTTGGGACTCGTTAGAAGCCACAGGGATGTACGCTGAGTGTGCCCATGAAAACGGGGGCCTGCTGGAACTAGCCCTGCTTTCCCATTTTGAGGGCTGCATTCAGGCCTTCCTTGAAGCTACCTGACATTCCCGGCTCCCGACAGGCCAGTGAGCCCTGGAAGAATGCTTCGGGGAAAATTATGAGTTTGCTCTCTCTAAACCAGGGGCTTCCGTGGCCACGGCGGCGGTCCACATGACAGACTCTAGAGCGAAAGGGAACCTCGACGTGAGAACTCGCCTCCAGGTTAGACCCTGAGTAGCCGTGCAGAAAGGGAGGCATGCAGCTGTTTCCATGAGTTCTCAGTCGCTTATGTGCTTTATTTTAAAAGAAGTACGCGTCCGGGGACTCCTAGGCACCACGGGTGTGCATCGTTTTCCCTCCAAGGTCACTGAGTGCCTCCAGACACCTGTGGGCCTCAGAGCAATGTCGAGGTGCATTGGTTTATCCCCTGGAGCACCTCTGTGCCTGCCGAGTGCTGGGCAGCAACACACTGCGCGTTCCTTGAGCAGCGCTACATCTCCAGAGCCCTCGAACGCCCTCAGGACAACATGGCTGGTGAGTGCGAAGTGCCCAGGAAGACTCTGTCATGACCCTTGTGTGAGTTGCCGTGAGAGAACACTGTGCTTGGAACACTGCGAGGCCCACCCTCGTACCTGAAGTCACTCTGCTCGAGGAGAAAGTTAGCATCTTAGCACGCTGTGTCACCACCGGCACACCCAGCATGAACCCATGGCTGGAAGTAAGGCCCTGATTCGCCGTGCAGAAGCGGAGGCGTGCGGCAGCTTCCAGGAGGCGGTGGCCTCTGTTCTGCATGCCTTTAACGGCAGCACAGCTTTCTGGACACCTGGGAGTCTAGCCGGGGCACCGTGCTCTCGGCAGGAACACTGAGTACCCCCAGGTGCACCTGGGTCTGCTAAGCAACATCCAGGCCCGTAGCCCTTCAGAGACCCCTCTGTGCACTGCGAGCATAGGGAAACGCACTGCCCTCTCCTTTGGAGCAGCTTAGTTTCCTCCGCACACGCACACCTTCGCGAACAACGTTCTGGCACGTCCACGTGATGCGGAGTCTTCCGCGGTGTCCTAATCGGAGCTGCCCTCGGAGGAGCCCTCATTTTCGCGTTCCATCCAGGACCTCCTGGCTCAAGTCACCGTACCTCGTAGAGGACGGCAGCTTGGGTTCTTACTGTACTTTAAGTCCTGTTCTTTCTGTGGCACTGCAGGCAGCCCCAGGCCCAGAGGAGCAGCTCCGGCGTTCCTCGGTTGAGACAGTTCACTGGATGCGGGACTCCCTACTTCCATAAGTTGATTCAGAGAAGGAAACGTAGGGTAACCGGTGTCTCTTGGGACTCGTTAGAAGCCACAGGGATGTACGCTGAATGTCCCCATGAAAACGGGGGCCTGCTGGAACTAGCCCTGCTTTCCCATTTTGAGGGCTGCATTCATGCCTGCCTTGAAGCTACCTGACATTCCCGGGTCCCGACAGGCCAGTGAGCCCTGGAAGAATGCTTCGGGGAAAATTATGAGTTTGCTCTCTCTAAAGCAGGGGCTTACGTGGCCGCGGCGGCGGTCCACATGACAGACTCAAGAGCGAAAGGGAACCACGACGTGAGAACTCGCCTCCAGGTTAGGCCCTGAGTAGCCGTGCAGAAAGGGAGGCATGCAGCTGTTTCCATGAGTTCTCAGTCGCTTATGTGCTTTATTTTAAAGGAAGTACACGTCCGGGGACTCCTGGGCCCCACGGGTGTGCATCGTTTTCCGTCCGAGGTCACTGAGTGCCTCCAGACACCTGTGGGCCTCAGAGCAACGTCGAGGTCCATTTGTTGATCTCCCGGGTGACCTCTGTGCCTGCTGAGTGCTGGGCAGCAACACACTGCGCGTTCCTTGAGCAGCGCTACATCTCCAGAACCTTCGAACGCACTCAGGACAACATGGCTGGTGAGTGCGAAGTGCCCAGGAAGACTCTGTCATGGCCCTTGTGTGAGCTGCCGTGAGAGAACACTGTGCTTGGAACACTGCGAGGCACGCCCTCGTACCTGAAGTCACTCTGCTCGAGGAGAAAGTCAGCATCTTAGCACGCTGTGTAGCTACTGGCACATCCAGCATGAACCCATGCCTGGAAGTAACGCCCTGATTCGCCGTGCAGAAGCGGAGGCGTGCTGCAGCTTCCAGGAGTCGGTGGCCTCTGCTCTGCATGCCTTTAGCGGCAGCACAGCTTTCTGGACACCTGCGAGGCTAGCCGGGGCACCCTGCTCCCGGCAGGAACACTGAGTACCCCAAAGTGCACCTGGGTCTGTTAAGCAACATCCAGGCCCGTAGCCCTTCAGATCCCCCTCTGTGCACGCCGAGCGTACGGAAACGCACTGCACTCTCCTTTGGAGCAGCTTAGTTTCCCCTGCACTCGCACACGTTCGCGAACACCATTCTGGCACGTCCCTGGTGGCGCGGAGGTCTTATGCGGTGCCCTAATCGGAGCTGCCCTCAGAGGAGCCCTCGTCTTCGCGTTCCATCCAGGACCTCCTTACTGAAGTCACCGTGCCTCCTAGAGGACGGTGGCTTGGGTTCTTACTGCACTTTAAGTCCTGTTCCTTCTGTGGCACTGCAGGCAGCCCCAGGCCCAGAGGAGCAGCTCCGGCGTTCCTCGGTTGAGACAGTTCTCTGGATGCGGGACTCCCTACTTCCATAAGTTGATTCAGGGAAGGAAACGCAGGGTAACCGGTGTCTCTTGGGACTCGTTAGAAGCCACAGGGATGTACGCTGAGTGTGCCCATGAAAACGGGGGCCTGCTGGAACTAGCCCTGCTTTCCCATTTTGAGCGCTGCATTCAGGCCTTCCTTGAAGCTACCTGACATTCCCGGCTCCCGACAGGCCAGTGAGCCCTGGAAGAATGCTTCGGGGAAAATTATGAGTTTGCTCTCTCTAAACCAGGGGCTTCCGTGGCCACGGCGGCGGTCCGCATGACAGACTCTAGAGCGAAAGGGAACCTCGACGTGAGAACTCGCCTCCAGGTTAGACCCTGAGTAGCCGTGCAGAAAGGGAGGCATGCAGCTGTTTCCATGAGTTCTCAGTCGCTTATGTGCTTTATTTTAAAAGAAGTACGCGTCCGGGGACTCCTAGGCACCACGGGTGTGCATCGTTTTCCCTCCAAGGTCACTGAGTGCCTCCAGACACCTGTGGGCCTCAGAGCAATGTCGAGGTGCATTGGTTTATCCCCTGGAGCACCTCTGTGCCTGCCGAGTGCTGGGCAGCAACACACTGCGCGTTCCTTGAGCAGCGCTACATCTCCAGAGCCCTCGAACGCCCTCAGGACAACATGGCTGGTGAGTGCGAAGTGCCCAGGAAGACTCTGTCATGACCCTTGTGTGAGTTGCCGTGAGAGAACACTGTGCTTGGAACACTGCGAGGCCCACCCTCGTACCTGAAGTCACTCTGCTCGAGGAGAAAGTTAGCATCTTAGCACGCTGTGTCACCACCGGCACACCCAGCATGAACCCATGGCTGGAAGTAAGGCCCTGATTCGCCGTGCAGAAGCGGAGGCATGCGGCAGCTTCCAGGAGGCGGTGGCCTCTGTTCTGCATGCCTTTAACGGCAGCACAGCTTTCTGGACACCTGGGAGTCTAGCCGGGGCACCGTGCTCTCGGCAGGAACACTGAGTACCCCCAGGTGCACCTGGGTCTGCTAAGCAACATCCAGGCCCGTAGCCCTTCAGAGACCCCTCTGTGCACTGCGAGCATAGGGAAACGCACTGCCCTCTCCTTTGGAGCAGCTTAGTTTCCTCCGCACACGCACACGTTCGCGAACAACGTTCTGGCACGTCCACGTGATGCGGAGTCTTCCGCGGTGTCCTAATCGGAGCTGCCCTCGGAGGAGCCCTCATCTTCGCGTTCCATCCAGGACCTCCTGGCTCAAGTCACCGTACCTCGTAGAGGACGGCAGCTTGGGTTCTTACTGTACTTTAAGTCCTGTTCTTTCTGTGGCACTGCAGGCAGCCCCAGGCCCAGAGGAGCAGCTCCGGCGTTCCTCGGTTGAGACAGTTCACTGGATGCGGGACTCCCTACTTCCATAAGTTGATTCAGAGAAGGAAACGTAGGGTAACCAGTGTCTCTTGGGACTCGTTAGAAGCCACAGGGATGTACGCTGAATGTTCCCATGAAAACGGGGGCCTGCTGGAACTAGCCCTGCTTTCCCATTTTGAGGGCTGCATTCATGCCTGCCTTGAAGCTACCTGACATTCCCGGCTCCCGACAGGCCAGTGAGCCCTGGAAGAATGCTTCGGGGAAAATTATGAGTTTGCTCTCTCTAAAGCAGGGGCTTATGTGGCCGCGGCGACGGTCCACATGACAGACTCTAGAGCGAAAGGGAACCTCGACGTGAGAACTCGCCTCCAGGTTAGGCCCTGAGTAGCCGTGCATAAAGGGAGGCATGCAGCTGTTTCCATGAGTTCTCAGTCGCTTATGTGCTTTATTTTAAAGGAAGTACACGTCTGGGGACTCCTGGGCCCCACGGGTGTGCATCGTTTTCCCTCCGAGGTCACTGAGTGCCTCCAGACACCTGTGGGCCTCAGAGCAACGTCGAGGTCCATTTGTTGATCCCCCGGGTGACCTCTGTGCCTGCTGAGTGCTGGGCAGCAACACACTGCGCGTTCTTTGAGCAGCGCTACATCTCCAGAACCCTCGAACGCACTCAGGACAACATGGCTGGTGAGTGAGAAGTGCCCAGGAAGACTCTGTCATGGCCCTTGTGTGAGCTGCCGTGAGAGAACACTGTGCTTGGAACACTGCGAGGCGTGCCCTCGTACCTGAAGTCACTCTGCTCGAGGAGAAAGTCAGCATCTTAGCACGCTGTGTAGCTACTGGCACATCCAGCATGAACCCATGCCTGGAAGTAATGCCCTGATTCGCCGTGCAGAAGCGGAGGCGTACTGCAGCTTCCAAGAGTCGGTGGCCTCTGCTCTGCATGCCTTTAGCGGCAGCACAGCTTTCTGGACACCTGCGAGGCTAGCCGGGGCACCCTGCTCCCGGCAGGAACACTGAGTACCCCAAAGTGCACCTGGGTCTGCTAAGCAACATCCAGGCCCGTAGCCCTTCAGAGCCCCCTCTGTGCACTGTGAGCGTAGGGAAACACACTGCCCTCTCCAACGGAGCAGCTTAATTTCCCCTGCAATCGCACACGTTCATGAACACCTTTCTGGCACGTCCCAGGTGACGCGGAGGTCTTACGCGGTGCCCTAATCGGAGCTGCCCTCAGAGGAGCCCTCGTCTTCGCGTTCCATCCAGGACCTCCTTACTGAAGTCACCGTGCCTCCTAGAGGACGGTGGCTTGGGTTCTTTCTGCACTTTAAGTCCTGTTCCTTCTGTGGCACTGCAGGCAGCCCCAGGCCCAGCGGAGCAGCTCTGGCGTTCCTCGGTTGAGACAGTTCGCTGGATGCGGGACTCCCTACTTCCATAAGTTGATTCAGGGAAGGAAACGCAGGGTAACCGGTGTCTCTTGGGACTCGTTAGAAGCCACAGGGATGTACGCTGAGTGTGCCCATGAAAACGGGGGCCTGCTGGAACTAGCCCTGCTTTCCCATTTTGAGGGCTGCATTCAGGCCTTCCTTGAAGCTACCTGACATTCCCGGCTCCCGACAGGCCAGTGAGCCCTGGAAGAATGCTTCGGGAAAAATTATGAGTTTGCTCTCTCTAAACCAGGGGCTTCCGTGGCCACGGCGGCGGTCCGCATGACAGACTCTAGAGCGAAAGGGAACCTCGACGTGAGAACTCGCCTCCAGGTTAGACCCTGAGTAGCCGTGCAGAAAGGGAGGCATGCAGCTGTTTCCATGAGTTCTCAGTCGCTTATGTGCTTTATTTTAAAAGAAGTACGCGTCCGGGGACTCCTAGGCACCACGGGTGTGCATCGTTTTCCCTCCAAGGTCACTGAGTGCCTCCAGACACCTGTGGGCCTCAGAGCAATGTCGAGGTGCATTGGTTTATCCCCTGGAGCACCTCTGTGCCTGCCGAGTGCTGGGCAGCAACACACTGCGCGTTCCTTGAGCAGCGCTACATCTCCAGAGCCCTCGAACGCCCTCAGGACAACATGGCTGGTGAGTGCGAAGTGCCCAGGAAGACTCTGTCATGACCCTTGTGTGAGTTGCCGTGAGAGAACACTGTGCTTGGAACACTGCGAGGCCCACCCTCGTACCTGAAGTCACTCTGCTCGAGGAGAAAGTTAGCATCTTAGCACGCTGTGTCACCACCGGCACACCCAGCATGAACCCATGGCTGGAAGTAAGGCCCTGATTCGCCGTGCAGAAGCGGAGGCGTGCGGCAGCTTCCAGGAGGCGGTGGCCTCTGTTCTGCATGCCTTTAACGGCAGCACAGCTTTCTGGACACCTGGGAGTCTAGCCGGGGCACCGTGCTCTCGGCAGGAACACTGAGTACTCCCAGGTGCACCTGGGTCTGCTAAGCAACATCCAGGCCCGTAGCCCTTCAGAGACCCCTCTGTGCACTGCGAGCATAGGGAAACGCACTGCCCTCTCCTAAGGAGCAGCTTAGTTTCCTCCGCACACGCACACGTTCGCGAACAACGTTCTGGCACGTCCACGTGATGCGGAGTCTTCCGCGGTGTCCTAATCGGAGCTGCCCTCGGAGGAGCCCTCATCTTCGCGTTCCATCCAGGACCTCCTGGCTCAAGTCACCGTACCTCGTAGAGGACGGCAGCTTGGGTTCTTACTGTACTTTAAGTCCTGTTCTTTCTGTGGCACTGCAGGCAGCCCCAGGCCCAGAGGATCAGCTCCGGCGTTCCTCGGTTGAGACAGTTCACTGGATGCGGGATTCCCTACTTCCATAAGTTGATTCAGAGAAGGAAACGTAGGGTAACCGGTGTCTCTTGGGACTCGTTAGAAGCCACAGGGATGTACGCTGAGTGTGCCCATGAAAACGGGGGCCTGCTTGAACTAGCCCTGCTTTCCCATTTTGAGGGCTGCATTCATGCCTGCCTTGAAGCTACCTGACATTCCCGGCTCCCGACAGGCCAGTGAGCCCTGGAAGAATGCTTCGGGGAAAATTATGAGTTTGCTCTCTCTAAACCAGTGGCTTCCATGGCCGCGGCGGCGGTCCACATGACAGACTCTAGAGCGAAAGGGAACCTCGACGTGAGAACTCACCTCCAGGTTAGGCCCTGAGTAGCCGTGCAGAAAGGGAGGCATGCAGCTGTTTCCATGAGTTCTCAGTCGCTTATGTGCTTTATTTTAAAGGAAGTACACGTCCGGGGACTCCTGGGCCCCACGGGTGTGCATCGTTTTCCCTCCGAGGTCACTGAGTGCCTCCAGACACCTGTGGGCCTCAGAGCAACGTCGAGGTCCATTTGTTGATCCCCCGGGTGACCTCTGTGCCTGCTGAGTGCTGGGCAGCAACACACTGCGCGTTCCTTGAGCAGCGCTACATCTCCAGAACCCTCGAACGCACTCAGGACAACATGGCTGGTGAGTGCGAAGTGCCCAGGAAGACTCTGTCATGGCCCTTGTGTGAGCTGCCGTGAGAGAACACTGTGCTTGGAACACTGCGAGGCGTGCCCTCGTACCTGAAGTCACTCTGCTCGAGGAGAAAGTCAGCATCTTAGCACGCTGTGTAGCTACTGGCACATCCAGCATGAACCCATGCCTGGAAGTAATGCCCTGATTCGCCGTGCAGAAGCGGAGGCGTGCTGCAGCTTCCAGGAGTCGGTGGCCTCTGCTCTGCATGCCTTTAGCGGCAGCACAGCTTTCTGGACACCTGCGAGGCTAGCCGGGGCACCCTGCTCCCGGCAGGAACACTGAGTACCCCAAAGTGCACCTGGGTCTGCTAAGCAACATCCAGGCCCGTAGCCCTTCAGAGCCCCCTCTGTGCACTGTGAGCGTAGGGAAACACACTGCCCTCTCCAACGGAGCAGCTTAATTTCCCCTGCAATCGCACACGTTCGTGAACACCTTTCTGGCACGTCCCAGGTGACGCGGAGGTCTTACGCGGTGCCCTAATCGGAGCTGCCCTCAGAGGAGCCATCGTCTTCGCGTTCCATCCAGGACCTCCTTACTGAAGTCACCGTGCCTCCTAGAGGACGGTGGCTTGGGTTCTTACTGCACTTTAAGTCCTGTTCCTTCTGTGGCACTGCAGGCAGCCCCAGGCCCAGAGGAGCAGCTCCGGCGTTCCTCGGTTGAGACAGTTCGCTGGATGCGGGACTCCCTACTTCCATAAGTTGATTCAGGGAAGGAAACGCAGGGTAACCGGTGTCTCTTGGGACTCGTTAGAAGCCACAGGGATGTACGCTGAATGTTCCCATGAAAACGGGGGCCTGCTGGAACTAGCCCTGCTTTCCCATTTTGAGGGCTGCATTCATGCCT
The DNA here is from genome assembly GCF_964270905.1 of Leucopleurus acutus. Taxonomy (NCBI): domain Eukaryota; kingdom Metazoa; phylum Chordata; class Mammalia; order Artiodactyla; family Delphinidae; genus Leucopleurus; species Leucopleurus acutus. The sequence continues at coordinate 86,066,742 of NC_139156.1, read as the reverse complement.
GCCTTGAAGCTACCTGACATTCCCGGCTCCCGACAGGCCAGTGAGCCCTGGAAGAATGCTTCGGGGAAAATTATGAGTTTGCTCTCTCTAAACCAGGGGCTTCTGTGGCCGCGGCGGCGGTCCACATGACAGACTCTAGAGCGAAAGGGAACCTCGACGTGAGAACTCGCCTCCAGGTTAGGCCCTGAGTAGCCGTGCAGAAAGGGAGGCATGCAGCTGTTTCCATGAGTTCTCAGTCGCTTATGTGCTTTATTTTAAAGGAAGTACACGTCCGGGGACTCCTGGGCCCCACGGGTGTGCATCGTTTTCCCTCCGAGGTCACTGAGTGCCTCCAGACACCTGTGGGCCACAGAGCAACGTCGAGGTCCATTTGTTGATCCCCCGGGTGACCTCTGTGCCTGCTGAGTGCTGGGCAGCAACACACTGCGCGTTCCTTGAGCAGCGCTACATCTCCAGAACCCTCGAACGCACTCAGGACAACATGGCTGGTGAGTGCGAAGTGCCCAGGAAGACTCTGTCATGGCCCTTGTGTGAGCTGCCGTGAGAGAACACTGTGCTTGGAACACTGCGAGGCGCGCCCTCGTACCTGAAGTCACTCTGCTCGAGGAGAAAGTTAGCATCTTAGCACGCTGTGTCACCACCGGCACACCCAGCATGAACCCATGGCTGGAAGTAAGGCCCTGATTCGCCGTGCAGAAGCGGAGGCGTGCGGCAGCTTCCAGGAGGCGGTGGCCTCTGTTCTGCATGCCTTTAACGGCAGCACAGCTTTCTGGACACCTGGGAGTCTAGCCGGGGCACCGTGCTCTCGGCAGGAACACTGAGTACCCCCAGGTGCACCTGGGTCTGCTAAGCAACATCCAGGCCCGTAGCCCTTCAGAGACCCCTCTGTGCACTGCGAGCATAGGGAAACGCACTGCCCTCTCCTTTGGAGCAGCTTAGTTTCCTCCGCACACGCACACGTTCGCGAACAACGTTCTGGCACGTCCACGTGATGCGGAGTCTTCCGCGGTGTCCTAATCGGAGCTGCCCTCGGAGGAGCCCTCATCTTCGCGTTCCATCCAGGACCTCCTGGCTCAAGTCACCGTACCTCGTAGAGGACGGCAGCTTGGGTTCTTACTGTACTTTAAGTCCTGTTCTTTCTGTGGCACTGCAGGCAGCCCCAGGCCCAGAGGATCAGCTCCGGCGTTCCTCGGTTGAGACAGTTCACTGGATGCGGGATTCCCTACTTCCATAAGTTGATTCAGAGAAGGAAACGTAGGGTAACCGGTGTCTCTTGGGACTCGTTAGAAGCCACAGGGATGTACGCTGAGTGTGCCCATGAAAACGGGGGCCTGCTTGAACTAGCCCTGCTTTCCCATTTTGAGGGTTGCATTCATGCCTGCCTTGAAGCTACCTGACATTCCCGGCTCCCGACAGGCCAGTGAGCCCTGGAAGAATGCTTCGGGGAAAATTATGAGTTTGCTCTCTCTAAACCAGGGGCTTCCGTGGCCGCGGCGGCGGTCCGCATGACAGACTCTAGAGCGAAAGGGAACCTCGACTTGAGAACTCGCCTCCTGCTTAGGCCCTGAGTAGCTGTGCAGAAAGGGAGGCATGCAGCTGTTTCCATGAGTTCTCAGTCTCTTATGTGCTTTATCTTAAAGGAAGTACACGTCCGGGGACTCCTAGGCCCCACGGGTGTGCATCGTTTTCCCTCCGAGGTCACTGAGTGCCTCCAGACACCTGTGGGCCTCAGAGCAATGTCGAGGTGCATTGGTTTATCCCCTGGAGCACTTCTGTGCCTGCCGAGTGCTGGGCAGCAACACACTGCGCGTTCCTTGAGCAGCGCTACATCTCCAGAGCCCTCGAACGCCCTCAGGACAACATGGCTGGTGAGTGCGAAGTGCCCAGGAAGACTCTGTCATGACCCTTGTGTGAGTTGCCGTGAGAGAACACTGTGCTTGGAAGACTGCGAGGCGCGCCCTCGTACCTGAAGTCACTCTGCTCGAGGAGAAAGTCAACATCTTAGCACGCTGTGTCGCTACTGGCACATCCAGCATGAACCCATGCCTGGAAGTAATGCCCTGATTCGCCGTGCAGAAGCGGAGGCGTGCTGCAGCTTCCAGGAGTCGGTGGCCTCTGCTCTGCATGCCTTTAGCGGCAGCACAGCTTTCTGGACACCTGCGAGGCTAGCCGGGGCACCCTGCTCCCGGCAGGAACACTGAGTACCCCAAAGTGCACCTGGGTCTGCTAAGCAACATCCAGGCCCATAGCCCTTCAGAGCCACCTCTGTGCACTGTGAGCGTAGGGAAACACACTGCCCTCTCCATCGGAGCAGCTTAATTTCCACTGCACTCGCACACGATCGCGAACACCGTTCTGGCACGTCCCACGTGATGCGGAGATCTTACGCGGTGCCCTAATCGGAGCTGCCCTCAGAGGAGCCCTCGTCTTCGCGTTCCATCCAGGACCTCCTGACTGAAGTCACCGTGCCTCCTAGAGGACGGTGGCTTGGGTCCTTACTGCACTTTAAGTCCTGTTCCTTCTGTGGAACTGCAGGAAGTCCCAGGCCCAGAGGAGCAACTCCGGCGTTCCTCGGTTGAGACAGTTCGCTGGATGCAGGACTCCCTACTTCCATAAGTTGATTCAGGGAAGGAAACGCAGGGTAACCGGTGTCTCTTGGGACTCGTTAGAAGCCACAGGGATGTACGCTGAGTGTGCCCATGAAAACGGGGGCCTGCTGGAACTAGCCCTGCTTTCCCATTTTGAGGGCTGCATTCATGCCTGCCTTGAAGGTACCTGACATTCCTGGGTCCCGACAGGCCAGTGAGCCCTGGAAGAATGCTTCGGGGAAAATTATGAGTTTGCTCTCTCTAAACCAGGGGCTTCCATGGCCGCGGCGGCGGTCCGCATGACAGGCTCTAGAGCGAAAGGGAACCTCGACGTGAGAACTCGCCTCCAGGTTAGGCCCTGAGTAGCCATGCAGAAAGGGAGGCATGCAGCTGTTTCCATGAGTTCTCAGTCGCTTATGTGCTTTATTTTAAAGGAAGTACGCAACCGGGGACTCCTAGGCCCCACGGGTGTGCATCGTTTTCACTCCGAGGTCACTGAGTGCCTCCAGACACCTGTGGGCCGGCGGAGCAATGTCGAGGTCCATTGCTTGATCCCCCGGGTGACCTCTGTGCCTGCTGAGTGCTGGGCAGCAACACACTGCGCGTTCCTTGAGCAGCGCTACATCTCCAGAACCCTCGAACGCACTCAGGACAACATGGCTGGTGAGTGCGAAGTGCCCAGGAAGACTCTGTCATGGCCCTTGTGTGAGCTGCCGTGAGAGAACACTGTGCTTAGAACACTACGAGGCCCGCCCTTGTACCTGAAGTCACTCTGCTCGAGGAGAAAGTCAGCATCTTAGCACGCTGTGTCGCTACTGGCACACCCAGCATGAACCCATGCCTGGAAGTAATGCCCTGATTCGCCGTGCAGAAGCGGAGGCGTGCTGCAGCTTCCAGGAGTCGGTGGCCTCTGCTCTGCATACCTTTAGCAGCAGCACAGCTTTCTGGACACCTGCGAGGCTAGCCGGGGCACCCTGCTCCCGGCAGGAACACTGAGTACCCCAAAGTGCACCTGGGTCTGCTAAGCAACATCCAGGCCCGTAGCCCTTCAGAGCCCCCTCTGTGCACTGCGAGCGTAGGGAAACACACTGCCCTCTCCATCGGAGCAGCTTAATTTCCCCTGCACTCGCACACGTTCGTGAACACCGTTCTGGCACGTCCCAGGGGGCGCGGAGGTCTTACGCGGTGTCCTAATCGGAGATGCCTTCGGAGGAGCCGTCGTCTTCGCGTTCCATCCAGGACCTCCTGGCTGAAGTCACGGTGCCTCCTAGAGGATGGCGGCTTGGGTTCTTACTGCACTTTAAGTCCTGTTCCTTCTGTGGCACTGCAGGCAGCCCCAGGCCCAGAGGAGCAGCTCCGGCGTTCCTCGGTTGAGACAGTTCGCTGGATGCGGGACTCCCTACTTCCATAAGTTGATTCAGGGAAGGAAACGCAGGGTAACCGGTGTCTCTTGGGACTCGTTAGAAGCCACAGGGATGTACGCTGAGTGTGCCCATGAAAACGGGGGCCTGCTAGAACTAACCCTGCTTTCCCATTTTGAGGGTTGCATTCATGCCTGCCTTGAAGCTACCTGACATTCCCGGCTCCCGACAGGCCAGTGAGCCCTGGAAGAATGCTTCGGGGAAAATTATGAGTTTGCTCTCTCTAAAGCAGGGGCTTATGTGGCCGCAGCGGCGGTCCACATGACAGACTCTAGAGCAAAAGGGAACCTCGAAGTGAGAACTCGCCTCCAGGTTAGGCCCTGAGTAGCCGTGCAGAAAGGGAGGCATGCAGCTGTTTCCATGAGTTCTCAGTCGCTTATGTGCTTTATTTTAAAGGAAGTACACGTCCGGGGACTCCTAGGCCCCATGGGTGTGCATCGTTTTCCCTCCGAGGTCACTGAGTGCCTCCAGACACCTGTGGGCCTCAGAGCAACGTCGAGGTCCATTGGTTGATCCCCCGGAGGACCTCTGTGGCTGCCGAGTGCTGGGCAGCAACACACTGCGTGTTCCTTGAGCAGCGCTACATCTCCAGAGCCCTCGAACGCCCTCAGGACAACATGGCTGGTGAGTGCGAAGTGCCCAGGAAGACTCTGTCATGGCCCTTGTGTGAGCTGCCGTGAGAGAACACTGTGCTTGGAACACTGCGAGGCGCGCCCTCGTACCTGAAGTCACTCTGCTCGAGGAGAAAGTCAGCATCTTAGCACGCTGTGTAGCTACTGGCACATCCAGCATGAACCCATGCCTGGAAGTAATGCCCTGATTTGCCGTGCAGAAGCGGAGGCGTGCTGCAGCTTCCAGGAGTCGGTGGCCTCTGCTCTGCATGCCTTTAGCGGCAGCACAGCTTTCTGGACACCTGCGAGGCTAGCCGGGGCACCCTGCTCCCGGCAGGAACACTGAGTACCCCAAAGTGCACCTGGGTCTGCTAAGCAACATCCAGGCCCGTAGCCCTTCAGAGCCCCCTCTGTGCACTGTGAGCGTAGGGAAACACACTGCCCTCTCCATCGGAGCAGCTTAATTTCCCCTGCACTCGCACACGATCGCGAACACCGTTCTGGCACGTCCCACGTGATGCGGAGATCTTACGCGGTGCCCTAATCGGAGCTGCCCTCAGAGGAGCCCTCGTCTTCGCGTTCCATCCAGGACCTCCTGACTGTAGTCACCGTGCCTCCTAGAGGATGGCGGCTTGGGTTCTTACTGCACTTTAAGTCCTGTTCCTTCTGTGGCACTGCAGGCAGCCCCAGGCCCAGAGGAGCAGCTCCGGCGTTCCTCGGTTGAGACAGTTCGCTGGATGCGGGACTCCCTACTTCCATAAGTTGATTCAGGGAAGGAAACGCAGGGTAACCGGTGTCTCTTGGGACTCGTTAGAAGCCACAGGGATGTACGCTGAGTGTGCCCATGAAAACGGGGGCCTGCTGGAACTAGCCCTGCTTTCCCATTTTGAGGGCTGCATTCATGCCTGCCTTGAAGCTACCTGACATTCCCGGCTCCCGACAGGCCAGTGAGCCCTGGAAGAATGCTTCGGGGAAAATTATGAGTTTGCTCTCTCTAAACCAGGGGCTTACGTGGCCGCGGCGGCGGTCCACATGACAGACTCGAGCGAAAGGGAACCTCGACGTGAGAACTCGACTCCTGCTTAGGCCCTGAATAGCTGTGCAAGAAGGGAGGCATGCAGCTGTTTCCATGAGTTCTCAGTCGCTTATGTGCTTTATTTTAAAGGAAGTACACGTCCGGGGACTCCTAGGCCCCACGGGTGTGCATTGTTTTCCCTCCGAGGTCACTGAGTGCCTCCAGACACCTGTGGGCCGGCGGAGCAACGTTGAGGTCCATTGCTTGATCCCCCGGGTGACCTCTGTGCCTGCTGAGTGCTGGGCAGCAACACACTGCGCGTTCCTTGAGCAGCGCTACATCTCCAGAGCCCTCGAACGCCCTCAGGACAACATGGCTGGTGAGTGCGAAGTGCCCAGGAAGACTCTGTCATGGCCCTTCTGTGAGCTGCCGTGATAGAACACTGTGCTTGGAAGACTGCGAGGCCCGCCCTCGTACCTGAAGTCACTCTGCTCGAGGAGAAAGTCAGCATCTTAGCACGCTGTGTCGCTACCGGCACACCCAGCATAAACCCATGCCTGGAAGTAAGGCCCTGATTCACCGTGCAGAAGCAGAGGCGTGCTGCAGCTTCCAGGATGCGGTGGCCTCTGCTCTGCATGCCTTTAACGGCAGCACAGCTTTCTGGACACCTGCGAGGCTAGCCGGGGCACCCTGCTCCCGGCAGGAACCCTGAGTACCCCCAGGTGCACCTGGGTCTGCTAAGCAACATCCAGGCCCGTAGCCCTTCAGAGCCCCCTCTGTGCACGCCGAGCGTAGGGAAACGCACTGCACTCTCCTTTGGAGCAGCTTAGTTTCCCCTGCACTCGCACACGTTCGCGAACACCATTCTGGCACGTCCCTGGTGGCGCGGAGGTCTTATGCGGTGCCCTAATCGGAGCTGCCCTCAGAGGAGCCCTCGTCTTCGCGTTCCATCCAGGACCTCCTTACTGAAGTCACCGTGCCTCCTAGAGGACGGTGGCTTGGGTTCTTACTGCACTTTAAGTCCTGTTCCTTCTGTGGCACTGCAGGCAGCCCCAGGCCCAGAGGAGCAGCTCTGGCGTTCCTCGGTTGAGACAGTTCGCTGGATGCGGGACTCCCTACTTCCATAAGTTGATTCAGGGAAGGAAACGCACGGTAACCGGTGTCTCTTGGGACTCGTTAGAAGCCACAGGGATGTACGCTGAGTGTGCCCATGAAAACGGGGGCCTGCTGGAACTAGCCCTGCTTTCCAATTTTGAGGGCTGCATTCAGGCCTTCCTTGAAGCTACCTGACATTCCCGGCTCCCGACAGGCCAGTGAGCCCTGGAAGAATGCTTCGGGGGAAATTATGAATTTGCTCTCTCTAAACCAGGGGCTTCCGTGGCCACGGCGGCGGTCCGCATGACAGACTCTAGAGCGAAAGGGAACCTCGACGTGAGAACTCGCCTCCAGGTTAGACCCTGAGTAGCCGTGCAGAAAGGGAGGCATGCAGCTGTTTCCATGAGTTCTCAGTCGCTTATGTGCTTTATTTTAAAAGAAGTATGCGTCCGGGGACTCCTAGGCCCCACGGGTGTGCATCGTTTTCCCTCCAAGGTCACTGAGTGCCTCCAGACACCTGTGGGCCTCAGAGCAATGTCGAGGTGCATTGGTTGATCCCCTGGAGCACCTCTGTGCCTGCCGAGTGCTGGGCAGCAACACACTGCGCGTTCCTTGAGCAGTGCTACATCTCCAGAGCCCTCGAACGCCCTCAGGACAACATGGATGGTGAGTGCGAAGTGCCCAGGAAGACTCTGTCATGACCCTTGTGTGAGTGGCCGTGAGAGAACACTGTGCTTGGAACACTGCGAGGCCCACCCTCGTACCTGTAGTCACTCTGCTCGAGGAGAAAGTTAGCATCTTAGCACGCTGTGTCACCACCGGCACACCCAGCATGAACCCATGCCTGGAAGTAAGGCCCTGATTCGCCGTGCAGAAGCGGAGGCGTGCTGCAGCTTCCAGGAGGCGGTGGCCTCTGCTCTGCATGCCTTTAGCGGCAGCACAGCTTTCTGGACACCTGCGAGGCTAGCCGGGGCACCCTGCTCCCGGCAGGAACACTGAGTACCCCAAAGTGCACCTGGGTCTGCTAAGCAACATCCAGGCCCGTAGCCCTTCAGAGCCCCCTCTGTGCACTGTGAGCGTAGGGAAACACACTGCCCTCTCCAACGGAGCAGCTTAATTTCCCCTGCAATCGCACACGTTCGTGAACACCTTTCTGGCACGTCCCAGGTGACGCAGAGGTCTTACGCGGTGCCCTAATCGGAGCTGCCCTCAGAGGAGCCCTTGTCTTCGCGTTCCATCCAGGACCTCCTGACTGAAGTCACCGTGCCTCCTAGAGGACGGTGGCTTGGGTTCTTACTGCACTTTAAGTCCTGTTCCTTCTTTGGCACTGCAGGCAGCCCCAGGCCCAGAGGAGCAGCTCCGGCGTTCCTCGGTTGAGACAGTTCGCTGAATGTGGGACTCCCTAGTTCCATAAGTTGATTCAGGGAAGGAAACGCAGGGTAACCGGTGTCTCTTGGGACTCGTTAGAAGCCACAGGGATGTACGCTGAGTGTGCCCATGAAAACGGGGGCCTGCTGGAACTAGCCCTGCTTTCCCATTTTGAGGGCTGCATTCATGCCTTCCTTGAAGCTACCTGACATTCCCGGCTCCCGACAGGCCAGTGAGCCCTGGAAGAATGCTTCGGGGAAAATTATGAGTTTGCTCTCTCTAAACCAGGGGCTTCTGTGGCCGCGGCCGCGGTCCGCATGAGAGGCTCTAGAGCGAAAGGGAACCTCGACGTGAGAACTCGCCTCCAGGTTAGACCCTGAGTAGCCGTGCAGAAAGGGAGGCATGCAGCTGTTTCCATGAGTTCTCAGTCGCTTATGTGCTTTATTTTAAAGGAAGTACGCGTCCGGGGACTCCTAGGCCCCACGGGTGTGCATCGTTTTCCCTCCGAGGTCACTGAGTGCCTCCAGACACCTGTGGGCCTCAGAGCAACGTCGAGGTGCATTGGTTTATCCCCCGGAGGACCTCTGTGATTGACGAGTGCTGGGCAGCAACACACTGCGCGGTCCTTGAGCAGCGCTACATCTCCAGAGCCCTCGAATGCCCTCAGGACAACATGGCTGGTGAGTGCGAAGTGCCCAGGAAGACTCTGTCATGGCCATTCTGTGAGCTGCCGTGATAGAACACTGTGCTTGGAAGACTGCGAGGCCCTCCCTCGTACCTGAAGTCACTCTGCTCGAGGAGAAAGTCAGCATCTTAGCACGCTGTGTCGCTACCGGCACACCCAGCATAAACCCATGCCTGGAAGTAAGGCCCTAATTCACCGTGCAGAAGCAGAGGCGTGCTGCAGCTTCCAGGATGCGGTGGCCTCTGCTCTGCATGCCTTTAACGGCAGCACAGCTTTCTGGACACCTGCGAGGCTAGCCGGGACACCCTGCTCCCGGCAGGAACACTGAGTAGCCCCAGGTGCACCTGGGTCTGCTAAGCAACATCCAGGCCCGTAGCCCTTCAGAGCCCCCTCTGTGCACGCCGAGCGTAGGGAAATGCACTGCACTCTCCTTTGGAGCAGCTTAGTTTCCCCTGCACAAGCACATGTTCGCGAACACCATTCTGGCACGTCCCAGGTGGCGCGGAGGTCTTACGCGGTGCCCTAATCGGAGCTGCCCTCAGAGGAGCCCTCGTCTTCGCGTTCCATCCAGGACCTCCTTACTGAAGTCACCGTGCCTCCTAGAGGACGGTGGCTTGTGTTCTTACTGCACTTTAAGTCCTGTTCCTTCTGTGGCACTGCAGGCAGCCCCAGGCCCAGAGGAGCAGCTCCGGCGTTCCTCGGTTGAGACAGTTCGCTGGATGCGGGACTCCCTACTTCCATAAGTTGATTCAGGGAAGGAAACGCAGGGTAACCGGTGTCTCTTGGGACTCGTTAGAAGCCACAGGGATGTACGCTGAGTGTGCCCATGAAAACGGGAGCCTGCTGGAACTAGCCCTGCTTTCCCATTTTGAGGGCTGCATTCATGCCTGCCTTGAAGCTACCTGACATTCCCGGCTCCCGACAGGCCAGTGAGCCCTGGAAGAATGCTTCGGGGAAAATTATGAGTTTGCTCTCTCTAAACCAGGGGCTTCCGTGGCCACGGCGGCGGTCCGCATGACAGACTCTAGAGCGAAAGGGAACCTCGACGTGAGAACTCGCCTCCAGGTTAGACCCTGAGTAGCCGTGCAGAAAGGGAGGCATGCAGCTGTTTCCATGAGTTCTCAGTCGCTTATGTGCTTTATTTTAAAAGAAGTACGCGTCCGGGGACTCCTAGGCACCACGGGTGTGCATCGTTTTCCCTCCGAGGTCACTGAGTGCCTCCAGACACCTGTGGGCCTCAGAGCAACGTCGAGGTCCATTGGTTGATCCCCCGGAGGACCTCTGTGGCTGCCGAGTGCTGGGCAGCAACACACTGCGTGTTCCTTGAGCAGCGCTACATCTCCAGAGCCCTCGAACGCCCTCAGGACAACATGGCTGGTGAGTGCGAAGTGCCCAGGAAGACTCTGTCATGGCCCTTGTGTGAGCTGCCGTGAGAGAACACTGTGCTTGGAACACTGCGAGGCGCGCCCTCGTACCTGAAGTCACTCTGCTCGAGGAGAAAGTCAACATCTTAGCACGCTGTGTCGCTACTGGCACATCCAGCATGAACCCATGCCTGGAAGTAATGCCCTGATTCGCCGTGCAGAAGCGGAGGCATGCTGCAGCTTCCAGGAGTCGGTGGCCTCTGCTCTGCATGCCTTTAGCGGCAGCACAGCTCTCTGGACACCTGCGAGGCTAGCCGGGGCACCCTGCTCCCGGCAGGAACACTGAGTAGCCCAAAGTGCACCTGGGTCTGCTAAGCAACATCCAGGCCCATAGCCCTTCAGAGCCACCTCTGTGCACCATGAGCGTAGGGAAACACACTGCGCTCTCCATCGGAGCAGCTTAATTTCCCCTGCACTCGCACACGATCGCGAACACCGTTCTGGCACGTCCCACGTGATGCGGAGATCTTACGCTGTGCCCTAATCGGAGCTGCCCTCAGAGGAGCCCTCGTCTTCGCGTTCCATCCAGGACCTCCTGACTGCAGTCACCATGCCTCCTAGAGGATGGCGGCTTGGGTTCTTACTTCACTTTAAGTCCTGTTCCTTCTGTGGCACTGCAGGCAGCCCCAGGCCCAGAAGAGCAGCTCCGGCATTCCTCGGTTGAGACAGTTCGCTGGATGCGGGACTCCCTACTTCCATAAGTTGATTCAGGGAAGGAAACGCAGGGTAACCGGTGTCTCTTGGGACTCGTTAGAAGCCACAGGGATGTACGCTGAGTGTGCCCATGAAAACGGGGGCCTGCTGGAACTAGCCCTGCTTTCCCATTTTGAGGGCTGCATTCATGCCTGCCTTGAAGCTACCTGACATTCCCGGCTCCCGACAGGCCAGTGAGCCCTGGAACAATGCTTCGGGGAAAATTATGAGTTTGCTCTCTCTAAACCAGGGGCTTCCGTGGCCGCGGCGGCGGTCCGCATGACAGACTCTAGAGCGAAAGGGAACCTCGACGTGAGAACTCGCCTCCTGCTTAGGCCCTGAGTAGCTGTGCAGAAAGGGAGGCATGCAGCTGTTTCCATGAGTTCTCAGTCGCTTATGTGCTTTATTTTAAAGGAAGTACACGTCCGGGGACTCCTAGGCCCCACGGGTGTGCATCGTTTTCACTCCGAGGTCACTGAGTGCCTCCAGACACCTGTGGGCCGGCGGAGCAACGTCGAGGTCCATTGCTTGATCCCCCGGGTGACCTCTGTGGCTGCTGAGTGCTGGGCAGCAACACACTGCGCGTTCCTTGAGCAGCGCTACATCTCCAGAGCCCTCGAACGCCCTCAGGACAACATGGCTGGTGAGTGCGAAGTGCCCAGGAAGACTCTGTCATGGCCCTTCTGTGAGCTGCCGTGATAGAACACTGTGCTTGGAAGACTGCGAGGCCCGCCCTCATACCTGAAGTCACTCTGCTCGAGGAGAAAGTCAGCATCTTAGCACGCTGTGTCGCTACCGGCACACCCAGCATAAACCCATGCCTGGAAGTAAGGCCCTGATTCACCGTGCAGAAGCAGAGGCGTGCTGCAGCTTCCAGGATGCGGTGACCTCTGCTCTGCATGCCTTTAACGGCAGCACAGCTTTCTGGACACCTGCGAGGCTAGCCGGGGCACCATGCTCCCGGCAGGAACCCTGAGTACCCCCAGGTGCACCTGGGTCTGCTAAGCAACATCCAGGCCCGTAGCCCTTCAGAGTCCCCTCTGTGCACGCCGAGCGTAGGGAAATGCACTGCACTCTCCTTTGGAGCAGCTTAGTTTCCTCTGCACTCGCACACGTTCGCGAACACCATTCTGGCACGTCCCTTTTGGCGCGGAGGTCTTATGCAGTGCCCTAATCAGATCTGCCCTCAGAGGAGCCCTCGTCTTCGCGTTCCATCCAGGACCTCCTTACTGAAGTCACCGTGCCTCCTAGAGGACGGTGGCTTGGGTTCTTACTGCACTTTAAGTCCTGTTCCTTCTGTGGCACTGCAGGCAGCCCCAGGCCCAGAGGAGCAGCTCCGGCGTTCCTCGGTTGAGACAGTTCGCTGGATGCGGGACTCCCTACTTCCATAAGTTGATTCAGGGAAGGAAACGCACGGTAACCGGTGTCTCTTGGGACTCGTTAGAAGCCACAGGGATGTACGCTGAGTGTGCCCATGAAAACGGGGGCCTGCTGGAACTAGCCCTGCTTTCCCATTTTGAGGGCTGCATTCATGCCTGCCTTGAAGCTACCTGACATTCCCGGCTCCCGACAGGCCAGTGAGCCCTGGAAGAATGCTTCGGGGAAAATTATGAGTTTGCTCTCTCTAAACCAGGGGCTTCCGTGGCCACGGCGGCGGTCCGCATGACAGACTCTAGAGCGAAAGGGAACCTCGACGTGAGAACTCGCCTCCAGGTTAGACCCTGAGTAGCCGTGCAGAAAGGGAGGCATGCAGCTGTTTCCATGAGTTCTCAGTCGCTTATGTGCTTTATTTTAAAAGAAGTACGCGTCCGGGGACTCCTAGGCCCCACGGGTGTGCATCGTTTTCCCTCCAAGGTCACTGAGTGCCTCCAGACACCTGTGGGCCTCAGAGCAATGTCGAGGTGCATTGGTTGATCCCCTGGAGGACCTCTGTGGCTGCCGAGTGCTGGGCAGCAACACACTGCGCGTTCCTTGAGCAGCGCTACATCTCCAGAGCCCTCGAACGCCCTCAGGACAACATGGCTGGTGAGTGCGAAGTGCCCAGGAAGACTCTGTCATGACCCTTGTGTGAGTTGCCGTGAGAGAACACTGTGCTTGGAACACTGCGAGGCCCACCCTCGTACCTGAAGTCACTCTGCTCGAGGAGAAAGTTAGCATCTTAGCACGCTGTGTCACCACCGGCACACCCAGCATGAACCCATGCCTGGAAGTAAGGCCCTGATTCGCCGTGCAGAAGCGGAGGCGTGCTGCAGCTTCCAGGAGGCGGTGGCCTCTGCTCTGCATGCCTTTAACGGCAGCACAGCTTTCTGGACACCTGGGAGTCTAGCCGGGGCACCGTGCTCTCGGCAGGAACACTGAGTACCCCCAGGTGCACCTGGGTCTGCTAAGCAACATCCAGGCCCGTAGCCCTTCAGAGACCCCTCTGTGCACTGCGAGCATAGGGAAACGCACTGCCCTCTCCTTTGGAGCAGCTTAGTTTCCTCCGCACACGCACACGTTTGCGAACAACGTTCTGGCACTTCGCACGTGATGCGGAGTCTTCCGCGGTGTCCTAATCGGAGCTGCCCTCGGAGGAGCCCTCATCTTCGCGTTCCATCCAGGACCTACTGGCTCAAGTCACCGTGCCTCGTAGAGGACGGCAGCTTGGGTTCTTACTGTACTTTAAGTCCTGTTCCTTCTGTGGCACTGCAGGCAGCCCCAGGCCCAGAGGAGCAGCTCCGGCGTTCCTCGGTTGAGACAGTTCGCTGGATGCGGGACTCCCTACTTCCATAAGTTGATTCAGGGAAGGAAACGCAGGGTAACCGGTGTCTCTTGGGACTCGTTAGAAGCCACAGGGATGTACGCTGAGTGTGCCCATGAAAACGGGGGCCTGCTGGAACTAGCCCTGCTTTCCCATTTTGAGGGCTGCATTCAGGCCTTCCTTGAAGCTACCTGACATTCCCGGCTCCCGACAGGCCAGTGAGCCCTGGAAGAATGCTTCGGGGAAAATTATGAGTTTGCTCTCTCTAAACCAGGGGCTTCCGTGGCCACGGCGGCGGTCCGCATGACAGACTCTAGAGCGAAAGGGAACCTCGACGTGAGAACTCGCCTCCAGGTTAGACCCTGAGTAGCCGTGCAGAAAGGGAGGCATGCAGCTGTTTCCATGAGTTCTCAGTCGCTTATGTGCTTTATTTTAAAAGAAGTACGCGTCCGGGGACTCCTAGGCACCACGGGTGTGCATCGTTTTCCCTCCAAGGTCACTGAGTGCCTCCAGACAGCTGTGGGCCTCAGAGCAATGTCGAGGTGCATTGGTTTATCCCCTGGAGCACCTCTGTGGCTGCCGAGTGCTGGGCAGCAACACACTGCGCGTTCCTTGAGCAGCGCTACATCTCCAGAGCCCTCGAACGCCCTCAGGACAACATGGCTGGTGAGTGCGAAGTGCCCAGGAAGACTCTGTCATGGCCCTTGTGTGAGCTGCCGTGAGAGAACACTGTGCTTGGAACACTACGAGGCCCGCCCTTGTACCTGAAGTCACTCTGCTCGAGGAGAAAGTCAGCATCTTAGCACGCTGTGTTGCTACCAGCACACCCAGCATGAACCCATGCCTGGAAGTAATGCCCTGATTCGCCGTGCAGAAGCGGAGGCGTGCTGCAGCTTCCAGGAGTCGGTGGCCTCTGCTCTGCATGCCTTTAGCAGCAGCACAGCTTTCTGGACACCTGCGAGGCTAGCCGGGGCACCCTGCTCCCGGCAGGAACACTGAGTACCCCAAAGTGCACCTGGGTCTGCTAAGCAACATCCAGGCCTGTAGCCCTTCAGAGCCCCCTCTGTGCACTGCGAGCGTAGGGAAACACACTGCCCTCTCCATCGGAGCAGCTTAATTTCCCCTGCACTCGCACACGTCCGTGAACACCGTTCTGGCACGTCCCAGGGAGCGCGGAGGTCTTACGCGGTGTCCTAATCGGAGATGCCTTCGGAGGAGCCGTCGTCTTCGCGTTCCATCCAGGACCTCCTGGCTGAAGTCACGGTGCCTCCTAGAGGATGGCGGCTTGGATTCTTACTGCACTTTAAGTCCTGTTCCTTCTGTGGCACTGCAGGCAGCCCCAGGCCCAGAGGAGCAGCTCCGGCGTTCCTCGGTAGAGACAGTTCGCTGGATGCGGGACTCCCTACTTCCATAAGTTGATTCAGGGAAGGAAACGCAGGGTAACCGGTGTCTCTTGGGACTCGTTAGAAGCCACAGGGATGTAGGCTGAGTGTGCCCATGAAAACGGGGGCCTGCTGGAACTAGCCCTGCTTTCCCATTTTGAGGGTTGCATTCATGCCTGCCTTGAAGCTACCTGACATTCCTGGCTCCCGACAGGCCAGTGAGCCCTGGAAGAATGCTTCGGGGAAAATTATGAGTTTGCTCTCTCTAAACCAGGGGCTTCCGTGGCTGCGGCGGCGGTCCGCATGACAGACTCTAGAGCGAAAGGGAACCTCGACGTGAGAACTCGCCTCCTGCTTAGGCCCTGAGTAGCTGTGCAGAAAGGGAGGCATGCAGCTGTTTCCATGAGTTCTCAGTCGCTTATGTGCTTTATTTTAAAGGAAGTACACGTCCGGGGACTCCTAGGCCCCACGGGTGTGCATCGTTTTCCCTCCGAGGTCACTGAGTGCCTCCAGACACCTGTGGGCCTCAGAGCAACGTCGAGGTCCATTGGTTGATCCCCCGGAGGACCTCTGTGGCTGCCGAGTGCTGGGCAGCAACACACTGCGTGTTCCTTGAGCAGCGCTACATCTCCAGAGCCCTCGAACGCCCTCAGGACAACATGGCTGGTGAGTGCGAAGTGCCCAGGAAGACTCTGTCATGGCCCTTGTGTGAG